>NC_064243.1:31253787-31556818 GCF_003254725.2 Canis lupus dingo | reverse complement strand
TAATTACTATATTGATTGCATAAGAATATTTTCCTCAGTGTAGATCATTCTTGTAGTCTATGAATTAAACCTTCATAGTAAAGTAACAGCTTTACCAACATAGGATTCCCATAGCATATAAACCATCTATTGAAAGTATACAATTCAATGTTTTTTAGTACATTCACAGATCTGCACAACTATCACCACAATCCATTTTGGGATATCTTTATCACCTAAAGAAGAAAAGCCATATCCTTGATCAACCATTCCTCTAATCCCTTATTCCCATCCCTATCCCAGCCCTAAGGAATCACTAATCTATTTTCTATCTCTATAGCTATCCCTATTCTGGGCTTTCATTTGAATGGACCCATCTATGATCTTTGTGACTGCATTTTTTCACTTAGCACAATGTTTTTAATTTTTTTAAGATTTTATTTATTCATGAGAGACACAGAGAGAAAGGGGGGCAGGGACATAGGCAGAGGGAGAAGCAGGCTCTGCAGGGAGCCCAATCTCAGGACCCCAGGATCACACCCTGAGCCAAAGGCAGACACTCAACTACTGAGCCACCCAGGCATCCCTGCACAATGTTTTTAAGGTTTATCCATACTGTAGTGGGCATCAGTCCTGCATTACTTTTTAGGGCCAAATAATATTCCATTGGATGGATATACCACCTTTTACTTGTCTATTTATCAACTGATGGATATTCTGATTGCTTCTATTTTTTTTTTTTTTTTGGCTACTATGAATTAATGCTGCTGTAAACATTCGTGTACAGGACATATGTTTTCATTTCTCTTAGATATACACCTGGGAATGGAACTGCCAGTCATATGTATGGGTCTGTGGATCTGTGTTTAGTTATTTGATGAACTGCCAGACTGCTTCCCAAAACAACTACACCACTTACATTCCCCCCCAAGTATGTGGGGGTTCCAATTACTCCACATCTTCGTCAACATTTATAATTGGATTTTTGACCATAAGCTTTCTGATGAGTGTGAAGTGGTATCTCATTATGGCTTTCACTTCTGTTTCCCTGATGGCTATAGATGTCAAGCATGTTTTCATGTGCTTATTAGCCATTTTTATATCTTCCTCAGAGAAATATCAATTCAGGTTCTTTGCCCATTTTTTTTTAATTGGGAGCCAGTTTACATTTACTTTACACATTATTTTAACAGCTGGTTTTCCAGCTGACAAATAATGAGGAGTAGCAAATAATAAGTAGGGAGGAGCTATTAGAGACAGACATACTAGCTAACCTGAGAAGGAAAAAAAATATGAAAAGCAAACGTAAGACCTCAAAAAGCAGAACATCCTCCAGTCCTGTAGGATAGAAAGGGCAGTGTCAATGGGCCCTAGCAATATCTTTGTGTTACAATATGAAAAAAAGACTGAAGTTTACTGTGATTACCTTATATCTTCTTTATAGGATCATTTCAAACTCTATGTGAACCATTTACAAAGGCTGGGAGGTCTGTAATATAATTTAGGGCTGTAGCAAAGGGGGATTAAACACTTGTTACCAACGGTGTACTCTTAAATGTTTTACAGCCGATTCTCCAGGGAGAAGAAAAGGTCTGATTTTGTACTTCCAGAGCTGATTTCAAGCTACCAAAGTGATGTCGACTGGCACAAGAACTTCCTGGAAATTTAACAACTGGCTCACAAACCAGCAGAAGCCAGCTTGGATATACCACAGCATGATGTGTGACTTATATAAACTAAACACTATGTTAGTCTCTTTACATACATTACCTCATTTACTGCTCTCAACCATCTTTAAGAAGGAATAAGTGTATTCACCCTCCAAACAAAATGAGGCTTAGAAAGATTGTATAACCTTGCCCAGGGAGACACAGCTAGGAAATCCATTCTGGTCTTTCCAAAGACTATGTCCTCCCTGGTATATTAAATCAGGCCTCACTTTTAAGTTAGTCAAAAGCAATTCTTAAGTTGGATTAAAGGTACTTCTGAAGGAGAGTTATCCATTACTCTGATATTTTACTCCTTTGGAATACCATAAGCCTTGACATCAAGGAGCAAGTGAAGTGTCATACAAAGGTATTCAGAGCCAGAAGCAGCTCCCTACAGCTTCACCAGAGACAAATGGACAGAGGCCTGTTAAGTGATAAGGCCAAAAGTCAGACAAGAATTTGCGAACAAAGCTTTCCAGCTCCCCAAGCAGTATGGAAAGTGGCCCTGAGTAATCTAGAGGCAGTCCCTTCCAGTTTCATGTTCATCAAGAACTCCTGCCAAGACCAGCCCAGCCCCTGCCAGGGTTGCACAAGGGGCATCAGTTCATGCACATCAATTCTGCATGCCCCTGGTTCATGCATTCCCACCTGCAAAGTCAGTATGATAATCTACCTTAGCGAAGAATCTTATGGGAAAATGCAGGAAATCCCATTTCAGCATAAATTATGTGACAATATTCCCCCCAACCTGCACTGTGCATCAAAAACCAAGGTAGCAACTGACCACACTTTTTGGAGAAGAGAAAGTATATTCTGGAGCTGAACATCACCAGGATTGTATTCAAATAAAACACCAAATTCTCCACCCAGAAGCTAATGATCACTATACTTAAAAATTTGTAATTAGACAAATTGTATGGAAGGAATCACTTATGCAATCAGTGGCAAGTTTCAACTTCTGTTTCCAACCCGTATCAAAGAGGTGGGTTGATCCACCATAGGATAACACATTCCCTTTGCCCTCCCTGGCACTCACTGTGGAATATATTACTTCCATTATGGAAGCCGCTCTTGTATGCTTGTTAGGTAAGTAAGATTTGTAATTCAGCAACCAAGCTTTGGTAATTACCTCTATGCCAGCCAAGGCTCAAACCTCACTACATACCAATGTCCAAAAGGGTTCAATTCTCTAAACAACCCAAGAAAGGTATCAGTCAAGGCTTTGGAAGCTCTACTTTTAACTTATGGCAAGAACATACAGCTATATTCTCTCAATATCTTCAAGAAGCTGGGGCTGTTAATGTACAATACTCTTCATTGTATTTTGCTCTGCTCTATATTAAAACCTGAATGAACTGGATAAAAAAAAATATATGCACTTTTCTTTAACCTTTCACCCAACAAAGAATACAATAAACAGTAGCCTCATTCAGAGTTCTTTGGTACAAAGCAGAATGCTTTGACACTTAATATTGCCATGACTATAGGTTTAGTAGTAGACATGCAGGGGAATAAAAGGCAAAAAGACAAAATAAAGCAGTGATGGACCCCCCCCCCTTTTCCATAGCCCACATTATTGGCACCCATGTCCACCTTCTGTGGATGGCCCATCAATAACTAAGACTGCTTTCCTGGACATTAAAACACTCTATACCAGCTTTCATCATACCATGCTCTCTTCATCTTCCCTCTATTCCTCTCATGCTCCATTTTGTAGGTCAGCCATGTGGAACCTCATGTCCTTAGGGCCAGGCTTTTGGTTGTTAAGAAATACAATACATTAGTCCAATGAGCTAATGGGAAAAGAATAAAGTAGATGGCACCACTCATCCTCCTGTAGGAATATTCAAACGGCTACCTTGGGCCTTCTGGCGATGATGGCCATCTCTATTGACTTACCCCAAGAATGATTCCAGAGGTGAAGTTCCCAGCGCAGATTGTAAGAAAAGATGACACCATGTCAGGCTTCATCCTTGGCCACTGGAATGGAAATAGTCAAAGGGAAGGTTGGGTGACATGAGATTACATGGCTAGACCTGGCCACAACAACATGGACCTTTCTCAACAGTATGCAGATGGCCAAACAGAAACCTAGCCAGCCTTCCCCGAGGGACTCATTTCCATTCCCATGTCTGTGCAGATTAACCACAACCAACATTTGAGTCACAACACCCAACAAAGTGGATGACTTGTAGAAAACAATGTTTTAGAATTCAAGTACCAGAAACATCAGTCTCTAGCAACAACCCTTATCATAACCAAGATGTTGTGAGTTGTGCAACCAAGTTCATGTGGCTGGAAGGTTCTTTTGTTTGCCAGCCAGGTAAAACAAGGGTCGACTCTTTTAAACAATCTCCCTTCCCCTACATACCCATCATACACAGAATTCCTTTTGAAGCCACTGAAAATCCCTGTCACAGAACAGAGGGATCAGAACAATCCATTTGTTTCTATATTAACGTATGCTCTCCCTCCAACTATTCTAGCGAGTTGCCTTTTCTTTTTCAGACCTCTTGTCAAAATTCTCACATTCCAGGAAGGCTTTTTCTACAATGAGTCTCCTCTAAATCAAAATGGCTCCAGTCCAAAGGTTGTGCCAAAGAAAAATTCAACTAGCTGCCAGCAATGTCTGGCAGTTTGACTGACCTTTCCTTTCTCTATGTTTTTATTTTTTAATTGTCATGTCTATTCCAGTTAAGTGACAAACATGTGAGGTAGGAATTGCTTTTATCCTTGTGTTTTTACAGTGCTTCAGATGATGACTCTACTCAATAAATTGAAAATCATTATTATATACAAATGCATATGCTAATGCATGACCTGCAAGCTCGGATGGCAGAGTGAATAAACAATTACTGGCAAACACCATGGCATGGCATTTCAATGAAGTCATCACAGAATCACTAGCAATTATCTTTGCAAACTTAAGGTGAGGTGTCTGCGGACTGAAAAAGAGAAATGTACACTTGTGTTTTAAAAGGAGAAATCAGACTCAACACCTTCACATCCAGATCCAGAAATACATTATAATCATATCAACACACACATGTGCACACACACACACATACACACAGTCGCATGCCAGGGTGAAAAAGCAAGGCAGTTTTGTTCAAAAAAGAAACCCTATCACGTTAGTCAAATGCTATTCCTCAGAAACATGACAAGATTGATGATGCTGAGTAGAAGGCAAAGATATGAAATAGTATGACTATTGTGCAGTTTTAAGTTTTGTCTTGCTTGATATTGGGCAATAAAAGAAGTACACCCTGAAATCATCTTCTCATCAGGTGGACTCTTAAGTGTTTAGAAGGCCTTTCTCAGTAAGTAATTATTAATGGCCCAGTGTCAGACCAGAGATGCATACCTCATGGGATTCCAAAGCAATTGGTCTTTACCTGATGCTATTTTTAGTAGGGACTTAGATGGTGGTAGAGAATATGGTTATTAAGTTCAGGGATGACATCAAACCGGGTGTGGTACATTCCACTTTGGAAAACTGGATGGAAGTGCAAATGATCTTGATGAGCTGGAGAAGTGGGTGGACACAAACAGACTGAGGTTCTATAGTATAATTCACATGGGAAGAAAAACAAAGCACACAACTGCAGGATTCATTTTGTGATGTCATAAAGAAAACGATCTGGAGGTCACAGTCAACACTAACTATTGGTGTTTCTGCTTCAGCCTTAAAATCATGATTGATTTAGTAAAAGAAAAGCATGAGGATTTTCCTTGATGCCAGTAGATACAGGCTATCCTGGAGCATTCTGTAGTGTCTTTAACCCCACATTTTTACAGTGAGATATGGAGAATGTGGGAGTTTAAGAAGAAATCAATTTTTTCTTCTTGATTACAAGTTTGAAAAACAGCCCTTGCAGAAAATAACTAAAATGATAAAACCATTTAGCCCAAAAGAGTTTGAGGAAAGCAGCTCACCATTTTCAGACCAAAAAGAAGAAGAAAAATAGAAAGAAATAATTTTTAAGGATATTAGAAAATCTTCCTAGCCAAAAAAGCTGTGGAAAAACCAGAGGGTATTTCAATTGGAATCAGACATGCATATGCATCCCTGAAAACTTCAAAGAATGGGCCTTTCCTTGATTTGGGGAACAACTTTATAAGTAGATAGAAGATTAGACTACCTGAGTAAGAGAACAAAAGCAAAAATGGTGTTTCCTGTTTATCTGTCTTTCCCCCTTTTCTTTAAAGGGCAAGTGGTGGGAGGTGCAGAAGGGGAAGACCTGTTCACCAGGTTTAGGGATCATCACTTTTCCTTATGAGACCAGATGGCAACTCACATTCCACCAACTATCCATGCTTCTCCAGGTCCCGACACCGCACACTGTTCACACACTTTGTCATGTTGCTTCGGGAATAGTCTTCACAGCTAATTTTGAGCCCCAGAGACACTCCAACACCCAAGCCCTCTGCCATGTCTGAGTAGAATGCACCCTGATTCTTTAAAATTACATTTGGCTCACTCCTACCACTGGGCTTTTGCTCAAACCTTGGGCCCTGATCTGGATGCACAGTAACAGCTTTTTGTCCACTCCCTAAGAACTTCTTACCTTTCAAGACCAGATACCAACCCACCTCTTCTGGAGCTTGTCTAACCTCTCCTTGCCACAGAATTTCTCCTTCCTAGGAACCGAGAGCCTTTATGTACTACCAGTGGCATCCATTCTATACTTAGTCACACACAGCCTTGTGACATCTCAGATACTCTTCCATTACTCTCTAACATGCATTGCGTGTCTGCACTGTATTCCCTCGACTCCAAGCTCTTTGATGGTGAGGATTATGTGTTAAATTGCTTTGTATCCTCCTAGAGCACCCAATTCAGCAAATACTATGCTCATGGTAGGAACAAAGTTAATATTCGCTTCATGAATGAAAGAATGATTAATGAGAATGTTTAAAGAAAATTTGATCTTCACCTAGGAAAGTTTCTATCTTAGAAAACTATTTTTAAGGAGAGACAATTCTGTGAAAAAATAATAACCAATTAAGGAGAAAATATTTTATAAATTCTTAGAGGGAAAAGTAAATATTAACATTATAAAACTCAATAAACCAGTCACAATAATTCTTTACATATAGAAAATATTAAACTGCAGAGTCTCTGAAATTATGTAGATCATAAAAATTATGTATTTGGTGATATTTTCATCTGAGTAAAACATTTCACATCAGCACATGCAATTGTAAAAGCAAAAAGAAACTATCATGTGTATGGATATTGTGTGTATGTCTTTTAAATGATTTGGTCTAATAAAATTTGAACACTTCTTTTTTTTAAAGATGAACATTTAATGTGCATTTTACCCCAGCTCACAACAAACAGCATTTCTGCCGAGGTATCAGAGGTGGTAGCCATATTTAAAATTTATCTAACCACATCTTAGATTTCAAGTTAGAACCGTGGTTCATTTTACAAAAGATAAATATTGCATGATAGTCACTAATCTGGGTTGCATTTGAACCGATGACCTAGAACCTAAAAGCCCCATATCCATAGCACCTTTTCAAAAACTTTGCATGAAGCATTATCTGAGAATGAGCAGACACTGCTATTATAAGCACTGTTCAATTTTTGTTATCTAAATACTGTTAGATGGTTAGATGTTGAGATCTTTGAAAAATAGCAAGAAGGAATTACGATGTACACTGGTTGAGGAGGTTGTTTGACATCCAAGTAAAACTTGTTCTTTGCTTGAGTTACACTTTGAAGTAATTTCCCAGGAACCTATTGCACACAGTAACACAGAATATTCCCCAAATTTCCAAAATAATTCAGGGTGTCCAAAGTTCTTGTAAAAGCAAGTGGAGTAGGTTGGGGGTGGGGAAGTGAATTTTGGCATAAACTATGGGTTTGAGAATCAGTCAAAAATAATAATTTCCTGCCAAAACCTACATTACCTCGTTTCTATCTGAGACTGTATAATAGAAGTCTGTTTCTATACTAACTCTTATGGGATTTCCATTGAAGGCTGGGTACCACCCCCCATAATTCAGTCATGTATGTTTGTCCAGTTGCCCTGGGCAGATGGAGGCAGAAGCAAAGTGGGGGGAACTATGTATTTGACTCTCTTTAGGGTCCTGAGCAGAGCAGCAAGTTGGGTATAATGGAACACCTCCTGCCATTGTCTAGCCAATGATGGCTGGACAGTGGAAGGAGTGCCTAGGGACCATGAGCAGCAGTAATTCTTGCTAGTGGTGCTTCATCTGTTCAGAGTATTCAGAAAAGGGATCTTTACTCTCCTGATTGGAGATTGGAGATTTTCAGGAAGGAACAAGTTATAAATTCAGAGGCAAAGGGCTGGAGAAGGTTCTAATTCATTCTGCCAGATGCAAGCAGAAGATGCAGGCTGAAGAGGGTGACAGCTTGAGGCACTGGTTGCAAGGGGCTGCCATCAGCATTCTTTCCAGCTGTAACTTCATGACGCCACACAACTCGGTTAGCCTCTCTTAACCTGAGTTTTGTCATCTAAAAATAATCTTTACCTCAGGTTGACATGAGAATTAAGTGAAATAATATTTGTACAGTGTTTATCACAGCACCTAGGACATACTAACCTCTCAACTAATTGGGCCTTCTGGGACTCTCACTGTTATTTGGTATAAAGAAGCTCATAAAACATCCAGGGCAGCCAAGATAACCCACACTGAAGCCACGTGCACTGAGGTAAGGCCTGAAATGAAGGATATCTCTAACCAGGTGTCTGGATAAACAGAACAGAGGCTCTGAGCTAGCGGCAGGAGGCCTATCTTTCATCTGTTTTCCCAGCGCCTCTGGCAATGTCCTAGACCCAGGAACATATTTTTTTTTTCTCAGGTATTTCCTGAATAAACTGTACAAAAGAGCAAGGTGCAAGGGGCAGGAGCAGAAGCAACATCTGGAAGAATCTGAGGGACTAGATTAAAGCAATGACAAACTAACATTTCAGAAACTTCTCTTCAAGTCAACCTTCATTCTCTTCAGGATGCATTACCTTGACACGTTTCTTTCCTTCTTTTCCCTACCTTCCTCATCTTTTGGCCAAGATCTGTGATCTCCAAAAACCTCAACCAGTAATACTTGGTGACAATTGCCAAGCATGCTTTCATGCCTTTTTCATTCAGTATTTGTCAGCAGGTGGGAGTGTGACAGATACAGTGCTAGTTGCTCAAAATTTGTGACCCATTTCAGGGATTCTTCTTGCTCATTCAATGAGTGTTCCCATGGGTAAGAGAAACCACAGACCATGAAGAGGAAATGGGACAGACCCATCATCTGCTCTCTAAGTACCCTTTCTTCTGGGCCTGGTAGCACATTAGACCTGCTTTTACTCTTTGTTTGCCACTGGTGTCACTTCCTGGCTGTAGACCAAAGTGAGAGAAGAGGGGGAGGGAGGTGACTTGGAGGGTCTTTTACCAGGATAAAGGTGTATGGATGTGATTCAGAAGTTCTTCTGATGGGAAATAGATCATTTCTGTTTTCATCCCACTTCAAATGCTTGCTCTAAAATTTCAGTCCTTCAAGTGCTAAGGATTTAGGAAGACTGGCTGCAATTAAGCCAAGAAGATACAGAATAATTATGAGGTAAGAAGAAATTTTGCTTTGTTTTCTAATTGAGTCACATACGGACACAGAATTTTCCCCCAAGTCCCCAGGATATTTCATGTGCAACTGATGCTCTTCAAATAACAATAATCATGGACATCCCCTCAAAATTTTTCAAAGCCAGAATACTAGTTAGAAGATTTTAGATCCAGGAGCTATTAAAAAATGGTGACTTAAAAACCAAACATAGGTTACATTTCAAATAAAATCACAATTTAGCATTTCATATCAGATGTATTAATTTCAACAAACAGTACTGTGACATTTATTGGAATGTAAAAGCAATTTCAAACTTGGAAATACACGTAAAATAAATAGTGAAGGGGCATGCTACAAAAAGTTTCATGAATTTTCCACCTAAAAGCTATGGCAATTCCAAAATTATGCTTAATCCAATTGACATTTATTACAATATCACAGAGTGACTGGAAATCAGAGATGAATAGGATGCAGTCATTGCCTCACAGAGCTCCAACTTACCCTTGCTGTGCCAGGCAAGAAAATAAGCAAGCAAATTGGTATAATACAAAGCAGTGCATGCTTATTGTTGGCAATCATCCCAGAATGATCTCCTAATCCAATCTGGGGAAAATTGGAGGAAGCTTCTCTGAAGATTATGCATAGGCAAATCCTGAAAGAGGAAGAGGAATTTTCCAGGTAGGAACACAACAGAAAGAGAGCAGTGGCAGAAACCACCATGGCACTCAAGGCAGTTTGGTGAGGGTGGAATAAAGCATCCATATTGTGTGGGTGGCAGGGAAGGAGATTGGGTAGAGGCAAAACTAGAAAGTAGGTGAAGGGAGGAACATTGAAAGGCTTGAAAGATTGGTAGGTGGAAATATATCCTGTACCACTCAGGTAAACCCAGTTTATAACTGTAACCTCAAAATAATTCTTAACAGTGCCTCCTAGAATGTTCAAAGGCGTCCCAGACTGATTGAGTGATCATCTTTGCGATTGGCCCTAGAGATCCAAATATAAAAAAAATCTGATCTGTGCCTTCTAAGAGCTCACAGGATTGGAAGAGGAAGACTCAGAAAGAACTACTTATAATACAAATTAAAAGATAATATGCTAAAAAAAATGATAATATGCTGTAAGAATGAGTAAACACTCCCACAAGTGACAACATATGAGCAGAGCTTTGGAGGACAAATAGAAATTATAAAGGAATACAAGACCATTCGAGGCATAAAAGGTCATGCCTTGTTGCAGAAAGGTGAGTATCCAATGTGGTTGGAAGGGAAAGGACCTCCGTGGCTCTAGTGGCAAATTAAAGTTGAAAAGGTAGCCTTGAAGACAAGTAGTCAAGGGCCTTTGAACACCACATCAAGAAATTTGGAGTTGAAAATGTCAGCAATGAGGAGCCCTTGAAGATTTCTAATCAGGGGACTAATGGGATCCAATTTGGCTTTTGAATCAAAAACTCCAGCTTCTCCGTGGAGGATGAACTAGAGCGAGGAGATAGATAATGGCTGCACTTCAGATGGAATGGAATTCGATGCTGCAAATTTCAAAGCCTGATTGCGATCTCCTATGAAGCTTGATTACTATGACTTTGGGAGTCCAGAAATGAAGAAAAGAATAGCCGTATCTATGAATGACGGTAAGCAAGAAATGGAAGAATATTTACAATCCTACGAAGATGTGTCATTCAAACAGTGCAAGGGATTGAGGAGATATTATAAAAGATTTGATGAGCTTACTACTCTAAAGGTTATGGCAATGTTTACACATATAAATTTTATAATAAATCAAAAGACCAAATGAGCCCATGGAAAGGTGTGTGACAGAGCCAGAACTACTAGGAACTTTTGCCTTCACTGAAAGGGATGAAATCATTTTTAATAATGGTGTATTCTAAACTTAGTGAAATATCTGGCAAATTGGGAATTTGAATTTTATTTCAATAAAGTAGCCTGCTAGCTGTTTTCATAACCAAAATAGACTGGCCAGAGCCATAGGAAAGAGAAAAACTCATTTGTCTCCTCTGCTCTCTTACCTTTGATTTTTTTCTTCCTTTTATTTTGGAAGATGGTAACAATGACATTTTTTAAACGAACATAAGTTCAACTCAATAAGCTATATTAAATCTAATGATCAGCAGATGGCAGATAAAGAAACCAGATCACTCTGACGTCCAATTGTCAATGAAAGGTTAAAAAAAAAAAGCTCAACAGAGAAGCCATATATCCCTAATAATAAGATAATTTCCTCAGCTTTCTGAAAAAGAGATTCTGTGCAGATAAGAAGGTTGTGGGCCACATGAGTCCATTAACAAAAGCACAGACTTTCCCATATTCGTACCATAAAGGCTAACTTCTATTAGGAGTTTTCCCCTATGATTCCAACCTTTGAGAAATTTCTTCTACAAAATTAGCAGTTTTTAACATAACAAATAACTTATTTTCATATTGTTTTATCACACATAGCCTTTCCTGCCAATCAAAGTTTCTGATCATTAAAAGAAAATCTCGGGGATCCCTGGGTGGCTCAGTGGTTTAGCGCCTGCCTTGGCCCAGGGCGTGATCCCTGGGTCGTGGGATCGAGTCCCACATCAGGCTTCCTGCATGAAGCCTGCTTCTTCCTCTGCCTGTGTGTGTCTCTGCCTCTGTGTGTGTGTGTGTGTGTGTGTGTGTGTGTGTGTGTCTTTCATGAATAAATAAAATCTTTTTTAATTAAAAAATAAAAAATAAAAGAAAATCTCTGTCACCACACGAAATTGATACAATTTTAGCAAAAAGCAAAGAAACTTGACATTTTTTTTTAACCTATAGGGACTTATCTCAGCTTGATGTAATGATTTCTGTTAGCTTTTTTGAAATACTGAAAATAGCTCAAGGTGTCCATTCCAATCTTTAAGGACCCTGAGGGATGTAGGAGCCTTTCACTGGAATGTTCACACCAGATAATAGACTTCCAGAGGGTGATTAAGAATAAGCAAACCTTGGGGCACTTGGGTGGCTCAATGGCTGAGCATCTGCCTTCCGCTCAGGTCATGATCCTGGGGTCCTGGAATCATGTCCCACATAGGGCTCCCCGCAGGGAGCCTGCTTCTCCCTCCGCCTATATCTCTGCCTCTCTCTGTGTCTCTCATAAATAAATAAATAAAATCCTTTAAAAAAAAAAGAATAAGCAAACCTTGTATGCATTATATTCCTCCAACCCCTGTCCATTCATTCTTACATTCATTCCATTTGACAAGAATTTATTGAGCACAACCAATCACGCATTAGGCACTGAAATAGACACTGGCGATACAAAGACAAAATTCCCTGCCCTCAAAAAGCTCACAGTCTAGCTAGAGAAATAGAGACGTGAACAAACCCAATACCATTTAAAAAGAGCTCGACCGCACACACTAATTCACCACTACGGCCGCAGAGACATTGTTTCTTAACACTGCCTTGGGGAGCCTTGGAAGTTTTCCAAAGAAGTTAACAAGTGAGCAGAGACACTACAGTGGAGAAGGAGCCAGCTAGTTGAACAAACGGGACAAGCCTTTCCAGGAAGTGGGAACAAGACATAAAAAGCCATAAGTCATGGAAAAGAGTGAATGGGATGTTCTGAGATAACTAGCAATTCAGCAGGTGAAGCAGTATCGTCTAGTGGTTAAACCCACAGACTGAGACATCAGATCACCTAGGAGAGACTCTGGGCTCCACCACTTAGAAGCTAATGACTTCACATTTGTTTCACCTCTAAAAGGTGGCACTGCCTTCCGTGGGTCCTCGAAGAATTTTAAGTGGGGAATAAGAAGTGACATGAGATGATTTAGAAAGATCACTTGAGCTGTGGTGTGTGGGATGGATTTAAGAAATGGGAGACTGAAGGCACATGGCCAACTAGGGGATTATTGCAATGAAACCAGTGGCACTTCAGTATCACGAAGTGGTAATAGTTACAACTGTGATTGCCAAGTTGAATCTGCTAAGGAAAGAAAAATATTAGTTTCACTCAGTCACACCAGGTCTACAATATTCTGTGAGAACTTCTCTTCCTGAAGTGTTTGTTTTTCTCCTTAGAGCAACAAAGCATCTTTTGAATTAGCATAGCAACCAATGTAGGAACTTTGTTGTCAGCTCAGCGCTGGGGGAATGTTATAGAAAGCCCTTTCTAAAGACTTCCACACCTGTAAAAAGCTTCTCTGCCTTAAATGTGACGACTTAACTAATGGGATAAATAAACCCCCTTTGAAATGCAGAAGAAGCTTCGAAGAGCCTCTAGGAAGTCGTATTTGATATGCACAAGCATCTTGAAAAATAGTTTCCCTCTCCCAGTCCCCACTTGGGGATCAGTGGAAGAAGGTTCTTTCAGCCAGGCAAGAACACCAGCAGTGCTGGGTCTTCACAGCTTGGTCTCCACCCCCAGCAGCTGGGCTTTAAGAAGAGTACAGATTGTAAACTACCTTTTGCCAGAAATCTCCGACTTCCAGCTAATAGAAGCCACCAAGGAAGATGGGGAGCTTGAGAAGTGTAAGCCAGAAATATGGGACCACCAAAGCTAAGGAATCTTGAGGAGAGGATGCCAAAGGGATTCTGTTCACCTGGAATATAACTCTACCATCAGTTGCCCCATTCCTCGAAAAGGGTGTCCTTTAAAAAATTTACTGGAGGGATGCCTGGGTGCTCAGTGGTTGAGCATCTGCCTTCTGCTCAGGGCGTGATCCTGGGGTCCTGGAATCGAGTCCCGCATCGGGCTCCTTGCAGGGAGCCTGCTTCTCCCTCTGCCTGTGCCTCTGCCTCTCTGTGTATCTCATGAATAAATAGATAAAATCTTTAAAAAAAATGTTTACTGGATAGATACTTACAAAGGGAAAGTCAAAACAGCTTTGAATAAATGTTCTTAGGCAAGGGGGGTGGGGAAATAAAGTATTTGGCCAGAAGGAGAAGACCCTTAGAGGCGAAAGCAAAGTGCCATAATTGAAGCTAGCATGTTTTGCCCAAATGGTTTCTTCACAGCCTCTTAACTGACAGCTCTTTTCCATACTGTAGACCACCCAGTTGTGATCATTTGGTGTTGGACTCGTGTTAGTGGCATTTGGGAAAGGCAGCTGTCTACAGCCCAGGGAGTTAGAAGCAACCCACAGGGCAACTCCAGTCAAATGCAAGTTCAAGGTACATAGTGTTGTGGACACCACTGCTGGAGAGAGTCATGTATTTTTCACCCTAGTCTTCTCTGGAGTCCTTGGAAACCCCTTGTAAGAAGTAGTGGAAAGAAAAAATCCTACAGTATCAATTTAAGGAAAATGGCAATTTTGTTTCTTTTTAATGTCTTTCTGTATTTTCCATGAAAGTTATTTATTTACAACCACGGTTAATTTTCCTATAATTTTACTCTTCTGTAATGTGTTTACATCTGTTGCTTTCACCACAATCATAAAAAATCTACTAGAAATCAGCTGTAAATTGATTGCACTTTTCTAATACAATCTCTCCCTTGGTCTTCCAGCAAACTTCAGTAAAACTTAATCTACATGCAAAAGAAAGAAAAAAAAAGTTACATCCCTATATAAATGTCAGAGGTACACAAAGTCCATGGATACAGAAGCTGTCCTCAAAGAAAGTAGATGTAGAAACACAACTGAGAAACTGTCTCTAATAGGAAAAATAGTCATGTTGATTCCAATAAATGTGAAAAAGAAGGAATGGATCACTTCGCTCAAGTCCAAAAGTAAGCACTCTGTGGAAAGTTTTGATTTTTGACACAGGAAACAAGAAATAAAACACACAGATAAAATACTCATGAATGGTTCAATCTGGAAGTACAAATAAGAGCTATATTAAGGAGAGAAACATATCAGTGGGTCATAGGGCAAATGAAGAGACATGGTTTAAGGAGTAAAATTCAGATGTCTTGCATTGTTGCTATTTCCAAAGTAAATATTGATAGTGAACCTTTAAAAGAATAAAACATGAAAATCTAGTCCCCATGGAAAGATCCTTTATGTGTTATATAGTGTGTATGTGTTTTATGCAAAGCACAAGGAGCCAACATGGTCCTTCTTCGTAGGAATTTTCAATCTAAAATGTGGCAGGACAAGAATAAAGAGGCCTACACTATAAAACTTATGGGAGAAATAGTCTGAGCAATATCATGGAAGAAGGCTATTAAAGGCTTTCTTTGATCAATATATCAAAAGTTAGTGCACCATGTTGAATAAACAACCAGAACATGGAAATTCACCTCTCAGCCAGAGTTGTCTGTCAAAGAGATGTCTTTCATCTGTAATGAACAAAAAATTTATCTTAGGTTTATTTTTTTTTTAAATAAAACTATTCTCTAGTATTTTCTCACTGATGTCATTCAATATTCCTTTTAGGATAACCTACACAATAAATTCCTTTCAGAGTAACAACCAAAAAAAGTGTCTCTCTCCTGATGAACAAGTAGTCCTTTCCTTATTTGACCATGAAAGGCATGGAACACAACATATTTCTTCCTTTGCCTGGGCTACCAGGAAGCTCTGAGAAAATTTGCTTCCCCCAGGGTTTACTGATATCATTACTCATTGTTCTTCTTCCTTTGATGTTTATCTGTCACTGTTTTATTCTTGTGTTAAGATTGTCTTATTGTATCCTTTGAAAGCTGTTCTTTCATTCGAAGTTGGAAGGTGGAAAGTAGAAAGAAAAAGAATAATGAGTATTTTGTTTTGTTCCATTCAGGATAGTGCCGATTACTGTCCTTTCCTCAGAGTGGAGCAAAGGGAGATGAAAGGCCAAAGGATTTTGGAGCAGTTTTTCTGGATTTGGAGAAACAATAAAGCACAACCCTTGCTTTGCAAAACTTAACTTCGGTCTGGAGTCATATTCCATCCCACCGTCTTTTAAAAGTGACAACTAATAATAGAAAGTCTTTTGACTGTGGGGTCAGGCAGACTTGATGTGAAAGGCCAGCTCTGCCATTTGGCAGCTGAATAACTTCAGTCAAACCACTTTGCTCTTTAGGCCTCTGATAATAATACCTTTTTAGCAGAGTTGATACTGAAATTAAATAAGACAATGTAGATGGAAGTGCATGGAATACTGTATGTATGGCACGTAACAGACACTCAGCAAGTGAAGTCTGTGTCCTTTTTCTTCTTCCTTTTACTTCCCCCAAGGGCACCCTCTTTTTCAATTTCTAAGTCATCAGACACAGTGTTGTCTAAGGAGGAGAATCCAGTGTGGCAGTGGATGACAGCCAAAAGCCAGCATTAAAGACTTTTTTTATTTATTTTTTTCTCCCTTAGAGCCTCTGTGGGGTTTTTAGGGGGGAGGGGAGAGGGATCCGCAGCCAACTGAATAAGTTAATCATTAACTTTCCTGTTCTTATTAAATAAAATAATACATAACTGCCAAGTTACAATGGCAACTTGACATTCCCATTGTTATCAACATTTGTTGAAATAAATGAAGTCAAAAGCAAAAATAACTAAACCTTTTAAATAGCCTGAACAGTATTACGGCCTATAGGGTTCAGGATTTTCAGGATTTAGTTGTATTAAAACGCACTAGAAAGCTTGTCTTACTACCTTGGCTAACTTATAGGGGTCTGGAGAGCTTCCAGTGGGGCATCACTACTATGGTAGCTAATGTGGTAGCTGTTTCTGAGAAAATCTACCAGGCCTGAGATTAATCTTAGTGGCATCTGAAGCAAAAGGTGCAGTCTTCATAGAGAAAGAGCTGTAGGCAGTGGTCACTGTTTTAGAACGTGATGTGATGAGCCCTGGGTGTTATATGCAATTGATGAATCACTGAACTCTACATCTGAAACTAATGATGTACTATATGCTGGCTAATTGAATTTAAATTTTTTTAAAAAGGAAAAAAAAAAGAATGTGATTCTTAGTTCTCAGGTACAGAAACTCAATTTTTTAGGTGCTTAGCAGACTCTATGGTCTGACACGTCCTAATCAAGATTCAGTTAAAATGTATATTCATGTCTAAATTTATTAATGTTTAATGGGAAAGGGACATGCTTTTTCAGTGGCTGAAATACTTAGGTCCACCAAGTATAATATCTTTTTTACATTTATTACCCTATCTTTATTCTTTGTTTTAAAATATCTTACAATTTTATTTCTCAGTTATGCTTCAATAAAGCTGAAAAAAAAAAAAACGTTCTTTTGAGAACCATTTATGTAGATCTACATAGGCCTAGCTAGCTTATTTCTTTTAACTGCCATAGTTTTCTATAGTACTGCTATAGTACATTTGACTCATTCCCTTCTTGTACATATGCACAAGAGATTCTCTAATGTATGCATCTTAAGGTAGAATTTCTGGTTTGTAGGGTGTGGGACTTCTGATATGACTGTACCAGTCCACACTCTAGCAGCAACATTTACATTTGCCTCCCCACAATTTCACCCGCATATTTCTGAACAACAAATAATATTAGACTTTTAAATTTTTCCAAACTTATGAAAGTGAAATTAAATCTCATTGGTATTTTATTCTGAATTTTCCTGATTACAAGTGAATTTGAGCATCATATTTATTAATCATTGGATTCCCTGTGGCTTACTGAGAATTGCTTGCTCATTTTTTTTTTTTTTTTTTTTTTTTTTTGCCCACTTTCCTATTGGGTGTTTTTGTTTTTGTTCCTATTGGGTGTTTTATTATTAACCTGGTAGCTTTTCTTAAACATTTTTACATATTTACATGGTTTAGATACTTTAGGTAATAATCCTTTTCTTATTGTATGTTACAAATATATTGTTCCAGTCTGCTATTTATCTCTCAATATTATAATCTTATTTGTCATTCAGAAAGCTAAATTTAACATAATCAAAGTTATCAATGCTTTTTATATGTTGCTTAAGTTTTTCCCTATTCTAAAATCTTAATGATTTTTTATATTTTTTTCTTGTTCTAATCCTTAAAAGTTAAATTACTTATCAGAAATTTCATTGGTAGACATAGAATCAACACAGGGGAAAAAAAAATGATCATGAGAAATAGTTGACAGACACTTTGGTAGAGTCACTGAGCAAAGTTTCCCACACAGGAAAGGACACTTCTCAAGGTACCAAAGTTAGCGTTTTTGGTTCAAGGCAGCTTAACACAGCCAAATTCTTACTCTTTAGATTCTATGTCATCTACATGTCATGCTGACCTTCAGTTAACACCTTCA
This sequence comes from Canis lupus dingo, assembly GCF_003254725.2. Classification (NCBI taxonomy): domain Eukaryota; kingdom Metazoa; phylum Chordata; class Mammalia; order Carnivora; family Canidae; genus Canis; species Canis lupus. The sequence continues at coordinate 31,538,410 of NC_064243.1, read as the reverse complement.
GACAACTTATTAGACCACAGGTTTCATAGTTGGTTCTAATCATTTATGTTACTTGTTGGCTTTTCCAAAGTTGTATCACTGCTCTATTGTTCTGAGAGTGCTTCCCTGAGATTCATAGCCTGGTCAACATTGACTAGATAGATGTGGGTGATCCTATTCTCCCCAGCCAAATGTGTATAAATAATCTCTTGGGGTATTTCTCTAGATAGTTAATCTTACACAATATACATAGTCCTTCCTAGTTTCACTCATTTTCATTGTCTAGTTATACTTCAAAATTCCAGTTATCCCTTACCTCACTCTATGTTCTAAAAATTAAAAGAATGTTGTAATAAACAGGGGAGTTTGAAAAGAACAATGATCAAGTGGTCTCTCTGGCACTGATAAAGGGACACAATTGAGTTGAGAGAATTGCTTGTTTAACTTGTCAATATAATCCATATTGGGCACTTCTCTTTTTCAGATTCTATTTGTCCACTGAGCAGTCTTGACCTGAGTCAGAACTGTCACCTTACCTCCAGGTGTTCTAGAGGCCCAGGTATAGACCATTATTTCCATCTTCTAGAGCACTATGTTTGCCTGCCAGTATTTTCCAAACCAGTGCTTCTGCCTACTGCAAATGGCTCCCATAAAATAATCTGAAAGCAGAATATCAAGATGTTATCAATGGGCTAATTCTACATCTTTGTCTGAACAGGGGTCCCTGGTGTTTCCTCTGCCTCAGAGGCTATTCCTAGCCACCAGTGTGACCTACATGCATGTGCTGGCTCAAGTTCTGATAGTGATTTGGCTTTCTAAAGATTTCTGAGAGCTAAGAATACTGGTGGTCTCACAATGGCAGCCTTTGGTTTGTATGTGAGGGAAGTGTTCAGCTGTATGTAGGTTTCCTCTAGTGCCAGTTGTTTTCTTCATGTTTATCAGCAAGGCATACATGGCAGGGCACAGATTCCAGAAGACAGCTCATATGGTCTCGTGCACCTCTTTCTGGCTCTTGAGTCCCTCTGTGTCTGTGGGAAAGTCCACCTCCCTTAGTCACGATTTCTATAATCTCTAGATGTAAAGGGTTGGACTAGATGGTTTTTATGGGCCCTCCCATCTGCAGCTTCCTGTGATTCCATGACCTTATGAGTTTACTTCAAAAGTTCCATTATTGGCATTCAAGCTGTGGTAAGAATCAAGCACATTTCTGCATGTGGCTTGTGAAAAGTTTCCCCTTATTTTATAGTCGCACTTTGTGCACTGATTACTAGATAAACTAGTCAAGGTTTTGTTTTTGGTTTTGTTTTTGTTTTTTTACTAAGATAAAACATTTTTTACTGACATATAACATCACATTAGTTTCAGGTGTACAGCATAGTGATTTGATATATGTATACATTGCAAAATGATCACCACAGTAAGTCTCGTTAACATTCATAAACACATGCAGTTACAAATTTTTTTCTTCTGATGAGAACTTTTAAGATTTATGTTTTTAGTAACTTCCTTTCTTTTTTAAGATTTTATTTATTTATTCGACACACAGAGAGAGAAAGCACAAGCAGGGGGAGCAACAGAAGAAGAGGGAGAAGCAGGCTCCCCACTGAGCAGGGTGCTTGATGCAGGGGCTCCAACCCAGGAGCTGGAGATCATGACCTGAGCTGAAGGCAGACACTTAACAAACTGAGGCACCCAGGCCCCCCCTTTTTTTAGCAATTTTCAAATATACAGTATAGTATTATTAACCACAGTTGCCATTCTGTACATTGTAACCCCAGGATTTATTATTATTTTTTAACTAGAAGTTTGTGACTTTTGACTATCTTCTCCTATTTCACCCACCCTCCACCCCTGCCCCATCCCCCACCTCTGGCAACCCCCAGTCTGTTCTCTGTATCTATGAGTTCGGGTTTGTTTTGTTTTGAGTCTTGTCTTGTTTAGATCTCACATTTAGGCAAGATCATACATACATTGTATTTCCTTCTCTGTCTGACTTGTTTCACTTAGCATAATGCCCTCAAATTTCTAATGTATATGTAGGTATACCACATCTTCATTCATTCATTGATAGACACTAGGGTAAAGATTTTTGAAAATGTTGGTAACTTGATGCATTTAAAGAAAACTAAAAACTTTCTGGCTCTAGCTGCCTAGGCTCTTTCAATTTTAGAAGCACAGCTACATCAAGTTGAATCATTACCATTATGATTCAGTTGTACACTCTTGGTGGCAAAGAGGGGGTCTAACAGAACCAGCAGTGATGACCAGAGAATAACAGATTGGACACAGACCCATAATTCAATCAACTTCTGGAGCTTCTGAGCATAATTAGTAATGTAAGAGTCTCTTCCTAAAGAATTTTGTTAATCCAATTTATCCAGTCTGCTGTCTATCAAAATAATATATATCTGAACATAGTTTCTACCCTATACTGAATTTAGGCCTATACTTCAAATAAAATAGTTTCTGATCTATGAGTGAAGCCATTTTTACTTCCTGAGAGTAGTTTTACTTACCAAAATCTCTCCTCCCCTGGACTAATATCCTTCAGCCTAGTAAAAAGGGAATGGGCTTGAGGATCATGCAAAGCTTGCTCTGAATTCTCACTGTGCCAAAAATCAGGACACAGTGAAAAATAAGTTATGGTTCCCAGGCTAAAGAAGGTTGTGGTGGTGGCAGTGGCAGTGGCAGTAAGGGGGTGACACGTAGGAAAACCGTTCTGTCAGACCTGAGTTTCACTTTGTGGTTCCAGTCTTGCAGCTTGTATCTAATCGCCTCAGATCTCACAAAGCAGAGCTCACCCAGCCTCATGAACTCTGGGCTTCTTCCTTATGTCTGTAGTTTTTCTTCTACCTCCCTTTTAAGGAGGCTCCCTGCTAAGCAAAAAAGACCATGGAAATCACTCCTTGTTTGTGTTATGATGCTTGGGAACTTCTACCTAAATGACTACTTCCTAGAAAGCATCACTGTGCCCTACTACTGCACCAGGTAACATGGGATTACCTAAACATACTGCATGCTGGTTCATCTTCTCTGGAATCCACTTTTATAATATCCTCTCAAACATAGAAAGAAACAGGAATGAGGAGCCCTCCTCTCTAGGCAGAGAACTGATTCCTGCTCAGAATTCTCTTCCACCTGATGATACCATGAAAGACCCATAAAGCCAATAAAAAATCCAGGATCAGTGGCCTAGAGAGGAGAACTTAAATTCAGGGTGGGGGGTGGAGTTTGGAATCTTGAAAAGATGGTGAACACAAGGACTAAAAACATTTTGACAACAAAATAGTAATTTTATAAAGAGCCTTCTAAATTATTTAGCATAGATTAGCAATTATGGAGAAAACTTTGAGAAGGTCCACAAAGTAGTCAACTAGAAAACTGGAAAACATTTTCAATTTCTTTTTTAAAGGAGGTTTTAAATTAAATCTCAATCGCTTAACTGTAAGGGTGAAAGGAAATAGAATTTTTGAGTTTGTGATCACCCACTGTGCCCCAGGTTCTGCTTTTTCACTGAGGATACAATGTTGTGGCACTGGGATAAAATAGAAGTAAGGTCCCTGCCGTCATGGGGACAGTAATCAAAAAGTCACAAAATAAATGTATAACTCCACCTTTGTGAGAAGGCCCATGAAAGAAAATCACAAGGCATTATACATAATAGGACCAATAATGGTGGGCTGGGCGGTGGGCGGGGGGTGGGGGTGTTGGGGGAGAATAGCAAGGCATTATAAAAGATCAGGAAGTAGGATTCTGACACTTCAGAATTTCAAATTATTTCAACAGACCCATTATAGTTATAATTCAGATAAGAGGAAAGGAGGAAGGCCAGAGGATCAGCCACAGCACCGGTATCTTTTTCTTTGGTGATGACACCAAAGACTGGTTTTCAGCTTAGCTGGTCTGTCCATCTGGAGCTGTACCAGATCCTACATTCATCAGACCAGAAGAGACAGATGAAGTATGGCTTCTTAATTTACAACAGGAATATGCCCTTCTAGTGCCTGGAATTCCCATTGCAACTAACTCTCAAGATACCTAGCAGGCCTACGAAGCTGGGGCTTTCCTGATGAAGATGCTGATCTTCTCTTGTACATGTTCATACTCCTTTATTTCACTTCCAGAAGATTATCTACTCTCAAAGTTCTGAGGGTGCTTCTCTGGTGCCTCAATATACCAATTCCAGAAACTAGGCCACATAGCAAATTAGCTTAGAAATCCCTTGCTCACTACAAATTGATGGTGTAAAGATTGTTTACAGTACTTAAAGAACTAAAGTACTTAAAAGCACCCCAAAAATACTACTTAAAATACAAATAATTGACACACTAATACAAACCGTTCTTATCTAGTTATTAGACAGGCATTTGAATGAATGGAAGAAGGAACTAATGAACCAACAAGCAAAAGATTGAACTCACAGACAACTCTAGGGTCATGTATTTATTTGATATAGTAAAGAAATCTGTATTTTTTAAAAATTCCAGTGTAATTAACATACAATGTTACAATATAGTGATTCAACAATTCAACATTACTCAGTGTTCATTATAGTAACCATACTCTTAATATCCTTCACCTATTTCACCCATCTTGTCCACCTCCCCTCTGGTAACCATCTATTTGTTTTCTATGGTTAAAAGTTTGTCTTTTTGGTTTGTCTCTCTCTCTTTTTCATTTGTTCATTTGTTTCTTAAATTCCATTTAAATTATAAGTGAAATCATATGGTATTTGTCTTTGACTGGTTTATTTTGTGTAACATTATATACAAAGTAATGTTAGGTCCATCTATGTTGTTGCAAATGGCAAGATATAGTTCTTTTCCAGGACTTAATTATATAATTATATATATATATGTCTCCCCCAATCTTCTTTATCCACTCCACTCACCTATCAAAGGGCACTTGGGCTGCTCCAGTAATTTGGCTATTATAAATAATGCTGCATCAAATATAGGGGTGTATATATCTCTTCAAAGTAGTGTTTCAGGGACCCCTGGGTGGCGCAGCGGTTTGGCGCCTGCCTTTGGCCCAGGGCGCGATCCTGGAGACCCGGGATCGAATCCCACATCGGGCTCCCGGTGCATGGAGCCTGCTTCTCCCTCTGCCTGTGTCTCTGCACCTCTCTCTCTCTCTCTCTCTCTGTGACTATCATAAATAAATAAAAATTTAAAAAAAAAAGAGAAAAAAAAAGAAAAATTAAAAAAAAAAAAAAAAACAAAGTAGTGTTTCATATTCTTTGGGTAAATACCCAGTAGTGCACTTACTGGATCATAGGGTAGTTCTAATTTTAATTTTTTAAGGAACCTTCATACCATCTTCCACAGTGGCTGCATGAGTTCACATTCTCACCAACGGTGCGGGAGGGTTCTTTTCTCTACATATCCTCACCAAACTTGTTTCTTAAAGAAATCTATATTTTTAAAAGAAAATGGATAACATTCAGACATCCCAGTAGTTTAAACTCTCCATTCCCTCCCCTGCTTCAACCACTGACTCAAATTATTTATTATAATCAATAATTATATGATCCAAGGTACTTTTGATATTAAAGCTGGATACCATTAAAACCAGTTTTTTGTTTGTTTGTTTGTTTGTTTGTTTTTGCAACTGGAGTTCATGAACCCTTCATACTATTTAAAGTATTGGGGGGGTCTCTTTTCCTCTTCAAGTACTCTTTAATTTTATGCTTTCATTTTATTGGTAATTTTTAATGAGTTATTACAGGCATATTGTGCATCATCCAAATGACTATCTTTCAAATTTGGATTTGTGGTTACAACTGTGTGGTGTCAAGCCATATTACTTCAAACATTAAACACTAAAAAGAAAAGAATAGAGGTGATTTTAAAATGTAAGTGATACGTTCATACCATGTGGAAACCAAGTGAAGTCATGGTGCAGTCCATACAAGTTTTTGCAATGGTTCAAATAGAGAATTTCACTGCACAGCATGCTATCCATTAGAGAATCAAACTTGATAGAATAAAAATGTATTCTTGTTGCTAGATTCACATTAAAAGCAACAATTTGATTTTGACAAAATCTGCCGTGAAATGCTGTTGATTTTAATTTTTACTGGTGCTCCAGTTTTATTTTTTGTTTAGCATGTAAATGAGTTTTAGTCTTACAGTTGTAAAGGAGCTATAAACACAAGTATATCACATATTGTTTTCTATTTTTACATACTTAAGAAATCTAATAAAAATTATTTAAGTAAGCATTGAAAGCCTTAGAGAGGTTTTTCTCTTGAAAGAGGTCCATATATTACTTTTGAGAAACATTATTTTAAACCAGCATTTTTTTTTTCAATATTTCTGTCCTGTGAGTTTCCTTCTCTATTATTTCATGAGCTACTTAGGCATTCTTTAGTCATTTAGAATTTTTTTGTATGCTACATAAAAAGAAGAGAGTTCATAGAAACTGTTATGTTTTAAATAAATATATTATTGAACTATATTTTGTGGCATTTATTTTAAGCCAATCTTTAATAATATTTGCTACAGAAAAATATAAAAACAAAATATTTTTGTCTTATGTTGTAGACTTCTATTGCATGATTTCTATAGAATCAATTATTAAGGAGGGGCACCTGGGTGGTGCAGTTGGGTAAGATTTCCACTCTTGGCTCCAGCTCAAGCTGTGATCTCATGGGTTGTGAGATCAAGCCCCACTTTGGGCTCCCTGCTCAGTGTGGATTTTGCTTGAGATTCTGTCTCGCTGCCCCTCCCACTCATGCTCTCTTTCTCTGAAATAAACAAATAAATCTTTTTTTTTTTTAAGAATCAATTATTAAGGAAAAGCATCAACTGCATACAATAACATCAGAAAATGACACAAAATACTTTCACTTCTTAGTGCTTTTTAGTTCTTGTACTTTGTACTTAAAAACCAACTGGGGTTTCTAAAAAGAATTTGTTTTGTTTGTAATTAATGAGATAAGATGAAAAGAGTTTGAGGCTCTTATTTGTAAACACACCTCTACTATTGTTATATGTAGCGGTTGAATCTTTATTTCTAATAAATTAAAGGCCAACTGTTTTCTCTTTGCCCTCTGAGTTTTGAGTTCTAGAGTTACGTATTAGTGCTACATAAGAATTTTCATTATAAGAGTATAACCTCTGCATGGGGTGAGCATCATCCTAAGTCATAGGTAGAAAAATTACCACAAATCTATTTCTCATTGATTTATTTTATTCAGGGCCATTTCTCTTCTATCTTAAAAAAAAAAAATCCCCAAAGTAAAAATAATAAAATAAAATAAAATAAATAAAATAAAATAAAATAAAAACACAGAGAGAGGGACATCTGGGTGGCTCAGTGGTTGAGTGTTTGCCTTTGGCTCAGATCATGATCCCCGGGGCTCTTGGATGGAGTCCCACATGGGGCTCTACGCAGGGAGCCTGCTTTTCCCTCCGCCTATGTCTCTGCTTCTCTCTCCGTGTCTCTCATGAATAAATAAATAAAATCTTACACACACACACAAAACAGAGAGAGGCAAATCATAAGAGACTCTTGACTATAGGGAACAAACTGAAGGCTGCTGGAGGGGAGGTGTGTGGAGGGATGGGGTGATTGTGTGATGGACATTAAGGAGAGCACATGATGGAATAAGCACTGGGTGTTATGTGCAACGGATGAATCACTAAATTCTACCTCTGAGACTAATAATACACTGTATGTTAACTAACTTGAATTTAATTTTAAAAGTATAAAAGAAAAAAGGGGAACAATCCCTACGTGAATAAGAATTAAAGCAACTCAAAGTTGTACAACAGTAAAAGTCATCCCTCTGATGGGGGTATTAAGCTAGAGAGAAAATGAGTTAAGTGCCTGCTCATCAGATGTGGGATGTCTATGAGCTCGGTATGCTCACTCAGCATACACTCATAGACTTAAACTCCCATTTTGAACTGCAAAAACACTTTTAAATCATTTTATTTCCCACTTTTTAAAAAGTAGAAACTGATACAGATTCTGTTACTGCTTTTACAATGCACCCACCTATAATACCAAGTGCCAGTTGAGAAATGCTGATTTAAGCCATTCAACACATCTCTTATCCTATTTCACTGAAGTCTTCATAAAGACTTACTTCCCTCTGATAATCTGCTCTAGTGTTTTAAAATCCTGATATTAAGGAAGTCTTTTACGGGCAAGTCACTTAACCTCTCAGGACCTTAGATTTCTCATTTAGAAAATGAAGGGGTTTGGAAAAGGTTCTCTTTAAAGTCCCTCTAGAATTAGAATGCTATGATTTTTGTATTATCTCAAGCTTTAGTTTTCATAACTGTGTAATATCAGAACAATGTTTTAAAACAAATTCAAACAAAAAATCCTTAATATATAAAGCACGTAAAAGTGAAGCTGAGACCACTCCAGGTCTGCAGAACACAATCTGAAAACCACTGATCTAAAGCTCTCTTTTCAAAATGCTTTTCTTTTTTCTTTGTCTCAGTGGAAAAGGAAAACATCTGGAAAGGATCCACCATATTAGTTTCCCTATATGTACACCAGAACATATGTATTAAGTCACCTGTCAGCTTTTCTTCTCCAGATTAAAAGGCCATTATAAGTCCCATTTCCCATCCCTTTAAAATACATTCCCCCTCTTTTTTTTAAACGAACCTTCTTTAGCCTCTGTAATTCTTTATTAAAATGTAAGGTTACAAACCAACCACAATCTCTGAGAAGAGCCAAGTGTAGAAAAAGGATTACTTCCAGCTCTATCATGTGATCTTCTTACTCCCAACACACTCCAAGTTGTTTCCTTTTTAATAATGACATTCCATGGTTGCCTCCCATTCAACCAACAGCTCAGTTGGGACCCACACTTGTTTTTTGTTTTGTTTTGTTTTTCCTTTTTTCTGTTTTGTCTTTCTTTCTCTCTTTTTTTTTCTTTTTCTTTTTTTTTTTTTTTCTTTTTTGCTAAACTTGTTATAGCTAGTCAAATAATATCCCACCTAATACTCATGTAATTTGTTATTGTCCTCATGGGCCCTTTGAAGTATTTCCTATTGAATATAATTCTGTTTTTAATGGAGCATTTCCCTAATTAGTTAAGGTCACTGAAGTTCTCTTCTGCCTTCCAGCAGACTTCACCCAATTTCATAACCAATGTGAATGTTGCCTAGTTTATTGTTGGAGCTGTAGACTAATCAAATGTCAATTATCTAAAAAGAATCTACATGCGATATGTGTTATGGGATGAATTGCATCCCATGAAATTCATATGTTGAAGCCTTTTCCCCCAGTATCTCAGAATGTAACTATATTTGGATATATGGTCTTCAAAGAACTGACTGAAGTACAACTGGGCCATTTGCGTAGGTCCTAATCAAAGAGACAGCTGGGGCTTCAGCACAGAGATAAGTGGAGGAATGACCACGTATAGAGCAGCAAGAAGGTGATCATCTCCAAGCCGAGGAGAGAGGCCTCACATGAAAGCAAATCTACTGACACCTTGATCTTAAACTTCCAGCCTATAGAACTCCAGAACTGTGAGCAAATAAATGTCTGTTGGTGAAACCACCCAGTATGTGTGGTGGTGTGTTACAGCATCTCAAGCAGACTAATACAAGCTATTCTATGCATGACATTGTACAGCTCCTTGGGGCTCACCAAGGAAGTTCTGCCATTACAGAGAAGGCTACAGGAGGGCAAAAACACACATGACTCAAGCCAGAACAAGTTCTAAGGGAAGATCTGAGCAAAGTGCCCTGAAAGCAACAAGGAAGCCAGAATTTTTTCCATTGGGGGATTGAGGCTGGAAACAGGAGACATCACCTGAGCAGAATCTCCTTCAAAGATCAGGAAAATTCCAATAATGGGAGGCAAGGCAAGAGGATGGCAATTGGGGAAGGGGACAGAATTTTACGAGTATAAGCTACACTCATGCTACACCTGAGGATAAGGTCGGTGGTTTGTAAACCTGTCTAAACATCACAACTAACTTTTCAAAAAAGAAGCTTTTCAAAAAATATAGATCGTCAGGCCCCACTCCTAATGTGCTGAATCAGGAGTTCTAGAGAGAATGTCCTAGAATCTTTATTTTAAACAACTTCTCAGGTAAGTTGTATCAACTTCATCAAGTTTAAAGATCTCTTTTTATTTTTTTTAAATTTTTAAAAAGATTTCATCTATTTATTTGACACAGAGAGCAAGCAAGCACAAGCGGGGGAGTGGCATGGAGAGGGAGAAGCAGTTTCCCCACGGAAGCAGGGAGCCCAATGCAAGGCTCAATCCCAGGACCCTGGGATCATGACCTGAGCTGAAGGCAGACATTTAACTGATTGAGCCACTCAGGGGCCTCTAAGGATCCCTTTTAATCAAAACATCTGAGTGCCTGCTCCCTCTCCCCCGGTAACTAGTGTATTTCTTCTATTGAGTGAGAAAATACATAAAGACAGAAAAAACCTATTATGAATTTAGTGATGACTTCAAGTGAATTTGTATTTTATTACATAGAACCATATCTACAGGTTTAAAACTGATATGAATATCATTTTTACTGAAGCACATGCATGTAAGACATTATTTATTCAACTTGCAGAAATACAAGGTTGCATATAGGGCTTCCAAATCCTTATTAACCAGGAGTCCTCACCCTGACGCTAAAGTCCATCCATAGTCTGGATCAAGAACTATGGATCCAGTGACAGGTCCTAACCCAAATTATGCGACAGACCAATAAAATATTGGATTTTCTACCACAGACACTGCAAATGAGGGAGAACAGAAGTGGAAGAGGGAAAAGGCAGAAATAGGGACTGTCACCACACCTCATGCTCAGATAGATGACCCTGCCTTATTACGGTGTTCACACGGATGGTGGAATAAGATGACAGTAGCATTTTTCTCACCAGCTAAGATCTGGGGGAGGGGAGGGGAGATTATAAATAATAAATAAGTGTAATAAAAAAGATATGTCTGTCTGTTTCTCTCCCCTTTTCCCTAATTGCTCTGAGAAGGTGGTCATTTATGTAAAGTACAAAATCTAGTACTAGACTCCACCTTCTCCCCCAGCCCCACCCCCACTCCACCAGCACCATGTATAAACTCTTCCACGGAGGTCTTGGAGCTGGGTCCTTTAGTCACTTAGACTTTCCTCGACTCAAGGTTTCCTGAAGCCCAAAGCTTACCTCACAAAAGCTCTGCTTCGATCCAAAATTCACACCAAAAGGGGCCTACTTCCATACCTCAATAGTCAGTGACCCCCAGATGAGCTGTCTTCCCAAAGAGATCACAGTGTTGCTCAAGTGCATGATAGGCCACAGGCAGACAGTGGTACCCTGCTGGTACCCTGCTGTTCTTTCCACTAGATTCTTCTCCCTTCAGCCTTGAGAGTAACCTTCACCAGAAAATCTTCTCTGACATTCCCCCTCATAAATCCTTAATTTAGGGGGCACCTGGGTGACTCAGTGGTTGAGCACCTGCCTTTGGCTCAGGTCATCACGACCTGAGTATGGAATCCCGTATTGGGCTCCCTACAGGGAGCCTACTTCTCCCTCTGCCTGTGTCTGCCTCTCTCTGTCTCTCATGAATAAATAAATAGAATCTTAAAAATAAAATCCTTCATTGGGACCCCTGGGTGGCTCAGCAGTTGGGTGGCTGCCTTCGGCTCAGGTTGTGATCTCAGGTCTGGGATTGAGTCCTTCACTGGGCTCCTTCAGAGGAGCCTGCTTCTTCCTCTGCCTGGGTCTCTGCCTCTCTCTCTCTCTCTCTCTTTCTGTGTGTGTCTCTCATGAATAAATAAATCTTAAAAAAAAATCCTTCATTTAGTTTTCCTCAATATCTCTGATATATTTCCTTCCTTCCTTCCTTCCTTCCTTCCTTCCTTCCTTCCTTCCTTCCTTCCTTCCTTCCTTCCATCTATTTAGGAAAAGACTAATCATGCTAGGACTTATTTTAGACACTGAATGAACAAACAGGCAAGGTCTTCACTCTTCTGGGGCTGCCGTTTTAGGAGGGGGAGAGACAGCAAAAAATTCAATATGCAGTACACCATGTGGGGACAAATGCTAAAAGGAAAAATGGAACAGTGTAAGAAAGCAAACGGGGATATTGCTATTTGGGTAGGACAGTCAAAAAGACCTCACTGAGGTAGCGACTGAACAGAAACATGAAGGAATGAATGTAGGTTGGCAGGATATCTGGGAAGAGAGTTCCAGGAAACATCTTTTTTTTTTCCCCCCCACAGTGGCAGGGGTCTTGTGTTATTCAACTCCTCCTCTACTGTTACAGGTTGAATTGGGTCACTCCAAAAAAAAAGATATGCTGGAATCCTAACCCCAAGTACCTCTGAGTGTGACCTTATTTAGAGATAGGGTCTAAGTAGAAGTAATTGAGTTAAAGAGAGGTCACCAGGCTAGGCCCTAATCCAATATAACTGCTGTCCTTATAAAAAGGGAAATTTTATACAGAGATAGGCACATAGGAAAACACCAGGTGGAGATAAAGGCAGAGACGGGGTGACGCAGGTACAAGCAAAGGAACACCAAAGACGGCCAGCGAATGACCAACTCTGGGAGACAGAAATGGAGTAGATTCTCCCTCAGAATCTACTCATAGGCCTCAGAACCACATAGCCCTCAGAACCAGCCCTACCCACACCTTGAAATCGGAATTCTAGCCTCCAGAACTGTGACAATAAATTCCTGTTCTTTAAGCCTCAGTGGTGTATACGAAGTTCGTAGCTGTCTATTGCTGTGAAGGTCACACGTAGACCACTGCCTTGCCTCGTTCAGAAGGGGTTTATCTTTACATGGGCCTCTGGGTACTCCTAGATGACTATAACCACCCCTTAACCGGATACCTTGCTTCCAGGCTTACTTTCCAATCCATTCTACACAGTTCTGTTCTGATCTCTCTAAAATGAAAATGTGATCATCTCTCTGGTTCACAAACCTTCACCTGCTTCTCTTTGTAGGATACAATCCAAGTTTCTCATCTCGGGAACCAAAGACAACATGGTCCGGCCGGATTTGCCTCTCCAACCTTGCTTCTCTTATCTCTGCCCCCTGCTCTGGTGGCCTAACTTGGACTGGGGCCTCAGTTTAGTTACCACCTACACAAGGAAGCCTTCTGAAGGCCCCTAAGGCAGGTTAGATTGTCCCTCCTGTGTATTTTCAGAAGTCTGTGTGTGGAATGCTGTTGTTGCATTCATTACAGTGGCCCAAGGCCTGTTTGTCCATCTCCTCTTTTTGAACATGAGTTCCTTTATTGGTTGTTTCTCTGGGCACTAGGAAAGTGCCTGGCTCTTGGGAAACATTCACTGGACAGATGAATAAATGAACAGAACATGCCGTGTTTTAACCAGCTGGTCCCAGAACTAAATTTTTTTTTTTCCCTTTAAGGAGGTGGGGGACGGGGAGGTGACCTTTCCAGAGATTTCCCAATAGCATGTGGAACCAGTGGAGTTGGATGGAACTGCACCTTTCCTTAATGGTTGCAAGAAAAATTTAGATTAGACACTCAAGAGCTGGTCCTTGTGTCGCAAGACACTGCAGTAGAAGGAAGGGAAGTAAACAATCCCTCCGAGTCTAAGGTTGACCAGTATTTTGGAGCTTATTTTTTGATAGGCAGTGGCACTTTGAAGTTTATTCCCAGGCTCTGATTCTGTAACTTCAAGTCCCTGACCTACAGGTAAAAGTGGTGGGTGGACAGGAGAGGAGGGGATTACTGCAACCAACAATGCAATGTGTCCTGTGCACGAGTCTCCAAAAAGTAAATATTTTTGAGGTTTAAAAATTACTGCACACACACACATAACAAAAGAAATAATTGCACCCACAGTTATAAATGCTGAAGAGCTGGGAAAAAGAAAGAGAGGAAGACATTAACAATGTTTAAATATAGATCTATTAAATAAAGTATATTTGCATATTAGGCATATATCTCTATATAATCTAACTAGAGGAAGACAGAGGGGCAAGAGGTTAACGTAATCAGGATTCGCTCTCTTTTGCAAAATTCCTGCAAGGGTAAATGTATCAGAATTTCCAAGCCTCAAAAAATAGGGCCTAAAAAAAGTCTTGTGAGCACGAAGGGAGAAAAGGAGGAGTGGAGGGCGGGGGACTGGCTCTTCGCAGCAGGAAGTCCTCAATGGCTATCGAGTTATGAAGAAACAACTCTGAACAGAAGTCCTTATTCGGAGCGCTAAACTCGCTTTTGCCACATAAAGAGCAATATAAAAGCTCGGAGCAGCGTCACCACGGTGTTGGGGAAACAGCTCGGCTTCCCCAAGTGAGAAAGCAGGAGAGCTCCGACCGGGTAGGAGCCCAGACCGGCGTAAGGGGTTTTATTTGCAAGTCAATGAGCCAAATGGACGCCCGGGCTACTTGTGCCGCGTCCTGGGAAGCAAGGTTACGATTATCGCCTATTGCCCCGCTGAACAATTTCCCTGAAAAGGGAAGAGTCCCAGCAGTGTGTGCGCGCGCGGTGCCATACGGGACGTGCAGCTACGTGCCCACCTCCAGAACGACTTTATTTACAAAGCGATTACCATGTTATCTATTTGTTTTCCTTTTCCAGCAACAGCAGCTTTACTCAGCCCTCGAATTTCTTAATTACAAACCCGTTCGCTTCTAAATCAACCCCAAATCGTCAGGCAGAGCCCGGAGGGAGGCTGTGCAAGTTTGCACACACCCCCACCCCCCGGATCAAGGGCAACAGCAGAAGCAAGAAACTGTGTATGTGCAAAAAGGTGGATCTGGGGACGAGGATCGCTGAGTTTGTTTACAGAGCAGAGACGCCTCAGCTCGGATGCCAAAGCTACCAAGAGCTGCAAACGCAAACTTAGCAGAAGCACACGTACCCCGGGAGCGGCGAGCGGGCCCGAAAGCGCGGACCGGACTCCCCGGCGCGGGAGCCGAGGCGGCCGGGCCCGCGAACGCGCTCCGTCCACCTGCAGCCGCTGCCGCTCCCCGCCCCCAGCTCCTGTCCTTGAAAGGAGTGGGGGGGGGGGGGGGACGCGTTTACACGCAGAAATATCTAGATCAGGTTTACCTAGTGCCCCTGTAAAAGCACAAAGGCGCAGCCCGGGAAAGTGCGTTCGGGGAAGGGGCATTATGTGTCCGGGGATTTAAAACCCCACTCGGAAAAACACAGCCATTCTTTGCAACCCGGGAGCGTGTGTGTGTGATGCGTGTGTTTGGGGGGGGGGCGGGGGTTGCAAAGCCGGGGAGGCAGAAGGGCACTGTGGAGGAATGGGGCGCTGAGCGAACCCCCCTTTCCCCGTAGAAGGCGCCTGAGATCGCTAGGAGAGCCGAGCGGGAGAGCTGGGGGCGGGGGATCCGACCAGAGGGGAGCGGTGCGGTTGTCCTCGCTCCTCGCTCCTCGCAGGGCAGGCGCTGCGCCGGGGCTGGGGGGCGTCCAGGGGCACTTCCTCCCTGCCCCGGGCACAGCCGCGCGGGGCCCCCCGTGCGTGCGGCGGGAAGAAAGCACAGCCCCGCGGCAGCGAGGCGGCGCCCGGGCCCGCAGCCTCTGCGCACGTGCCTCCGGCCGCGGGGACGCGGCTCGCCCACCCGGTCCGGCGTGCCCGGGGCTCCGCAGTCCGCGTTTTGCCGCCGCCCGCCCGGGAGGCTCTCGCTCCGCCCTTCCTGAAACCCTTATATTAACTGTGGCCAAAGCCCTAAGAAACACAGCTCATTGTTGGCAGCTGCCGGGCGGCCTTACCGAGCTGTGAGGGCAGCGGAGGGGAAATAAAAGGGAACGGCTCCGATTCTGCCCCAGCGGCCGCTGCAGGACCTCGGTGCCGACGTCGCGACAGCGAGCGCCCTGCACACCGGGAAGGCCCCCTCTATGTGCTGCTGAGCCGGTCCTGGACCCGACGATCCCGCCCTCGGTCTTTGGAGCAGAAATCGCCAAGACGGAAGGTAAGCGCGGCGGGCGACGCTGGCTGGGGCGCCTGCCAGCCCCGTCCTCCGAGGGCTGGGTTTGCCCGGAGGAAGAGCGCGAGGCGGAGCTGGGGAATAACAACAGGATGTGCAACAACAGGATGAGGAGGGCTGATTTAATGCCTGAAGTTCGCGGCGGGGCTACGGGGCACTTCCTTTATGAGGCGACTTCGGGGAGCAGAGGGGGGTGTGGGCCCGGGTCCGCCCGCCCGAGCGCCGGGGAAGGGGCTGTTTGTTCGGCGCCCGGCCTCTGGGGTGGGTGGCAGGTCCCCCGCCGCGGCGGGCCCGGCTGCACAGGCTACCGGCCGGATCCCGGGGAGAGCGAGTGGCGAGGGGTTGCGCAGCCGACGTGCGTGCGGGCAGCCTGGGGGGCAGAGGCGCGGAAGAGCGGGGTGCGCCGTGGTGGGCGGCACGTGTGGCGCGGGTGCTAACCGCCTGCCCTTTTCGCTTCCAGGACTGGAAATGGCAGACCATATGATGGCCATGAACCACGGGCGCTTCCCCGACGGCACCAACGGGCTGCACCACCACCCTGCCCACCGCATGGGCATGGGGCAGTTCCCGAGCCCCCATCACCACCAGCAGCAGCAGCCGCAGCACGCCTTCAACGCCCTGATGGGCGAGCACATACACTACGGCGCGGGCAGCATGAACGCCACGAGCGGCATCAGGCACGCGATGGGGCCGGGGACTGTGAACGGAGGGCACCCCCCGAGCGCGCTGGCCCCCGCGGCCAGGTTTAACAACTCCCAGTTCATGGGCCCCCCGGTGGCCAGCCAGGGAGGCTCCCTGCCGGCCAGCATGCAGCTGCAGAAGCTCAACAACCAGTATTTCAACCATCACCCCTACCCCCACAACCACTACATGCCGGATTTGCACCCTGCTGCGGGCCACCAGATGAACGGGACAAACCAGCACTTCCGAGATTGCAACCCCAAGCACAGCGGCGGCAGCAGCACCCCCGGCGGCTCGGGCGGCGGCAGCACCCCGGGCGGCTCCGGCGGCACCTCGGGCGGCGGCGCGGGCAGCGGCAACGGCGGCGGCGGCAGCGGCGGCGGCAGCGGCGGCAACATGCCCGCCTCCGTGGCCCACGTCCCTGCTGCAATGCTGCCGCCCAATGTCATAGACACTGATTTCATCGACGAGGAAGTGCTTATGTCCTTAGTGATAGAAATGGGTTTGGACCGCATCAAGGAGCTGCCCGAACTCTGGCTGGGGCAGAACGAGTTTGATTTCATGACGGACTTCGTGTGCAAACAGCAGCCCAGCAGAGTAAGCTGTTGACTTGCTCGAAACCACCCCGGCCAGAAGAAATCAAACACCCCCGCCCCCACCCCCAACTTCGGTGTGAATTAAAAAAAACATTCCCTTAGACACAGTATCTCGCTTTTCAGATCTTGAAAGGTTTGAGAACTTGGAGACAAAGTAAAACTATAAACTTGTACAAATTGGTTTAAAAGAAATTTGCTGCCACTCTTTTTTTTTTTTTTTTCTGTTTTCGTTTCGTTTTTGTAGCCTTGACATTCACCTCCCTTATGTAGTTGAAATAATCTAGCTAACTTGGTCTTTTTTGTTGTTTGTGTTTACTCCTTATTTCCTCACTTTCTCCAGTGCTCAACTGTTAGATATTAATCTTGGCAAACTGCTTAATCTTGTGGATTTTGTAGATGGTTTCAAATGACTGAACTGCATTCAGATTTACGAGTGAGAGGAAAAATTGCATTAGTTGGTTGCATGAACTTTGAAGGGCAGATATTACTGCACAAACTCTGCCATCTCGCTTCATTTTTTTTAACTATGCATTTGAGTACAGACTAATATGCTAAACTGGAAGATTAAACAGATGTGGGCCAAACCGTTCTGGATCAGGAAAAGTCATACTGTTCACTTTCAAGTTGGCTGTCCCCCCTCCCCCATATGTACAGACAATAATAGGGTGTGGAATGTCGTCAGTGGCAAACATTTCACAGATTTTTATTTTGTTTCTGTCTTCAACATTTTTGACACTGTGCTAATAGTTATATTCAGTACATGAAAAGATACTACTGTGTTGAAAGCTTTTTAGGAAATTTTGACAGTATTTTTGTACAAAACATTTTTTTGAAAAAATACTTGTTAATTTATTCTATTTTAATTTGCCAATGTCAATAAAAAGTTAAGAAATACTTGTTTTCTAGAAGTCATTTGGGGGGTGGTTGTTCCTTTTGGTGGCTTTTTTTTTTTTTTTTCCTCCTCTTTAAGTTGAACACTTTATTGATGAGAGTAAGCATTCCAAAGGATAAATTACAGGACACTAAAACAGGTCATGATGAGCTTAAGTGGAGAGCAGGATTTAACATAATTGGCATAATGCTTCATTGTTATCATTGTAACATGCCTCTTGGTGTGGTTTAATCAGAAGCTGCAAAGTTGTCAAAGAGCATTTTTTTTTTCTTAATTGCCATCATATTCGAGTGTACTCCAGAGTTAGAAAGGTCTGTAACACCAAATATATTTTTTTCACAGTCTGGGAGGGGGAAAACCAAGTGTTTCTGGTTATACCTGATTCAACTACACAAATGAAGGGAGACCGGGAATAATATACTGGGAGATTGATGAGGATGGCATTGGACATAAATCTACCTTTATCTCTAGTGACGAATTTTATTTCTCAGCAAAAGTCCTAAGGAGAGGCACACATTTTCTAGCTTAATCTCTGAAATAGCTTCTGACTGGTTTATAGTCCTAAGAGGAAGAGGGGGCCAGAATTCCACCTTGAGGCTTTCTATTTTGTTCTATAATATTTAAAATTTACACAGGGAGGTTGATTCAAAGGTCAAATTACAGTCTTCACAAGATGTTCCCTCTCAAGCATGCCCTATTTTCCAGAATTCCTGAGCCTTTTCTGTTACAGGAAAGGGGTGCAAAGGACATAGGGATAAGATTGTTTTAATTTTACCTAAACGTGTTATCAAGAAGACATAATTATGGCTAAGTAGGTGTCGAGTTTTGCCTTATATAATCAAGTAAAAGAAAAAGTATTGTTAACATCTCAAGTTATCCCAGTTTGAAGATGGAGTTTTGTTTTCCCTTTCATGTTTTCCTTAGCTTAGCTTGTAGGAGCAATACATCTACATTCAAGAAAAAAATTCAGTCTTTTATATTTGACCCACTGGAGAAGTAAAGAAATAGAGGTTGAGGGAAATCACACTAATACTTTAAAAGAGCATTTCATTTAGACTCTTAGATTCTAATCTTAAATCCCATATTTCATAATAAAAAAATCAGAGAAGGAAACACAGAAGTGTTAAATTACAGTGAGTCTGGCGTAAAGGCTGATTTCAGTATAATTCAGATCACCTACACTATGATTCTAATTCCAAGGCAAGCCATTAAAATTAAGATGCACACTCCACTGGGCTTTTTATACCTCTATAATTGACACTTTCTTATTCAAAATTATGTTCTAAATAAATAATTTCTCTGAAAACAAAATCATTTCAAACTCTTCACCCCATTTTTAAAAACCCATCCAGATTTCCCACATTAATAGTTCAAGCTGAAGTTTTCTTCAGCTAAAATATGTCAATACTAAATCTGCAATCAGCAGTAAATCTTTCTGGCTAAGCATTTTCACAGTAAGTTTTTCTTTCCTTCCCCCCCCCCCCCCCCTTCCCGGCCCCAGAGGCTCAAGTGAAAAAATATGTTTGCATACATATTAATACAGCAATTCTTGTTCTTTTTCACTTGTGCCAGGAAAAAAAGGAAAGCTTTTGGAGGCATTGTTTTTTGTTGTTGTTGTTTTGTTTTTGTTTTTGTTTTTTTGCATAAAGAAAGACGCAGAAGAATAGTCTTGCCACCACCCTTCACCATTTATTCTGCCAGGAAATAAGCCACAACACCTGCTCTGTCACTAAATTCCTCCTGCTGCTCTAACACCGGAACACGTATGTGGAGATGCAGAGCCCAAGGAACTATTATTAGATCCTGAGCCCATCTCTACCAGAACAGAGGACTCAAACAGAGGAGCTGGTTTAAAAGCACAATTTCTCCTCAGTGCAAATACAAGCCTCCCCCACCCCCCATTCATTTGAATGATCTATTTCATTAAAACTCTCTCTTGATCAACAATTGAGCAGATTCTATGTGATATCTGCAGGTCTCTTAAGCAGAGGAAAATAACTCCTTGTTTGAACAACCTGATTAATGAAACCTGTACAGTGACCTAGATCACCGGGCTACTGGCGGACATTTGCAAAACCTTTTGTGGTCTTGCTTCCTACTAAGTTGCTTATAGCATATGGGGAAATTTGACCTCTGTACCTTGGCTGTTTTTCAAAAAGTTCTAATATGGTACAAGAGAGCTTCTGTTCTTTAAGCTTTGCACACAAATAGACACTCCACGCTTGATTTTTCGAGATGAGATCAATGATAAGCAAGAACATCATAGAACATGTCAGAAAAATAACACATTGATAAAAACTTGTCCCTCTGCCTTGTGGCTGCTAAAATCCTGGGGCCGGGTTTTTGCTGGAGCTGATAAAGCCGTTACAACTATGGATGCGTCTTTGAAGGACAGTTACCTAATCACCACTGTTTATGGGGTGCTAGGCTAGAGCACTAGTACCAGAAGGCTGACATCTATTGTGAAGTTTATGGTCTCCATGACTTTTACTACTGTAAATGCCTGGGATAGCTATAAATTGATGTCAACATTAAAGGCCAGATCCTTTAGAGCAAAATATTAATCCACTAATCTATTATGGGTGGCCGGCTTTGTAATATAAACTTTGTAGTCCCAGACTATTAGGTGTTTTCGCCCCCTTGTGGAATTTATTTAGAAGGTCAAAGGAAAACCATTTGCTCAAGAGGGGTTTTTTGTTGCTCTATTTGTTTGTTTACCATTTCTGAATGCTTCATTTTCTTTCTTGAAGCAAACAGCACATATCTGAGCAACAAATTTTTTTAGCAAAGAAGAATCCTAAGTAAACTCCCTTTATGAAAATAAGAGGCTTTTACTTAACTTACAAGGAAATGTACATAATTGAGATTTGCCTCACATTTCAAAATATGCACTGGTTAAGGAATTTTCTTTAATAAAAGTATAGTGAGCAGTGCTTTAGCCTGTCAGCTGAAGCTGATACTCTGCACCCTCACAACAGAACTGTTGATTTGGGACAAGTGCAAATAATAATGGGTCTGATGGTAAGGGTTTGGAAAGGTGGAGAGCCATATCTAGGAATGCAGAATGCAGTTATCTGTGTTGGAATGTGACCAAGCCACAGGCTCTAATCTTGTGAAAGGGCCACAGGATGTTTAATGAGAATGAGTGTTGCTGTCTAATTGATTCAGTAAAATTTACTTTAAAATAAGCTTGGCAGATAACATTGTCTCCAAAAAATAAATAAATTTAGAATTCAAGGAATTTAGGACCCAAGCCATTGGCAATTTTCTCCTCTCCAACCGTATTGTTTTGTTAGCACAAAAGAGGTATTACACAGCTTCAGAGATGGTATTTATCATTTTGGTACTGTACCACAATCATCAGAATCAGAGCTCCCAGGCAGGTTGAAGCAAGAGAACAATAGGTAGCACACCAAGTGACTTAGCCAATGAACCCCTATTATCATGTGTTCTGTTTGTCTTTTCCCCCCAGAATAGAAGAAACAATGGCAATGTCAGAATTTTAATTGCCATGGACTGGCTTAAATTACTTGACCTATTTTTACCCAGCTAGGAGAGAAATGATTCTGTTTTGTCTGGTAGCAAAACTTATAATTTAAATTGGAAAAAGAAATATAAGGATATTTCTCTATCAAATACTTGTACTGTTCATAAATAGTTGTAGTTTGCTGTATAGTAAATAAGATTCACATATATTTTTGAAAGATTGTAAGGCATCTGAAATAAAGACATTTTCCCCCCCTCGTTGGAGAACTTAAATTCACAAGGAATGCTAAATAATGAACTGAAAATATTCTAAGAGTTGCTGGTGTGATTTTCCAGAGTATTTTGCTATGGGTGAACATAATAAAAGAAAAGCTAAGAGCAATCGGGGTTGCTACTGAGTTGGAACTGAATCCACGTTGGTCCTTGGGAAAAGAGTATCAACCAACACCTTCCATGCGATCTAGGAAGAGATGATGGTTTCCTTAGTGCCTGGATCCTTATCAGCTACTTCTTTCCCCCACATGAGCATTAACCGATGTCAGAGACAGCCCCAGGAGCCGGTGGGTGGTGCTTTTTGAGAATTCTGCTTGGTTAAACCGAGACACACAGAGTGAACTAAAGCAGACACAAGGCAAACGATGAGTAGTATTATGGCTTTATATGTTGTTGGTTTTCATTAGGCTGAACTAATCTGAAAGATTAGTGAGGCAGGGAACAACGTGGGTGAGAACAGTGGTTCACAGGATTCCTGGAACTTTCCCGCGGTCTCACCAATGTGCACATTTTAGGCTGCTGAACAAAGCCGACAAGGGATTCTGACTCCAAAGGAGCCTGTGGCAAGGGTAGGTTAGTGCGGTAAGCCTTGCAGGAGATATGCAAAGAGGCGAGTGGCTTTTGAAAAGTTAATAGTGCTAGAGAATCCTGCTGGTCTATTCTAGAAAGCTGGGGGGGTGGGGGGAGCAAGAATTAGGCTTGAGTAAAAGTCAAACGGGCACAATACCAGAAAAAAAGTTGTCAGAGGTCAGCCAACCCTAGGGTGTGATATTATTTTATGAACACTTGTAGGGGACAGGATGCTAGAGTAGAGGAAATGTGATCAGGGCTATTGCAGCCTTTTCTTTTTGTGTCTCCCTAGGGACTGATAGAAAATTCAGCCTTGTAGGTTCTTTAACTAGCTGGATCACAGAACTTTAAAATTTCTGGTAACCCACCCTTTTTTGTTGTTGTTCTCCCTTTGCTTCATGACAATATCTTCATGCGGGCAAACACATAGCACTTAAGTTGTACATAATAATCTTTAGGTCACCTTGTAAACATTGCCCCGTTACATTGATTTTGAATAACTATTGAAAGGAAGATCCTGGATGCAAAATGATGGCTAGTTCCATATTTCTTCTCTTTACCATATGTATTTAGCAAATATATGGACAATGGAGCCGGTAGGTCAAAAATGATTGAACTGCTATGCCCCTAATATGAACCTAAAATAAATATCCAAATGTTTCTTAGATCCCTGTCTGCCACCATGCTTTAAGGCAAAGATTCTCAGCTAGGTGGGGCCACCCCTCTAGGAGGCAGATCAGAATGGGGCAGAAGGTATAGGGAGTAACTTGAAAAAACAGATCCCACACTATTATGTATTTGGAAACATGTTTAAATACATATTATTTCAGTAGGACTTTAAAAAAAAAAGATTTATTTATTTATTCATGAGAGACACAGCGAGAGAGATTCAGAGACATAGGCAGAGGGAGAAGCAGGCTTCATGGAGAAGCAGGCTCCATGCAGGCATCCCAAAGTGGGACTCATCCCAGATCCCAGGATCATGACCTGAGCTGAAGGCAGAAGCTCAACGGCTGAGCCACCCAGGTATCCCAGTAGGACTTTTTAAAAACTTTATCAACCGATGGGGCATAGACTAAAATGGTGAGAAACACTGTTTAGGCTACATGATTTTTACCAAATCGGAGAAATTCACCCTTCAGCGAGCACTACTTGACAAATCATTTTGTTAACTGAGTTTCCCATGACTGAGCTGACTTTGCTGAACATCTACTATGTGATAGGCAAGGTGGTAGGCACTTTATATGCAGAGTTTTATTTAATTCTCACAATATTCCTGCAAGGTTCACGTCACTATTCCAATATTAGGTAAGGAAACTGTTTTTTACAGAGGAAGTAAATTACTCAAGGCCAATACAGCTGGTAGTCCAGAGTGGTTTTCCAGATCTTGCTTTTGGTACATAACACTACCGTTGTAAACCAAATTCCTCTTATTCTTGGATGTCACAACTGGAAGCTCATCAGTCAATTTAATAACGTGCTTCAGGGGGAGAAATAAAAGCACTACATTAGAAATACACAAATGATGAAGTATACTAACATAACTGAGACCTGGAAATACATGTAGTTACATACTATTTCTTTTTGGGATTCACAACATTTGGGTCTGTATTTTTCACATCCAGTCTAAAGATTCTTCTAAATTAACTTTGGCCCTGACAGTGTAAGGGTAGCTTAGATGGTGAGTCTGCCCCATTCCTTCTAAACAGCGTCACCACGTTCACACCTCCAGCCAAATGAAATAGTACCAGCGATTTAAAGTTTGATTTTGTTTTTTTATTTCTTGATTGAATTACACATTGCGAATTAAAAGTTTCTTTTGCAAATTAAGGCAACACCTTAGCCTTGCCAATTCCATAACCTACTAAATGAGAACGTCAATGGCTAAATTCTTCCACGTAAACAGAACCACCTCACGACTTGACACACTGCCTGGAAGCAACTATGATTTAACATTGTAAGAGTTAGGGTGATTTCAGAATATTAGCATGCAAAAAATAGACACATCTCAAAATAAAGAAAATATAGTATTTAGTTCTTTTACAGTTACATAAGCTTCCTCAATCTATCTAAACTTTCTTGATGTAGGTATAAGCCCACTTCCTTTGCTTTGGTCTTCTTTGGGAACAGAAAACTTTTCCATTAATAATTATAATAGAAAGAATAGTACAACAGGAGTAAAAACCATGGGTTGTAGTCTTAGTCTTCAATTAAATAGCTGGGTAATTTAATCACTGTTGGCTCAAGTTTCTCCATCAGTAAAATGAAGATATATGTTTAATTAATATATCCTGTATTCAGATTCTCATGAAGGAAACATAAACCAATTCCTATCATTTTCTTCCTCTGGAAAACTGCAATATAATGTCATAAAACCCCTTCAAAATCTTTGCATCATTCCTTGCCATTCTTTTTCCAAGATAAATGTGAGTCTGAGGATGTGCCACAGGTGTATTGCCAGTCAAGTCAACTCTTCAATGGTTGGAATCATCTCTATACATGTCTCCCTTCACTGCCATAAGAAACACTAGAGTTGGCTACTGGGATTTCTCAAACTGTAAGCAAATGCCAAAAAAATTACCACTTGCAAAGACACAGGTGACTATGTAACATTCTTGGCTGATGCAGTGGTTGAAGTATATATATATGTTCTGAAAACAATTTGATCAATTCTTCATTTAGGTTCTGCTCCATTTTCTTACAGGTTAATTTCATTTTTGCAACCTCATAAATCTCAGATGCAGAATAAATATTTGGGCTCTCTTTCCTTCAAACAACTCTTCCTGGACCACCATCATCATCACTACCATTGTTATTTCTTTTCTGGAAAAGACAATCCTTTATATAAAGTTAAAGTACAGGAACCTAGCAGGTGCTAAACACTGTAAGTTCATACTTCAGAGTTATCAAGCAGGTAAGGCAAAAAACTGAGCCACTGTGCCCTTTCATTTCCTTTTCCCCACCTTCCCAACACACCATCTCTTTCTGTTTTATACCACCGCATTCCTCCCGTTTGGAGAATATTTAGCTCGATGACAAACAGAGTCATTGAAAATAGTTATACAGAGGAAACTGCACTATAATACAGAACTACCCAAGAAACAATTATTGACTATGTAAAGGTGAAGTAGCTGAAGAACCATGTTAAAATATTACAATAAAACATTCGTTCTTTTCACAGCTTGGCCACTAGGTGTAGCTGATGATCCATAAGTTTATATTTACACTTCAGTCACCCCGCCAGACCAGATTGTCCCAAGTTTAAAGAACTTGCCTCCTGACCTGGTGTTTGTTTTACTTATTGAAATGTAAAATGTTCCATGTGACCTATTATAACTTTCAAAATTAAAGGTAAGCCAATGACACCTCAACATACTCTGCCTAGACACTATTGCTCACTACAGTTTGACAGAAATTGGAAATGGACAAATGGTATAATGGTATCTTTGAACAGCACTCCTCTCCAACTCTCCAACACCCCCCCCCCCTTTATCCCCGTTCCCTTTCCAAAGTGCTCTCACCCAGCCTTTTGTTCACTCAGATACCAGTGGCTCAATTTTCTGTCCTACCGGGGATATTTATATCTTAGGAGAGAAACTCTGGAGAGAGTACAACATTTACACTGAAGGAGTGTTTTGAATGGGAGGTTTCTGTGCACCAATCTGAAAGATTGCTAGGTCTTTCTCTGCCTTTCTCTGCCCCTTAAATCATTCCTCTCTCTTGTTCCTCATCTTATCTCTCAAGCCAGTGCTGTTTGATGTCTTCTATTAAGCCTTTTGCTCTTCCGTTAAGTATTGATGTTCACCAGACTTCTCATCTCACCCTCACTTACCAATTCCATAAATTCCTAAAGGTTCTGATATGATCAGAAAGGGTTCTAAAACTGAGGATTCCAATACCTGGATCTTTTTAGCTCCAACCTCCTTCCTACATCCTGCCTCCTACATGCGCGCGCTCACACACGTTCCCACCGGAGAGCCAGTAACGACCTCCAGTGTGAGTGAAGATAACCTCCACGTGCTTCCACTCTCCGGCATTGAGTAGCTCTTGGCTATTAAGTCTTTTCAGCAAAAGCCCCAAACATTAGACATCATAGAGCAGAAACCAACCATGCTCCTGGTACCCTTTCTGAATTCCTGTCCCACAGAATCCATGAGTATCATAAAATGGGAAGTTTGGGGTGATTTGATAAATAGCTATCAAAACTGAATAGTACTTATCACTATCTCTCAAAATATGTAATTTGCTTACTCAAATTATTTCTTGATTTCTGTCCTTACTTTAAATTATAAGTCCTATGAGGATTAAAAATTTTGCCTATGTTGTTCATTATACCCAGAAGAATACTGGTGTTTGGTAGGTGCTTAATGAATATTTGTTGAATAAACAAATGAGTCGATGAGTGAATGAATTCATTTCACCTTTATTGTATCATTCTCTGCTCCATCCCCCTTCTATTGTCTTAGTTCAGATCCTATGTCTTACTTAGACTGCAATAACTTCCTATCTGGTCTCACTACCCCGATTTTACCCCCTACCATCCAAGCTTCATGCTTCAGGAAGAGTTATTCTAAGATACAGATTTGATCCTACTACTCAGGCCCAACTAACACAGTTCATATACGCAGCCATGTTCATATTATAATGACCCTGTCTCCGAGTAACACCAATCATTGGACCATAGACTGGTAGCTGTCCAAAAAAAATTCTGGCCAGGAAATTCCAACCAAGACACAGAGAAACTATAGTCAGATCACAGTGGTGTTGAAACAAATCATCTTGAGGTGATTCCAGGATGTCCTTTGGGGGTCATACACTCATATTGAAGACCAGAGAGGGACACCTGGGTGGCTCAGTGGTTGAGCATCTGCCTTCGGCTCAGGGTACGACCCTGGAATGCCTGGATGGAGTCCCACATTGGGCTCCCTGCGGGGAGCCTGCTTCTCCCTCTCCCTGTGTCTCTGCCTCTTCCTCTCTGTATCTCATGAATAAATACATAAAATCTAATTTAGAAGAAGAAGAAGAAGAAGAAGAAGAAGAAGAAGAAGAAGAAGAAGAAGAAGAAGAAGAAGAAGAAAAGAAGAAGAAGAAGAAGACCAGAGAAAATAACCTGTAGAAGTCCACAGGAGAGGACACTGGGTCAGAACAGAGCAATACTAAAAGACCATATAACCCCAAATACAGACGGAGAGAGAAAATACATCTGTCCCCAATGGATTTCTAACCCCCCAATTCAGTCCCCTTGACACTCACCTGTGCATTGTTCCTATGAGATATCCTCAGACTTCTTTATTTGTTCTAACTTGAGTGATTTAAAGAGGAACATCTATTCTATTACTCTGTGCTCTTGCATATGTTGCTCCTTCTGCCTGGGAGGCTCTCCTCACTTCATTCTCTCATTGAAGTGTCCTTCAAAATCCATTTCAAGTGTCTTCTCTCCAAAAGATCTTTTCATAGGACTCTCTACTTTGTGGCATCCCTATACCTTGTAGATACCCCTATTTATTTGTATTTATCACACAGTACTACAATTATTTCATAAGCTCCTCTTTTATGCTTTGCAATTGGAGTAGTCCACTTTATCTGGGGTTTCACTGTCCATGGTTTCAGTTACTTATAGTCAACATGGTCCAGAAGTAGATGATGATACATCAAAAAGTCAACAGGAGCCTAATCCTAAGTCACAATGTCTATGTCATGTCATTTACCTCACTACATCTCATCACATTGGCATTTATCATCTCACATCATCAAGAGAAGAAGGGTAGGTATAATATAGTAAGATATTTTGAGACAGAGACTACACTCACATAATTTTTATTACAGTATACTGTTATACTTGTTTTATTTTATTAGCAGTTATTGTTGCTAATCTCCTACTGTGCCTAATTTGTAAACTGAACTTTATCATATGTATGTATGAGTATATATATATAGGATCCTATACTATTCATAGTTTCAGGCATCTACTGGGGGTCTTGGAACATATTCCCCATAGATGGGGGAGACTGTATATATATTAAGAAATATGCAGCTATATGTAGCAAACAACCTGATTTTGTCTTAAACCATAAGGAGATGTATTAGCCATCCTCAGTCAATAGAAGGAAAGGCTCTGAGGCTGGTTAATTCACTGATTCAACAATGTCTACAGGGACTTGGGTTCTTCTTTTTCTTTTTTTTCTTTTCAAGATTTTATTTATTCATTCATAAGAGACACAGAGAGAGGCAGAGACACAGGCAGAGATAGAAGCAGGCTCCCTGTGAGGAGCCCAATGTGGGACTCGATCCCAGGACCCCAGGATCACAATCAAAGGCAGATGCTCAACCACTAAGCCACCCAGATGCCCCGGTTCTTATCTTTCTATTGGGATATTCTCACTGTTGGCTTCACCTTGGACTAGTGACAGGTAATATTAGCAGAGCATTGAGACATATGGACCCAACAATCTCTAAAAGAAAATTTTTCATCTTTCTGTGGAAGAGGAAAACTTTTCACAGAAACATTCATTCTCTTGTGTATCATACCACATACCCCTTTCTGAACCAACCACTGGGATTGGATTTACCATGGGATGGGAGTAAGAGTTGACTGTAACTAATCACTTGGGGTGGAGTAGATAAATACTGGATCAGTAACTCTGACACTAGAAGAGTTAAAAGGTAAGCTGATTCTTTCTGAAATTGAAGGCAGAGATTTTTTACTGGAACTGAACAGGACTATTTTTCAAGTTGTATTTTCAAATAAGTCTTCTTCATATAATAAAGATGTATAGCCAACTAAATGATATTATAAATCACTCAGAGTAAGTTTTTTTGATAAAGGTTCAAATGCCTTCTATTTGTTAATATAATCATTTTTAATATAAATGTAATCATATATAATATATTGTGAATATATTTGTTAATATAAATAAATAAATATCCTCTTAAAAATAAGATATAATCATTATGTCTTCATTTCTAGCCCTTAAAAATTCCCTTGTTAATATGACTAATAAACAATTTCTCTGAGCCAAGAAAACCATGTACACGTTGGCAGGTGATTAATCTCAGTGCAAAATGAGTGGAACCTAATACTTATGAACAATTTATTGATAGCTATGTATATGGTCTATTTCCATGAATAGATGCACTGGCCCATATGCCAAAGCCAAAAACAGAATAATATTAGTCTGGTAAGATTGAAACAGGGAATAAGAGAAATCTAATACGCAACAGCTTTTGTTCTATCCTCTCATTGCCTGCCCTACCTTTCCACAATATATCCTGGTCTGCATTCCAGTCATGGATTCCACTTGAGAATTCCCTTAATCTTACTTGGCCACAGTGACTGGTGAGAGCTACCCAGATTGACTCAACTGAACCCATCATCATACCTCATCTTCCTGGCTGCAGCTAATTTGTCCACAGATAACAATGGATCCAGTAAAAACCTTCCCAGGGAGTTTTTAACTTCACAAAAGACAGATCAAGTTTTAATCCCCCTCTAGTGATGAAATTGAGCTTGGAAACTGCTGTGAGCCTCACTTCCAGCTCTGTGGAAGAAGCAATGTGAAGAGAGAAGCAGAGACAAAGAAGTGATCTGTTACCATATAAGTCCCTGACGCCTACTTGCAATTTTGCCTTTCCTGGAGTTTGGTTACATGAGACAATACAATTTCCTGTTTCTGAACTAATTTTAGTTGGGTTCGATTACATGAAACAAACTCACTCTGACTAATATATACTAACACAAGTTTCATCTTAATTTGGGTTGTTTTTTAAATGTTTCATAGAAATATGTGTTTGAGGGGGAACTTTTATTTTAGAACTATACTAGTGAGCGACTTAAGAATGTTATTTTTTTAATGAACATAAGGTATATAAAGTGCCAGCATTAAAATTCACTTTTTTCCTCTCAGATGAAGCTTACAGCATCCTCTTCTACTAATATTAAAATTAGCAATGGGTGCCGTCCAGATTTCCCTCCAGGACTAAAGAACCTATTCCTTCAGTTGCCGAGAATGCTGCCAGAAGACAGCCTACAGCTGACAACTCTCTTTCAGAATGGTCTCATTACTTCGCCCAAGGTCACATCCCTTCCTCGAGGCAGCCTGCCTCCAATGACCGGTTAATGTTAGGTACAAAGGCCTGGCTCCCTCACTCCAACTCAGGGCAACCCTGAAAGGCCATCTTAGTATCAGAGCTTCCCATGGGGTGGGCTGAGAACTTCACTGGGGCTGCATTGTCTTTTCCTCACCCCCTCAGCTCCCTTCCCTTCTCTTCCCTTCCCTTCCCTTCCCTTCCCTTCCCTTCCCTTCCCTTCCACAGGCATTGACTTCCCACTCAACTCCCAGCATGCTAATCTCCATCTCAGAGGCCACCCCCTGAGAAACCCAATCTGCAACACAGTGCTTTTTAAAAATCATCAACCATAAAGATACTACATGGCCCTTTAAGAAAAACTCAGTAACTATTTAATGGCTCCTTATACTTTCCTAGCACTATCCTAAGCACTACAGAGGACAGAATAAAAGTATAAGGCACATCTCCTGCCCTTAAGAAATTCACAGTCTCATTGGACACATGCAACTTAAGCAATCATTTTCATACAACTCAGCAGTGTGCTCAGATGAGGAAAGCTAAAAGGAAGCCCAAATTGGCACACAGTAAATGGTTCATAAATATTCATTGGATGGATGGATGAATGGATTGGTGGATGGATAGATGGAAGAATGAATGGGAAGAGATATATGTGAGCTGGGATAGACCAGAAAATGTAGGTGAAGCCAGTTTATATTTGCCACTGCCACCCTTCTTCTATTTGTTAATGTCCTTTATCATCTCCTACTTTTCACATCAAAAAATAGAATAATCAACCCAAGTGAACACACAAAATCCTACTAGGAATTCTGCTTTGGTTTGGGAGGATTTGGGGAAGAAAGAGCCTGCCCTTTGCCCCTGTGCTAAAATCTAATCTCTAACATACTCTCTGGATGGCCAAAGTGAACCAAACATACTCCCACCTCACAACCAATCTGTCGAGAAAGAGAGCTAATAGTCAGTAATGATCATACCAACGTAATAATAATTTCTTACATCATGGTAGTGTTTTATGGACCTGATTCTTGCTTTATTTGATCCTCATATCATCCTGGGAGGTAGAATGGATAAATATCATCGTATCCCCTTTCACAGATGGAGAAACCGAGGTCTAGAGTCCTACATATTAGAACAGAAATTAAAGTGAAGTCTTACTTCCATTGCAGTCCTATAAACGATTAGAATTTACAGAGACTATTCATGGGGTTCTGTCTCTGAAGACTACCAATTGAGGTTATTTTGTAATAATATAATTGATATTTTTAGTTCCAGTAGCACAATGAGTTTTGGAGTCAGTAAAGGTCAGTAAATCTTAACCAAGCAGAATTTGTATTATTGCATATAGTATTCAGAAGTGATGTAATTGAACATAAGCCTTGAATTAGAAAAACAGAAGTTTATTGAATTAATTGTACCCATATTTGGACAGATAAATATGTGTATTACATTCTAAGTGATAAATCTCTTTACCTTTTATCTGGGATCTTATTTATAATTGCACAACTCCCTAGGAGATAAAAGCTAGATTCTATCAGAAACCTATTTCCTTTTCCACTCAGTTGTATGGCATAACATCCTATCCTTAACTGAGATACACTCATTTTGGATGTCTACTTTGGCAGGTCCCTTGTGGGGTGGAGGTTGGGATGGGGGTAAAAATTAATGGGAAAAGAAATTAGGCTGCCAGCTCCTGCCATGCCCCTTCAACTCAAATCAGCTTGCTATTTCCTCTACACGTCTTCAGCCAGCATATGGCAAAAACATCAGTTCATTTTTTTTCTTCTCTTCATGAGTGTATTGAGGTCATCTCTTGTGCAGTAATTATTCGGTAAGGATTATTCTGTAGGATGATTTGATTTCCTATTATCTTGTCTACTCTTGTTTCCACCTATATTTACGTCTCATTGACTCTGAAGAATAATGTCTTACTCAGCTCCATTCCATCTGTTCATGTATATAATGAAGATTCACTTTCTAAAGTGTTCCATTCCTGAATCTAAGTCTCACCCCAGCAATCTCACTTATGGACTATATGACCTTGGTCAAGACAATTACATCCTCATTGGCTTCGGCTTCCTCTTCTAGACTAAGGGGATAATTATAACTGTTCCATTTATTAATATGCTCTGAAAAATCGCAAAGATCGCAGGGATCATTGGAATGTATGGATTTAATCTTCATGGCTATGCATCACACATAATCTCTGACATATTCAATAGATTGTCATTTTGAATTAGTGGATGTTTAAGGATGATACCCGAGATAGTCACTCAGAGTGCCTGAGCACCTGCACTGTCCAATAACTAATTTGTTTGGTTTTATAGTACCCTTCTCATCAGCAAAAATTCACACTGAGCAATGGAAACTTTGGTTCTTTGTTAAAAATGGACACCTTAGGCCAAAGCAAGCCACATGCAAGTGTTGTTGGAAAAACTGAATACAGAGTAAAGAGAGCTAAGAAAGTAATAATTATTACTCAGAAAAATTAAGTTTTAAACATATTAAAGAGCAGAATCTTGAATTTATCCATGGTTAATGACACTCTTATGTGAAAGACTGCCATATTTATTGACTCTGAAAGAAGAAAAGGTGATTGAAGAAAGTCTTTCACCTAGTGCTTTAGCCACTGCAAATATGGAAATTTGGGTGGGGGGACTATATGTTAAAGTACTTTTGTAACTTGAAAGATTCCAGATGGGTTTCAGATGTATCTCTCTTGAATGTTAAGAACCCGCTATATAAGGCAGTGTGGAAATGCTGGGCATGTTATTATGGTCCCACCCAATGAGATAATGCTGATCATACAGAAACTACTTTTAAAGATTTTTTTTTTTTACTGCTACATAGAAAGACTAAGTATTTTAAATCCTCTGAGTTCATATTCCGTATTTCTAACCAAGGAAATAGTAAGCAGTTTAAATAATCCCTAAGTGTTTGTTTAACACTGTTGACTAAAGTGACTACGATTGTATAAATGCTCCTGTCTTTTAATTTATCTGTTTTTTTTCTATGAATCTATCCTAAGAAAATAGTCCAAAAAATAGAGAAATGTTTATTCATTACAGTATTTACTACACATTTTATGTAGTGAAAAGCTATTGGATATGATCTAAATGACCACTATTAAGATGTTTAAATTATGGTTTAAACATGAAAGAAAAATGTTGTCATTTAAAATGATGCTTTAGCAGACCTTAATTAAAGTGGAAATTCTATGACAAAATATTTTAAAATTCAAAATAAAAGTCCATTTTACCATTTTATTTCAACCATGTAAAGATGTGTGTTGATAAAAGTCTGAATGTAAACCTGTCAAAATACAATCGTTTCGAATATGGGAATGAAGACCTTATATTTGATGGACTTTCCAGTTTCTCTATGATGTATACATGTCATATTTACGGTCAGGAAAAAAAGTTGAAGGAAATTTTTAAATAATTTATCTCTCTTAAAAACAGCAATATTGGGATCCCTGGGTGGCGCAGCGGTTTGGCGCCTGCCTTTGGCCCAGGGCGCAATCCTGGAGACCCGGGATCCAATCCCACATCGGGCTCCCGGTGCATGGAGCCTGCTTCTCCCTCTGCCTGTGTCTCTGCCCCCCTCTCTCTCTCTCTCTGTGACTATCATAAATAAATAAAATTTAAAAAAAAAACAGCAATATTATCTGGAGGAATGATGAACAAACAAAACACTACCCAATATCAGAAACTGGAATCACTATTGACAATCCACAGCACCTGTGCCCTACTGGCCTGTAAATGTCTCCCAGCTTCTTCTCTGCCACTTATGACATGTTTCTTTACAATGTTGGAATGTTTCCATAGTTAGAAAAGCAGAAATTACAATATCAAGAAGGAAATTTGCAGATGCTTCTGTTACTATCCAAAGTAGTTATTTATTTACAAATTTTGGACTAACTAGATACTAGGTACTGTGTGTGTTAGGGGCTGGGGAAATCAGATAGGATGAGTAATGCAGTTTACAGTCTACTGGTAGAGCTACATGTGAAGCAAATAATATTTAACCTGAAGCTAGAAGGATTAGTGAGTGTGAACAAAGCCAAACTGAGGTCTAAGTCAGGCATGGGGCAGTATATGCAACAGCCCTGGACGCAAGAAGGTAAGAACCAACTGTTCTCCAGTATCCAATCTCCCTTTTCTTGCCTAGTCATAGAGGATTCTGCTGCTCAGCTCCTTTGTAGCCGGGCAGGGCGATGTGATTAATTCTGTCCACTAAAATGGGAGCAGAAAAGACATCCAGCAATCTCTCTTGTCCTCTGACCTTTAACTGAAGAGGTCCTGGAGGCGCCTGGGTGGCTCAGTTGGTTCAATGTCTGACTCTTGATTTCGGCTCAGATCATGATCTCAGGACAGTGAGATGAGTCTGAGTCGGGCTCCATTCTCAGCAGGGAATCCGCTTGAGAGTCTCTCTCTCCCTCTCCTTCTGCCCCTCCCCACCACTCATGAATACACGCATGCCTGCTCTCTCTCTCTCTCTCTCAAATAATAAATAAATAAATCTTTAAGAGGCCCTGTGTTCCAGGTTACAGGATCATGCCTCCATCACTGAATAACCACATGGAGAGCAGTAGTCCTGGAGAGTTGCTTGGACCCACAGCAGATTTTGCATTGATAAGAAATAATTATTGTGCTCAGCTGCAGAGAGTGTGGAGTTTTTTATTTCTTGGATAATTTACTGATCTTGTCTTAAACAGAGACTTACTTTCTTTCTTTCTTTCTTCTTTCTTTCTTTCTTTCTTTCTTTCTTTCTTTCTTTCTTTCTTTATTTCTTCCCTTCTTTCTTTCTTTTAACTAAAAGAGGCACACAGAGAGAAATTATCAGAATGTAGGGCTTGATCTCTCAACCCTGAGATCATGACCTGAGCCAAAATCAAGAGTTGGGCATTTTAACGACTGAGCCAACCAGGTGCTCCTTAAACAGGGATTTTAAAGATCAAAATAGTATGATTGAATCAACTGGAAGGGATGTACATTTGGAAATAAGTGTTAATTGCCATTGTCAGCTATGGCTGACATGGTTATTGCATGGTCCCGGTAGGGATGCATTCCCCAGCATTATCAGCTGGTACTCACTCTTCCCTTCTCAATTCGCCCCATGACCTGTCTCTGGAACATTTTTTTTCCCAGCCCCATTTGTTTAATTTCTGGTCAGACCTCTCTTGTTGCAGTTTTCTTTATAGTATACTTCATAATAGACTACCACTAATCCCTGACAGCTCTATCTTTGAAGTCTCCTCTAGTCAATGTAAAACTCAAATTTTAATACCTGGTATGAAGTTTCTTTGCTTCACTTTTCTAGAACACTGTTCTCAAGTCTATTTGCCAAGTACAAAATAAATAACTTAAAGAGAAGCTACAGGAAAGACTACCATGTTGCAACATAGTCAACTCAACTCAGAATAGTATAGTGGAGAGGTGCCTGGCAGCTCAGCCAGTAAAGCATGCAACTCTTGATCTCAGAGTTGTAAGTTCAAGTCCTATGTTGGGTGTAGAGATTACTTAAAAATAAAAAATCTTTAACAAAAAGAGTAGTACAGTGGAGAATATCTATAGCATGCTACAAAAATGTGCCTTGCCATGAGTGCAGATTACAGTCTGCTGAGTTAGTTTTCATTGTTTAAATATATAATAATAGTTAACATTACACAGAGCTTACCATGTGTTAATAGATTAGAACAGAACAACCACCTCCATCAATCATGCAAAATTGAGAACTTTAAGAACTATGTCCAATTTCAACTTTAAAATGTCTTAGGACTCACATAGCAATTCCTTTTTCATTAAGAACTTCATGGCACTTACATCAACCACTTCAAGAAATTAACCAATCTGAAGACTGTTCCCATTTAAGATATCCTGAAGCCAAACAGTGAACAATAAAAAACTGTACAGTCATTTCCTCCAACAAGATGTCATTTCAGAATTGAAATGTTCTCCCTTGTTTCTATAATTCATAGAGTTTTTTCATTTATACTGTAACTGGTTTCTTTATTTAAAGAGGAGCTTCACACAGTTTGGAGGACTTACCAAGTTTCAGCTCTGACTTTCCTGCCACGGCCCAGGACCACCAAGCTAGACATCTTCTGTATGCATCCTCATGGCCTTGCTGGTCTCTTCTGCTTGAGGTTCCTGGGCTCTGCTGGAGAGATGAATTATTTGGTGGATCTAAAATATTATTTCATTGCAGCTTCCAAAACTTAAAAAATATTTTTTCCTGAGAAAATAATATTTTATTCATTTATGTCTTGAACTTTCTGATGAGATCTGTGCTACAAAGAAATTTTGGTGAACAAAAATTCTTGGTGATAATGTGTTCCCTCTCTTCAACTCGATTGTGTTATATCTTCTCATAAGCATTATTCATTGATTAAAGGGAAGACAATATAGAATGATAAACAAAGTCTAAGTCTATGACAAAAACTGGCACCATGGTCTTCTGCTTATGGCCAAGATGGAGTAACAGATACCAGATTCACTCTTGCCTGAAACAACCAAAACAAATAGACAAAATATTTGAGAGAAACAAATTTCAGGATCCTGGCATCAGGTGAAAAACACCAATACCAATGGCTGAGAAATGAGGAAGAAATCAGGTGAATCCTATGATTTCCTTAGCTTATGGCCTTAAGGAATTTCCAGACTATACCACAGAAAAAAAACCCAGAAACTCAAAGCCGACTCCCTGCATTGAGGAGATAGAGTCTCAGGAAAACAAGGTGGCTAGAGTTCACAGGGCAGAGTACTAGAGATTGCTGCCAGGAAAGAACTACCCAAAAGGATTAAAACTAACAATAGTTGGTGCTCACCCAGGACTGGGAATAGTGCCTGTTCCCACTAGCAAGACTGAAATACTTCATAATTCACAAGCCATTTGGTAAAGCATCTTGCTTCAGTAGTGTGGAATAATTAACCCTAGACTAAACACCGCACTAGGACTGCTGAACACATCTTCAAAGCAATTTATGAAAGAATCAAACTTTTTTTGGTAACTTAACTATATCCCAAAACAATGCTTGAGAATATTTTTACTGATATAAAAATATCCAGCACAGAATGGGAAAAAATCTGCAATGTCCAGCATCCCATAAAAGGTTATGAGGCATGCAAAGAAACAAAATACAACCCTTAATGAGGCAGACAGTCAATCAATTGAAAACAAACAAGATGTTAAAATTAGCAGACAAGGACATTAGAACAGTTATGTTTTCCATATGATCAAAAATTAAGTACAGATATGGATGACATAGAAAAGACCTAAAAAAAAAAAAAAAGAAAGAAAAAGAAAAGACCTAAATCAAACTTTTAGTGACAAAAATTTAGTGATGAGATGAGAAATAAATCAAGTGGAATTAAGAGTTAGAAAAAAAGTAATCAATAAGATGTTTCACAACACTGTGAATATACTTAGCACTATTGAGCTATATACTTAAAAATAGTTAAGATGGTAAATTTTATGTGACATGCTTTTTTAGCACAGTAAAAATTATCTTAAAGAGTTAATTAGAAATTGCAGAACAGAAATGCTTGAAGACACAGCAATAGAAACTATCCAAAATAAAGCAAAGAAAGAGAAAAAAGAGTATCAGTGAGCTGTGGACAACTTGAAGATACCATATCTGTACATATGTAATAAAAGTCTCTGTTTGGTTTGAGGGTGACAGAAAGAAGTTTGAAGAAATAATGGCCAGTAATTTTCCAAATTAAATGAGAACTATATATCTGCATATCTAAGTTCAATGAATCCAAGACACAAGATTTAGGAAAAAAGATACACCAAAGCATATCATAATTGACTTTTTCTAAACCAGTGATAGAAAATTATAAAAGCAGGGAAAAACAGAAAAACCTGTCAAATACAGAGAAAAAGAGGAATGATGGCAGATTTCTCATAGGAAACAATACAAAGAGAAGACAATGAGGCAATATCTTTAATGTATTGTCCAAAAAAAAAGAAGAAGATGAAGAAGAAAAGAAAGAAACAGAAAACCTGTCCACCTAGAACTCTACACTAAGCAAAATATCTTTTAAGAAATTAGGTAAAATAAAGACTTACAGATGTACAAAAGCTGAAAAAAAATTCATCACCCACAGACCTGCTATATAAGAAATGTTAAAGGAAAATTTTCAGGCAAAGTAAGAGGACAAAAAGGAAAATGGAAGAACTGGAACAAATAGAAAACAAATGTCAAAATGATAGACTTAACTAGATTAATAATCACATTAACTGTAATTGTCAAAACATCCCAGTTAAAAGGTAGAGACTGTCAAATCAGATTTTCAAAAAAAATGTAAGAGCCACCTATATGCTGCATGTAAGCACTGCATAGAAAAGGATAGAAAAAGATATACCGTACTAACCCTAATTAAAAGAAAGTTGGAGGGACTATATTAGTATTGGGCACAATAGAATTCAAGCAGAGTACTATCAGGATTTTTTTTAAAGGTTATTTCATAAGGAAAAAGGGGTTAGTCCATCAAGAAGGCATTAAAAAATCTAAATATTTATATAACTGATAACAAGATAGGTGAAGCAGAAACTGATAGAATTACAGAAGTGGACTGTTTAGAATTACTAGTGGACTAGTCCACCACAGTTGGAGATTTCAATATTCTTCTCTTAAAAAAAATAGAAAATCTGTAGTCATAGAAGAATTAACAACATAATCTATCAACTTGACTTAATAGGATATTTATACAACACTCCAATTAACAAAAGCAGAACATGCCTTCTTTTTAAGTGCACATGAAACACTGACCAAGATAGACCATATTCTGGGCTATGAAAAAGTGTCTCAATACATTTTAAAAATTCAAGCTATACAAAGGATGATCTCTGACCATAATATAATTATTAGAAATTTTTTTTAATTATTAGAAATTAATGACTGGAAGATCTCTAGAAAATTTCAAATATTTGGAAACTAAAATGACACACTTCTAAATAATCCATTAAACAAATGATAAATCAATAAGAAAATTAGTATTTTAAACTGAGTAAAAATCAAAAGAAACTACTTCCAAATTTCTGAGATGTGTTTAAAATAGTACTTAGGGGAAATTTATAGAATTAGAAAGTGAAACCCAAGTAACAGAGAGAAACAATAGATCAGATCAGAGAGCAATGAAATAGAAACACAAATCTAGCTGAGAAAATAAATGAAACAAAAAGCTGGTTCTTTGAGAAGATCAATAAAATTAGAAAATCTCTAGCCAGACTAATCAGTAAAAAAAGAAAAGAGTAAAAAATTACCAATATCCACAAAGAGATGTAATAACAGTCTAGATTCTACAAATATTAAAAGGACAATAATGTAATATTATGAAAAACCTTATGCCAATAAATTTGACAACTTAAAATAAATGGAAAAAATTCCTTGAAATACACAAACTTCAGAAAAAAATAGGTAACCTGAATAGGTTTATATCTCTCAAAGAAATTGAATTTGGAGCTAAAAACTTTCCCACAGAGACAATTTAGGCCTTGGTATTTTTACCAGAAAAATTTACCAGACATCTAAGAAAGAAACAATAGCAATCACACACAAAATACTGCAGAAGGCTGATGAAGAAGAAGGAGTACTTCCCAACTCAGTCAACAAAGTAAGCATTATCTTAAAAAAAAGACTACAAGAAAAGAACACTACAGAGCAATACCTCTGATGACGTAGACATAAAATTACTCAACAAGCATTTTAGCAAATTGAATTCAAAAATATGTTAAAATGTTACCATAACCAAGGGGGATAATTGTGGGAATTATCCTACAAATGCAGCAATGTTTATCATTCAAAAATCAATTAATGTAATTCACCACATCAACAAACTAAAAAGAAAAAATACACATGATAATTTAATTAAATGCAGAAAAAGCATTTAACAAAACCTGACTCTCAGTCCTAATAAAAGTTCACAGCAAGGGAACTTTTTCAACCTAATAAAGGGAAAAAGGACATTTGTGAAAAACCTACAGCTAATTTCATTCTTAGTAATGAAAAACAAATGTTTTTCCCCTATGATCAGAAATAAGACAAAGATGTCTACCCTCTCCACTTAAACTATCATTTTACTAGAGATTCTAGCCAGTGCAAAAGGCAAAAAGAAAAAAATAAATAAATGAAAGGTATCCAAATTGAAGAGGCAGAAGTAAAAGTCTATTTACAGATGACATGATTGTCTGTAGAAAATCTTATGGAATCAATTAAAAGCTACTAGAACTAACAAGTGGATTCAGCATGCAAGAAAAATATACAGAAATCTGTTGAAGTTCTCTACACTGGTAATAATCAGAAATTTTAAAAAACAATGCCACTAACAAACAACAGCATCAAAATGTGAAATAGGGAGAAGTCTAACATAGGATATGAGAAACTTATACAATGAAAACCGCAAAACATGCTGTGAGATGTAATAGAACTCCTAGAAACATCAAGTGATAAGACCATGTTCCTGGATTGGGAAAACTCAATATTGCTAAGATGTTAATTCCCCTCAAATTGATCTATAGATTCAATATAATCCGTATTCAAAACCCCAGCAGACATTCTTGTGGAAATGGCCACATTTATTTCATTACAAAATGTAAAGGACGTACAAGGAACTGGAATAGCCAAAACAAATTTGAAAAAAGCACAAAGTTGGAGGACTCTCACAACCATATTTCAAGACCTAATACAAAGCTACAGTAATCAAATGGTATGTGTTTAGCATAATGACAGACAAATGCATTAACAGAACAGAAGAGTCCAGAATAGAGACCAACAGGCACATGGATAACTGATGTTCAACATAGGTGCAGAGGAGACAAAATAATCATTTCAACAAATACACTGAAATAATTGGATAGCAATGTGCAAAATTATGGACTTCAAACCACACATTTCACTATGTATACTAATTAACTCAAATGAGATCATAAATCTAAATCTTACAACCCTGTGACTTCTTTTTTTTTTTTTTAAGATTTTATTTATTTATTCATGAGAGACACACAGAGAGAGATAGAGGCAAGACACAGGCAGAGGGAGAAGCAGGCTCCATGCAGGGAGCCCGACGTGGGACTCGATCCCAGGACACCAGGATCAGCCCTGGGCCAGAGGCAGACGTTAAACCACTGAGCCACCCAGGGATCCCCTATAGCCCTGTGACTTCTAGAAGAAAACAGAGCAATATCTTTGTAATCTTCGGTTTAGGCAAGATTTCTTAAATATAACCCCAAAAGTAAAATACGCTTTTTAAAAGAGTTAAAAAATTATGTTATTTGACAGACACTACGAGAATAAGAAGAGAAGCCACAGACTAGGAGAAAATATTTACAAATCATATGTCTGAAAAAACACATGTGTTTAGATCATATAAAGACCTTCTATAATTACCTAATTTAAAAAATGGGCTAAAGACTTGATTGAACAAATTCTTTACCAAAGAAAATACACAGATGGTAAATAAGGCCAAAAGATGTTCAATATCATTAGTCATTAGAGAAATGCAAATTAAAGCCGCAATGAGACTCTACCACATACTTAATAAAATGGCTAAAATTAAAAACGTTGACCATGAGTGTTGGTGAGGTTATAAAGGAGTTAAAACTCCAGATATTGGGCAGCCTGGATGGCTCAGCGGTTTAGTGCCGACTTCAGCCCCAGGCCGTGATCCTGGGGACCAGAGATCAAGTCCCACGTCGGGCTCCCTGCATGGAGCCTGCTTCTCCCTCTGCCTGTGTCTCTGCCTC
Organism: Canis lupus dingo; assembly: GCF_003254725.2. NCBI lineage: Eukaryota > Metazoa > Chordata > Mammalia > Carnivora > Canidae > Canis > Canis lupus. The sequence continues at coordinate 31,496,210 of NC_064243.1, read as the reverse complement.
CCTCTCTCTCTCTCTCATGAATAAATAAATAAAATCTTAAAAAAAAAAACTTCCCAGATATTGCTGATAAAAATGTAAAATGATGTAAAATTGTACAACCATTTTAAAAAACAGCTTGATAGTTTCTTAAAAACTAAATGTATACCTACCATACGATGCAGTTATTCTACACCTAAATATTTACTCAAAGGAAAATAAAGCATATGTGCACATGAAGTCTTGCATACGAATGTGCACAGAAGTTTATTTTTGCTGTTGCAAACAGCAAAAACCTGGAAAACACTCCCATGTCCATGGAGAGGTGAATGGATAAATAATTTGTGGTATACCATATAAAGGGATACACATCAAAAATAAAAACTGTGACATATACAACAACATGGATGGATGGATGGATGGATGGATGGATGGATCTCAAAATAATTATGGTCGGTGACGGAAGCCAGAGTGTAAAGAATACATACTATACGCCATTTATGTAAATGTTTAGCCAACAATGACTCATCTATAATAATCTATAATCTATAATAATCTATTCAATTTATAATAATCTATTACCAAGGGGCATGGGGAATCTTCTGGAAATGATGGATATTTTTATTATCTTGATTGTGGATTAGTTCATTGATTTATATATGTGTCAAAACTTATACATTTTATACTTTAATTATGTGCATTTTATTGTATGACAATTATACCTCAATAAAGCTGTTAATAAAAATCTTGTAAGCTAACATTTCCCATTGAATGAAATTTACTTTGGTCACCATCCAAAAACTTTACAAAGTTTATTCTTCCTCTTTTCTGCATTTACAACCCTGGGAGTTAATCTGAGAGGTAAATCTCCACAATTCTATCTGCTGAAGACCACAGATCATCAAAACTATTGTCAAAGATGGACCACCACTGGCCTAGGGCTTGATGTAGGAGCTATGGAATCAACACATTAAACTTACCATGATAATTTTCCAGATGTAGCTCGAGTTCAAGTTTGCACATCTGCCAAGCCCCTACTGTTCCTTATATGCAGTATCACTGTCACTCATATTCTTGCACATGTCTCACAAAATGACACTATTTCATCAATGATAATTTGGAATCACAGTGATCGCTTTGGGTGAACTCTAGTATTTCCTAAAATTGTCCATCTTAGACTCATCTTAAAGCAAATGTGCAAACACTTACTGTTAAATATACTGTCTTTTTTTTGATTGCCATAGAGAAGCTTCTAAACAAAATTCCAATCCTCTAATAACTTTAATTACAGGGGAAACGCCAAAAGCACATAGCTTAATAGAAACTCTTTTGATCAGTGGCAAAGCCCTACCTTGCCTCAGAGCTATAGCAACCACTGCCAAATTTATGGTGGCTTCTGCTGGCATAGATTCAAGGTCTTCCTTGGAACTGATGCTATACAATTTGGCACTTAACTGAAAATACACATTTCCAGCAAACTGGCTTATATCCTATAAGATAGTCTTGCCTACTCCTTGTTGCTTTGAAACCCTTTCTGGAGCTTCGTGGGTGAAATCTGAAAAGGGCCCCTGTACTCAGAGGGCAGAAAGAACGTGAAGAAAGAGGTGACCTCTCCAGGTTGGTAAGTGGCAGACTTAAAAAGCAAAGGGAACTTACCTACAAAGCTTGTCCTGGGCAGCAAGATGAGGGGATCCGGTCTGTCTGCCAAATCTCAAAAGTTTACAAAGAAGCCCTAAGTGGGTTCAGTCATGTATACCCTGCAGATGTTCTCACACCACAGCACTGTCTCAAGGCTGTGCCCGTGGAGCAGCCTCTGGAAGCAAGAAAGGCAAGTGGAACCCGCATTCCAGGAAGGGTGGGGGGAACTGATCTCCCAGGTTCAGCTCAGGGTCAACTGGTGGTCACATCTTCTCAATGACCTCTCTCAACACTCCTTTATAATTAGTAACCATTGCTTTAACACTTTATACCTTGCTACCCCCCTTCTCAGAAGAAGCTGGAATGCACAAACCGGGAGTTATGTAATCTACGACACCTCATTAAAATTAGGTAAGGGCAAGTGTGGGCAAGGTTTGGGGGAAGAAAAGTAAGTTGAATGAGTTTACTCTGAAATAGTATTTTTAAAGTCCTGATTTGATTAGGTTTATTCTGAATTGGCAAAATTAAATTTATCATTATCTGGTAGAAGTTAATATTTATGACAGAAATTAATTTTGATTATAAAAAATTCTTAAAGCTTTATTTCATGCACAATTAGGTCACAGACTGATACATTTGCATCCACTGAAACAGCATCCTTTTCTGCTAGGAGGAACCAGGCTCCTGGATTGTTTCATTCAGACAGTAATAGAATAACCCCTACAAGCTCCTAGATAAGGGTTTCAGGCTAGAATTTAAAATAATTCCACTGCAAGGATAAAGGAGGTTATAGAACAAGCGAATTGAAGGCTCTGGGACAGAAATGGGAATCTAACCCAGATTCACATCCAAGTCTATCTGAATCCAAACCCAGGTTTTCTCTCTTTCTGAAAAAGTAGCCCAGGGTTTGAAATCCAAAACACCAGTTTAGTGTCTGAGCATCATGGCCTCTTGTATAAAAGAGGAGATTACCGTGATCTTGAAATATGAGATAGCACCTGAAAATATCTGACCTTAGCACATGTTTAACACCTTTTCTTTAAAATTATATACTCATCTAGCAGAATGTCAGGTGGTATGTGGAGAACCTGAGGAACCAACCAGAGGCTTTCCATACTTAATGATCAGTTTTCCAGTCAAGGAGAACTGTATTCAAACTGGCGAGAAAGAGGCAGCAGGATTTTTGAACGGGCTGTACATGTTTAGGTGGAAGTCAGAGGGAGTCAGAATATTTATACTTGCTTTCTCAGCTCCTGTCTACAGTGTTATTTGTCACATAAATCTTGCAGGGGCTTTGTTCGGACAAGTTCTAAATGCCTACAAAGCTGATGGCCCCACCTTTTGAAGACTATTACTTCACGTACTTCTGTTGGGAGACAACTCTAGAACTTCCCATTAAAAGTATTCCTGGATATGAAATTTACTCATTTTCTTCTGCAGTCTGATTCAATCTCTTTATATATTCACCAGTGTTCAATGATTTCAGTTTGATTTATTCTCATGTTTTACCTTGATTCATGCTTTCAGGCCACTCCATTCACCATCTAGCTTTCCCTGACTCTCCTCAAAAACAAAAACAAAACAACCATCCAAAAAACCTTTCTGACAGTATGTTTCTAAGTAACAGCCTTACCCATATGTTATAGCCTCTAAGATGATAAAATCAATACAAATATTTTTCTTTTGAGACAGATTTCATCATCGCAGCCATGAAAGAAACATAAGATGATTTTTAGTGTTGATTTTTTGAGGATGAAGACGCCTAGGGAAAGGTCTGTTTGTTAGAAGATGAGTCACATTTGGCAAAGGTTTAAATGAAACAGCAAACTTGATAAATCTGTCCAAGGTTTAAGAATATTCAGACACCTTTCTTCTCAAGAAAATCCCCATGGATCTCTTCAAGAACAAAAGCTTCTCTACAATGGCTTCAAATGATTCAGACATAACTTCCTGCATATGCCACCAAAGGGATTTCTTTACTTTTAGTAAGACCATTAGCTGGCTTGCCAAATTCTTCAGCATAACAAAATTATAGGCCGTTTCTCTCTTGGGCATGCTGAAATGGTGAAAATTGCCTGGAGAAAATTGAAACTCTGATAATTGATTTTCTTGCTGTTTTCAAAAGACCTAAACCTTTCTCCGATTAAATTGAAACTTTTCAGGAAGAACACTATCAAGACCATAGGGAATACCACTATATTCTTAGAACAGTTTCACAGCTAAAACCTATACATGACATTTCTTCAGACACAGATTTAGAATTAAATTATTTTTTTAAAATAGAACTCTTCTCGGGATGCCGAAATGTGGCTCAGCAGTTTAGTGCCTGCCTTTGGCCCAGGGCATGGTCCTGGAGTCCCGGATCGAGTCCCACATCGGGCTCCCTGCAAGGGGCCTGCTTCTCCCTCTGACTGTGTCTCTGCCTCTTGCCTCTGCCTCTCTCTCTGTATCTCTCATGAATAAATAAATAAAATCTTAAAAAAAAAAAAACTCTTCTCTTTGGGCTTATGCAGAATCAGCTAATTTAATTCTGCTGTTTGCTTCATCCTTGGAATCTGGGAGTCAAGAATTAAAAATGAGAAAAAAATTGGTAAATAATGGCTGTGACAGAAATACTTACATTTTTTAAATTTTTTTATTTTTTAAGGATTTTATTTATTTATTCATGAGAGACAAAAAGAGAGAAAGAGGCAGAGACACAGGCGGAGGGAGAAGCAGGATCCATGTTGGGAGCCTGATGTGGGACTTGATCCCGGGACTCCAGGATCATGACCTAAGCCAAAGGCAGACGGTCAACCACTGAGCCACCCAGGTATCCCAATGCTTCACATTTTAAACTTGATATTGAAAAATAATCTTTCTCCCCGTTTGTGAACACTTCAGATAGAGACTTTGTTGACAAAATGACAGAAATGTGAGACCTTTAGTTTCCTCATAAAATACATCTCTAAGTGATTGGATAATGTTGTCAATGTGATTAAGTGGTACACATATTTCCAAATTAAGATACTTTGTGGTTGTCCACAAGACACAAATTGAGTTGCACAATACCTATCACGTATCAATGTTAGTTGATACGTGCAAAACATGTTCAACAGTTGAAGGAAACTTTATATGTATATGGAAGTTCTTACCATAGGAACACTTGGTTACCTTTTCCAGAACAGCTGTGTTCCAAAAAATATTCAAGCTAGTAAGAAAATTTCTTTGAATCATTATTTCTTGAAAATGATACACCAATATTTAAAATTTCAACTAACATTTATGTCCTTTATTCCTGAAGACCTAGATCAGAAGAAGGGGTTGAGGAAGAGGCCTATAAGGTCATTGCCATCAAATTCTGGCCAGCCCTGCCCCTGGAACATCCACATTCCTTCTTAAAGTGCATATTTGTTCTTTTTGCCTAGAGCATCCAGTTCCACTTATGGAGGTAGGTAACAGTATCCCAATTTTCCTATGCATGAAAAAACTCATTCCCCCTACATGTGTGTAGGAAGAATCACTCCATTTTACTTCAGATGTGAGGCCTAAGCCAAGCTGCTCATTTTGCCACATACTCCCTGCCCAACCACAGCTACTGGTTAAAGGATGAGATGGGCCCAGTAACCCACAGTGGGACACAGAAAAAGTGTGTGTGCATCTCGAGAATTACGAGGAAGCCACAGAAAGTTATTCTCCCTCTGCAGAATTTAAGAGTAGAATAATATGGATGTGAATCTATTGTGGGCCATAGAGTAGAACCTAAAAATGGACCTTAGTGGTACTGTTGGAGCACAGAATCAAGCAATCTAAAGTAAGCTCCATTTTATCAAAAGAAAGATTAAATGCTAAGTCAGTTCAAACTTTAAATATTTGCAATAAAAAAATCCCAATTGGCATCTGAGCTTCTCCACTATTCAAGAAACAATAGGTGTATTTTATATCTTAATTAAATTATAGTTAGAAACAAATTTTTAATTTGTTAACATTCATTAATCTGAAAGAAAACAAACAACTAAAAGCATAAATAGCTATGTATGTAATATATAAATTATGTAATTTATAAAATTATGTAATTTATAAATTTATAAATTATCAGTTTTATAGGAAAGTTGTGATATATTAAATTCAAATATTTATATATATTTTAAAAAGAAGGATCTTGAATATAGCCAATTGGATCAATAACAAGGATAGATTAGGAACATAGTTCCCATGTTACGGCTTTCACAAGAACATCATGAAAACACAAATTCCAATTCTGACCACCTCTTTTACTGTGATTTTACTCAGCTTTACAGGCCATAACCGTCTCTTCTCCATCTATAGCTCCAACACATTTTCCCATTTAATAGTTTATGAACAAACATTTACAGCTGAGTGGTGATATCTACTCAGTCCCCTCAAAAGGAATGGAAACCCAAAAGGTAATCTTTTGCTTATAGAATCCTCTAGATAATATCTAAGAAGGGTGCCTGGATGGCACAGTCAATTAAGCGTCTAACTCTTGATTTCAGCTCAGGTCATGATCTGGGTTCATGTGATCAAGCCCTGCATTGGGCTCCATGCTCAGCACGGAGTCTGCTTGTGATTCTTTCTCACTCTCTCCTCCCCCCATTCATGCTCATTTTTTTTCTCTCTCTCTCTCATTAATAAATAAATAAATAAATAAATAAATAAATAAATAAATAAATCCTTTAAAAAAAAAAAAAAGAAACTATCTTAAGTGACAAGTCTCAATCCTGGCCAATTCTTTACTCTCAATATCTCAGGGATAGTTTCCTCAGAATGGACTCTGTGGAATTACTCTTCTATGCAAAAGATAATTCTATTGTCACTCCAAATTATAAGTTTTTCCATTTCCTGTTTTGAAAGTGTATTACAAATTTCAGATGCCAGGTCTGGGTTTCTTACTCTTCTGCAAGAGAAAAAAACATGACCATCTCCCCACAAAATACTACTTTATTTTCCCTTCAGTCTCATGAAATATTCAAATTAATATCAGAATCATGTTGGCATTTATTAATAATTTTGAATGGTGTTCTTGGTATAGAAACTAGCCTGAATTCTTTCCCAGCTGGTATCTTACCATTCTGGCAAAATGAGAATAGACAAGAGTAGTAACATTCTGAAAGAGAGTTTTAATTTTAATGTTTTTAAAATTGAGTGCATTTTAGCCCTTCCGATTTATGTGTATGCATGTATGTTGGTGTGTGTGTAAAGGGTATTATTTAGATCTTAGTTAAGTAATGTTTATCTATCCAACCTTCTGAATAGGAAGATGGCCACATGGGCCATCTTCACAATAAGAAGAAAACTCTACCTGTCAGGTCAGTTCATCTGGCAGATAATGGTGTATTTGGCAAATCATTCTTAAACCATAATTTTAACCAAAATCAGATTTAGAACAATGCCCTACTGAACCCAGAAATTCAGGGTGGAAAGTTGAGTAGGAGGCATAGAATAGAATGATTTTTTTCTGTACATTTTGGGGTTCCATTATCATAAGTGATATTTGAAAAAGTATATATCGATATCTACTTACCTCTTTTCTTAATAAACTTTGCTTTTCTCTCAGATTAATTCAGCTCCCAGAAAGCGACATCCACATAGTATCTTACCTCCTCACTGAAAAGCCTTTGTGAAAGCTTAATAGTATGCTTTCAGTGTCAGTCAATGGTCAATACATAAGAATGGTCATTCATAAGAACTTTTTGTATCTTCTATAAAACGATATTTAAAGGTAATGCCACTGTGTTATCAACTGCTCCTTTGTATGGATCCAAGTAAGAAATTCCTCCTGGAATATAATTCCTGCCTGCCATATGATGTTAAGAATACTGTTTTCTTACTGTGTATATATATGTATATATATATATATGTATTTCTTTTATAATATCTAAAGAGACTTCTAGAACCCACTAAGCTTCCTTTTTGGTCTGGTCTACCAGGAAATTAAAAAACATATATTGCTAAGTTTAGGTTAAATTATATTTATATATTATATTGCATTAGTAATACAATGTTAGATTTCTGTGGCAGTAAATTTACTTCTATTAAAATTCTGACCATTCTTTTACTCTTCATATTAATTGCTTTTTCTGATGTCTGGGAAATATCTTACAGTATGTAATTTCCAAATTTTATTTGGAAGTAAGGGTAAAATAACATATTTTAAATATATGGGGCGCCTGAGTGGCTCAGTGGTTGAGCATCTGCCTTCTGCCCAGTGCGTCATCCTGGGGTCCTAGAATCGAGTTCTGCCTATGTCTCTTCCTCTCTTTTTTGTGCCTCCCATAAATAAATAAATAATAAAATCTTAAATAAATAGGTAAATAAATATATGTTACCTTCTTAGCTTACATATAGTTAAAGTTGAAAAAAAGTTATGTATACTCGTTGGTACTAAAGCCAAATGCATTGTGGAAATGGAGACTACTATGGAAGTTTACAAACCATAAAGAAAAGGCTTAAGCTTTCTCCTAAAAATAGATGAGGAAACACATCTAAGGTGGTGATTAATAGTAAATAAGGTAATCTGAAATGAAATGCCACATGTCTTTGGATATTGATACTCTAATTTTGCTTGTATTCATTGCTTGATTTATATTGTGTATATACTGCCATCAGAAAAAAAAATGGTTTCCCTCTCTCCAAGAGGAGTTCAACCCTTTTAACATACATGGAACTGTGAAGGAGGAAGAGGATACTCTTCATCCAGTAGTGTATTCATTATTCCAACAAATATTTATTAAGCACTCACTGTGTACCAGGCACTGCATTTTCAACCCTATTCTTATGGAACTTCCAACCAAGTGGAGACAGATATTAAACAGACAGAACGAAAATGTCAGATAAATATATCATCACAAAACGAGAAGTGCTATGCAGAATTCAAAAATGAGGTGTGAGATGAAGAACACAGGGAAAGCAATAGATATCAGGGTATCTGGCAAAGCAACTCAGAGAAAATGACATTTCCGCTGGGCTCCGAAAGAATAGTATGAGTTAGCCAAGTCAAGGAGAGCAATATTCCCAGCAGAGGAAAAAGCAGGCCGAAGGGCCTGAAGCGAGAGAGATGCTGGCACATATGAGGAACTGAAAGACCAGTATGGCTCAGTTTGAAGAGCGAGGGAAGAGTGCAGAAACATGGTACAGAAATGAACACCTGTTTAAACCACCAGATCAGTCAAATAAAGCCAACAATAGGGCAGAGAGCAATACATATGACAAACTGTTCTCAGACTCTCATGGTTACTTGACTGAAGTAGAAATTGTGTATATGGTAATAATGTGCATTTGGTAATAATTTTTAGTGTATATGGTAATAGTTTTTAGTAAGGTGAGCTTTTCAAAAGAAAGATAGTAAGTACATGACTGCTTGGTGCTGAATAAGGCTGGGTTGTTCTCTCATTCGTCAACCCATATTTTTTGTACTAGGGCTGGTATACAGAGGTGACTATGGTAAGCACCCCTCCTGCCCTCATGCAGCCTGCAGCCCAGGCAAGCAGGCGAACAAACACTGGAGACTTGTTCATCCATGAGCAGTGTGGGAGGTGAACATTCCATGGAGTGGGGAGGGGAGGAAGCAGTGGTGAACAATGACTGCAGTTCTGTGGTTGAAGCAGTTGTGAAGGTTAGATGGGAACCCAAGGCTGTGGTGGGAGAAGGAAATATTCCCCACCCGAGAGACATGAAGTGACAGGGAGAGAGAGGGGACGATTCTGATGCCACCACATATCAGTTTCTTTTGGAGCAAATCTATCCTAGTTCTTCATGATGATCCAAGAACACTTAATTTTATTTCCCTCATAAAAAGGAGGTACTATTGACTTGAGGAATCATTCAGCTTGGTTTAGGATTTTTTAAAAAACATTTTTTTTACTACAATGTAAAATATTTGATAATTAAATGTCAGATTCTTTGACACTGTGTGTTTGCACTTGAGGGAAACAGTGGTTATAAGCGGGCATAAAAATTAACACCCCCTGAAGAATGAGGAAGTGACTCTTGCAGTTAGTAAATTGTTTCGATCTCTGACCACAGAAGCAGAGGTTAGAACCAAATTTGATTTACAAAGTAAATATAATTTCTACAGTTGGGTTCAGCCTGCTGTTTCCTTAAAGGATATATATTTTAGTTTGTACTGTGAAAAACACAGATGAGCATTTTTCAGAACATTAGGAATCAAATATAGTATAACAGGAGCTCATTTTATTTTCCAGTCTCAGATGATATTCCCAGTCAAAACTACATGTGATGAACACTCAGATATCCAATTTCTGGGGTTCTGCTCTTATCCACATATTAAACCATATCTGTTTCTTTATGGCAGAAGACAAGACTCCAGCACTGGTTCATCTGTGTGTGTTGAGAATATGAATATAGCAAAATGTTCTCTCTGCCATCTGATGGAGAACAGCAGTCTCTTAAAATTTCTTGACCTGAGAAAGTATTGGCATACCTTTGAATTCAACTCAGGATTTTTTTTTTTCAAATTTGCCTTAATCATAAAAAAATCATTCTATATTCAAATTAAAGCAATTTTAATAGAACCTTCCTTTCCAGAAACAATAATATACAAAGCAAGGCATTTCATAAACTATGGTCCTAAACTAGTCACAGTACAAAAATAAATATACACTAAATACGCTAGTGAAACAGAGACTACTCTCTGTCCCTTGAGCTTGAGAGGAAGCTGGACAAACTTTAGCAGGAGTTTCTAAAACCAAAGTTTAACTCAGGCTGTATATTTAACATTTGGTGCTAAGATATGGTGATCGAAGATGGAAATCATAAATCAACATCAGTGTCCCAGAGTGCTTTTCAAAGTCAAAAGTGGAGCTGTAAGAGTTAAATACACAATAACCTGAGCAGAACCTATCTGTCTGGAGATGGCATTAAACAAGGTGGGGTGATGGGGGTGGGGGATTCTATTCACCTTCTCTTCTCAAAGTTCCTGAGGATATATTTTGATGTATGGGACCCTTTCAAAACCCTGGCGGCAACAGACTGGACATGAGTTGGGCCTTGACAAGAGCAATCCATGAACTATCCCCTATGGGAAAGTAGAGGTGGCCAATTTTGAGAAATAGAGGCTGAATCAGTCAGAAGTGAGGTTTGAGAGCAGATGTGAAAGGAAGCCTTGTAGTAGACTAAAGGCTTTGCAAACTGAAGAGGAAATAGAAATTATGAGTAAGCAGCGGAAGTTAGTAAGTTAACCTAGAGAGGAAAATGGAGCAGATGTGCAGAGAGAAGATGCTGGGACTACATGCCTCGTGATTCTTGGTGACTTTCCCCTTCATCCCCAGCCCAAGTACACATATGCCCCACTGTAATATAAGTAAGCTTAACAGTAAACAAATGCTTGTCCTTAGGGTCACTACACTAAATTTCTAGAGGTTCCTTGCCAACACGGAGGTCTTAACCACACACCAATCAATCAAAGTCTCTACTTCATCTTGTGCTGACTAGAACACTAACATTGAGAAAATGATTTCCTGTGTCTTTAGGTGAAGAAAAATCATAGTCACTTACCAAAAATGAAGCTTCTTATTGAAAAGACAACAAATTACTCCTGATCTCTTGCAGAAATCCTAGCTTAATATTTGAAAATGAGGGACGGTCCAGAGGATATAAAGGGATTTAGGGGAATGGATATCCCAAAAGCAATTGCCCCGAGAGTCTCTGAACAGGAACACTCACTGTTCAGTGAACAAATGTTTATGGAGGAAAGATGTAGAAGAGAGAATATGTAAAAGAGAGGATGTAGAACAAGCAAAGTAAGTAAGATGTACAGTGTGTTATATGAATTCTAAACAGTAAAGCAAAGTGTACAATGAAGATACAAAGCTGGGTGGCATTGATATTTTAAAGAGGCGACAGGGAGGCATTTGCTAATAAGGTAATTTTGCATGAAGAACTGGAGAAAGGAAAGGATCTCTCCTCATGGACATCTGGGAAAAGTGGTTTTAAGACAGAGTAAACAGCAAATTAGAAGCCCTGATGAGGATGTTGGAGTGTTGGTAGAAAAGCAAAGTGGGGGGCATGGTTTCAGTGGAATAAATGAGGGAGAGGTGAGTGAGGTCGGGGATCACAGGGGACCAGGTTGTACAGGGTTTATAAACCACTACATGGGTTTTGGCTTTCACTTTGAGGGGATGAGAAACCACTGGAAGATTGTAAGCACAACAGTAATGTGACCTGATGTACATTTTAACAAACTCACACAAACTGCTATATTGAAAGTAGACAAAAGGGGTTAAGGGCAGAAGCAGGTAGACAAGAGATTATCTTAATAATTCAGGGGATAAATAATGATGATCGGAGCAGGGTGATGGCAATGAAGATGATGAGAAGTGGTTGAATTCTGAAAATAAAACTGGGAGGACTTGGTGTTGGATCTGATGTGAGAAAGGAAAGAAAGAAGGGAGTCTATTTGGTCTGAGTAACTAGAAGAATGGAGTTACCATTTTCCATAATGGAGAAGACCAGAGGAGGAACTTCTTTGGAGGGGAACACTAAGGGATACATTTTGGACATTTTAAATTGTTTATGTCCATTAAATATGCCCAAGTGGAGAAGTCATTAGGCAGCTGGATATATGAATTCAAAGGAGTGATAGGGGTTGAAGCACTTAAATGGAGTCAGTATAGACAGAAAAGAGGTTCAATCACTGAGCTCTGGGAGGCTCCCACACTGAAAGTCTGTGTGTCAGTTAGAATATCATCCATTAGGGATGAAATATCTAAATGTGAGACAAGATTCCATCAAAATCCTAGAGGAGAACACAGGCAACACCCTTTTTGAACCTGGCCACAGCAAATTCTTACAAGATACATGTATGAAGGCAAGGGAAACAAAAGCAAAAGTGAACTATTGAGACTTAATCAAGATAAAAAGTTTCTGCACAGCAAAAGAAACAGTCAACAAAACTAAAAGACAACCTACAGAATGGGAGAAGATATTTGCAAATGACGTATCAGATAAAGGGCTAGTATCCAAGATCTACAAAGAACTTACTAAACTCAACAGCAAAGAATCTAATCATGAAATGGGCAAAAGACATGAACAGAAATTTCAGAAGAAGACTTACACATGGCCAACAAGCACATGAGAAAATGCTCCACATCACTTGCCATCAGGGAAATACAAATCAAATACAAGTCACTAGTGTGAGGTGGTATGTCCTCACACCAGTGAGAATGGTGAAAATCAACAAGATAGGAAACCACAAATGTTGGATAATAATAAATAAATTAATTAATTAATTAATTAATTAATAATAAATAAAAACATAAAAGAAATTCCCATCCTGGGAGATGTGGAGAAAGGGGAACCCTCTTGCACTGGTGGTGGGAATGTGAACTGGTGCAGCCACTCTGGAAAACTGTGTGGAGGTTCCTCAAAGAGTTAAAAGTAGACCTGCCCTACGACCCAGCAATTGCACTGCTGGAGATTTACCCCAAAGATACAGGTGCAGTGAAAGACCGAGACACCAGCACCCCAATGTTTCTAGCAGCAATGTCCACAATAGCCAAACTGTGGAAGGAGCCTCAGTGCCCATCGACAGATGAATGGATAAAGAAGATGTGGTTTATGTATACAATGGAATATTACTCAGCCATTAGAAACGACAAATACCCACCATTTGCTTTGACGTGAATGGAACTGGAGGGTATTATGCTGAGTGAAGTAAGTCAATCGGAGAAGGACAAATATTATATGGTTTCATTCATACGGGAATATAAGAAATAGTGAAAGGGATTATAAGGGAAAGAAGGGAAAATGAGTGGGAAATATCAGTAAGGGAGAGAGAACATGAGAGACTCCTAACTCTGGGAAATGATCTAGGGGTGGTGGAAGGGGAGGTGAGCAGGGGTATGGGGGGACTGGGTGACGGGCACTGAGGGGGACACTTGACGAGATGAGCACTAAGTGTTATACTATATGCTGGCAAATCTAACTCCAATAAAAAATATACAAAAATTAAAAATTAAAAAAAGAATATGATCCATTAGATACAACGAACATCAAAATAATGATATCTTAAAGAACATAGGAAACTGGAACAAGTCTTCCAGGGCTAGTAGGCAGTCTATGATATAAACAGAGACCCTGTTCCTTTTCCTCCCTGCTCTGTCATCCCAAACACATGGTTTCTATGTCCATATTTGACTCAGGGGAGGAGCATGACCTCCATAGCTCCTAGCAATGCACCTGTCTCAGGCAGGAAAAAGGAGAAAGAGAAAGGGGGCAGACAAGCTCCCCTGGCAGTCCCATTCAGGGACTCCTGCCTATACGATGTGGAGAGGAGAAGAAATACAGGCCCTGGAAGCCAACTCCTGGGTGACAATCTTGACTCCACTGTTCATAGCTGAGAAGCCTTGGGAAGTCGATGAACTTGGACAAGATGATTGATCTCTGCCATAAATTTGCCTTCTGAAAATGAGAAAAATAATAGCTCTTACATTGGCATCAGTGTGAGGAATAAATGAGATAATATGCTTAGAAAATTCCCCACCCACAGTAAATGTTCCTGAATGGGCATGTGATTACATCTCATTTAATAAGCCAAGGGGTAAGGGAGGCCAGAATACAGATTTTTATAAATACAAATTTTTATAAACTCTTCTTATAGAAGAGAATGCTGTAAAAACCTCTAACCTAGAAGTCCTACCTCTGGCTCTACTACCCAGTCAATGTGGTGCCATAGATAATTCAACCATCTGAAGATTACTTTAAGCATCTATTAGAAAGAAATAAAAACACCTGCCCAGATTTCTTCTCTAGGGTATTGTAAGGATCGAATGAACTGATGTTTGTAAAACTGCTTGTATATGAACAGTATTACATGAAGTAGAGTATTTTCTTAATTGTCATAAAATTCCTTCCCAATCTAACCCTACCTGTGCTTTCTCCCTCTCATGTTACAATTTACTTATGTATTATTGCTATAAGCAAAATACTTATAAAGTAGTAGAAATGTATTTTTTTAATGTTTTATTTATTTGAGAGAAAGAACACAAGCAGGGAGAGAGGGAGAGGGAGAGGGAGAGGGAGAGGGAGAGGGAGAGGGAGAGGGAGAGGGAGAGGGAGAGGAAGCAGGCTCCCCTCTGAGCAGGGACCCCAAAGTGGGGCTCCATCCCAGGACCCTGAGATCATGACCTGAGCTGAAGGCAGCCGCTTAACCAACTGAGCCACTCAGGCGCCCCTAGAAAGTATTTTTCAAACTGACATAATCTTTTGACTTTTTACCCACCGAATTGCCACTTTAATATGTTGTTTATTGCTAAGCCTTTCTAAATTTGCTTATCATTTCCTGTTATAACTGTTTGTCAAATTCTACAAATTTTTAAAAATTGGCCCAGATTGTGATTTATTAATTAACATAAAGTACTTATTCAGAAAATTTATTTGTTCTCATGTTGTTCCTTTTAAAAAGAAGAAAAGTAAGCTAATAAATCCTGAACAAAGCTGTACTTTCTTAAGTCTCCCCAAAAAGTTAACTACTTTTCATCATTTTAGTCTATCCGTTTATGTAACTTAATATTTGAGTCTCTCTTTACTTTAATCAATTTTAATGTGGGTTTACCGGCAATAAATACTCTCAGATTTTTGTCTGAAAAAAATGTCTTTATTGTATCTTCCTTTTGGAAGGATACTTTCACTGCCTATAGAATTCTAAGTTAGCATTGTTTTTTTTATATCATGTTAACAATAGCATTCCATTATCATCTGGCTTTCATCACTCTGATCATTTCTTTTTGAAAGAGATGTGTTTTGTCCTCTAAATGCTTTTAATATTTTCTTTTTGTCTTTAATTTTAGGAAGTTTTACTATAATGTACCTAGATGTGCTTGGGTTTTATAGAGATTCTTGAATCTTAGGTTTGATACCTTGCATTAATTTTGGAAAAATTCTCATTTACTACTCATCCCCCATTCTCTCTCTTTTCTCCTTCTGGGGTTCCAATCACACATATACAAGAACTTCTCACCATTTGTTATATACATTTTGCTCTCTTTTGTATTTTTTGTCTTTTTCATTAAACTTTTTAAAAAAGATTTTTAAATTTATTTCAGAGAGAGCATGAGCAGGGGAGAGGGCCAAGGGAGAGGCAGAAGATTAGAACTTGATCCCAGGACTCTAAGATCATGAAGTGAGCTGAAGGCAACCCCCAGGCACCACTTCATTTTACACGTTTTACTTGGCAGCTCAGTAATCCTCTTCTCTGCTCTAATTTACTGTTAAACTCATCTGATGAGGTCTAATTTTGGTATTTGTGTTTACAAACTCTGAACTTTGATCGGATTGTGCTTATAGGTTCCAGTCTTCCAGTGGAATTTTCTTTTCATCTATTTTCTTAAATCTATTAATCACAATTATTTAAAAGCCTCTGTCTGATAACTCCAATACATAGATCAACCAAAGGTCTGTTTGTATTGTTTTTATTTTTGTTTTGGCCATTTTGTCCTGTTTCCTTGAGTATCCTGTACACTTTTATTGAATGCCAGTAATTGTGTATGATGAATTATAAGGGCTCTTCCCTTATCTTATAAGATAATATGTTCCTTAAAAGAAGCTGGGTGGTTTGTTTGTTTGTTTGTTTGTTTGTTTCCTAGGAGACAGAAACTAAATCACTTTGATCTGATTGGGGATTGAGATGATTAAAATCTGAGAGGTCTTTGGAAATGTCTTGAGTCTAGTGTTTGTATCTCTCAAACACTGTGAAACTGTGTAAAGTTAGTTTTTACTTTCTGCTTTGATGCTTATATTCCTACCCTGTGAAACTTATCAAACACCCTGAAGAAAAAAGAATTACAGAATATTGGGCTCACTTCCTTGTAATTCCCTTTAACCCAAGGTCTTGACTTCTCAAGTCTTAGCTACCTTGGCCATGTGGAACCCCAACTCTTGCCTACCCACTTTTGTGAGCATAAAAAAAAATTATAAGATTTTTCTTTCTGTTTATCCTCTCTCTTGTGCCACTTACCTATTAGAAACTGGCTTGAGAAGACAATAAAAAAAGAATGTCATGTTTGCATCAGTGCATTGCTCTTGTGTACAGGATTTTATCCCACTAATCTTAACACCCTTAGTTGTTCTCTGATGCCTCCAAAAGTTGGGGGAGGCATTACATTTTAATACATTTTACTCTCTTTTTAAATTGTTTTTATCAAGGGAAAGGAGTTAATTTGATTATAAACCACCATACCTAGAAGTGGAAATTTCCTTACAAGATTATTGCATTCTTTTCTATATATTCTTGCCAAATATATTTTCTCCCTATCATGTTTAACTTAACACTTCAGATGAAAGATATTTTACTATTATCATTACTTTATAAAATTTAGTTTTAATTTCTTTCCATTAATTTAAACCTATACCATTTATACATTGTTTCTTTTTGGTCTGCAACTTTAATCTTGTAATCCAAATTCTCTCTATAAATTCTCTGTATCTACAATAGTATCCACTGTAGTTCTCTTGATGAAAAGGCTTATTTCTAAAGTTACAAGAAAGAAACTATGACTTTTAAAAACTGGCCTGCATACCTTTTGTTCATGCCAGAATAAATTCTTTTCCTTTTACCATTTATTTTATTCTCAAAAGAATTTCAAACACCCTTGCCTGAATATCCATCCTTGTGTTTCACAGTTTTCATAATACATTTTGGTTAAAAAGAATCTGACACTCAAACTTCTCTGGGATGCTATAAATATTATATTAGTATAAAATTTGTGTTCAAATAGTTGTTTCTTTATTATTTATTCATATAAGCAATATCCTCAGTGAGAGAGATGACAATTACATGCATGCTGACTTCATCCAAAGAATGCAAAGATCATGGAATTTACTCATAATTTACTCTCTTTCATGCCAGTAACAAGTATTTATTTTAAAAAATTACAAAAATTTGAAAAACTACTTAGTATTATTCCAGATAAAGCTATTGTAAGGTTTGAAATCCCATTGTGTAGGGGAAGAAAAATCTTATAAATGAATGTGAGGGCTACCTGCCACATAGGAGTCTTAATAAGTTTGCAGCTGTGTTCATATTCAAAATTTACCTTAAGAGCATCAACTTTCACGGATCAAACTACCCCCCACATTTATGAAAGCACTACTGAGCTTTCTCATATATGTTCCACAACAGATCCTGCATGTGGTTTTTCTGGCCCAAACTCCTGGACAGAGCACCCTTTCCCTTTCTCTTCTTCCGATATGAGTTCTGAGATCACCATTTTGCAGGAGCAGCTACACTGTGGGAAATGGCCATTGCTAACACCCAACTAGCCTAGGGGACAGATCCTTCCCTTAACTAAGGATTCAGCTAATTTCAGACTGCAGCAGATGATGAAAGGATACTGTCCTTTCTTTGATGTGTAGCACCTGATAGAAGGGTGTCTTACAAATGCCCATAGAGGTGGCTACACTAACAGCTTAGTCTCAACTTACCTTCAGGGCCCATTTGGGTGTTCCTAGCCAAAGTGAACATAGTAAGGGTCAGGTTATTCCAAGCCCAGGAATTCTCTGAATATAACTGTGCCTAAGAGTCCAGATAACCGAAGATAAGTTGAGACAGAATGATTTTTTTTTTTTTTTTATCCTTCTTCAAGTCTAAGGTCCTAAAATCAGTTCCTCTTGCTCAAGAGTGACTGAAGAAGAAACAGCTCCTTCACAGGAAGATCCTGCCCTGGACCACAGGAGTATGACCTTGCATAAAGACTCCATCAGAACAATGACACCAAACAGAATAGTACAGTGTTAATCATTCTAGATTATGTCTTTTTTTTTTTTTTTAAGATTTATTTATTTATTTGAGGGGGGTATTGGAGGAAGGGCAGAGGGAGAGAGAATCTCAAGGAGATCCCTTCTGAGAATGGAGCCAGAAGTGGGACTCCATGTGGGAGCTCCATGCAGGGCTCCATCTCACAACACAGATGACGACCTGAGCCAAAACCAAGAGTTGGGTGCTCAATCGAGTGCACCACACAGGTGATTCAAATGTTGGCTACTTTTTAAAAAGTTTCCCCAGCTTCTACTGATCAAAGTTTCAGAAAGCATTAGGGCCACATTGTCAACCAGTTAGGGTTAGTTCTCAATAATACAAGATACAGAAGTGAGCAGAGGGGTGGTATAGGGTTGGCTAGCTCATCTGGAGCTGGAAAACATGTATCCTTACCTTAGCTTAGTTGACTGTTATTTAAATAATTATTTCATTGGTTATTATACCTTATTACTTATTAAAAACTGCAATAAGACCCGAAGATGTCTGGCAGTGAAGCAGAAGGCAGTTTAGTTGCCAATGCAATGATACTAAAATTTATTTTTTAAAAAAGACACAGAAGTGTCCTTTTAATAATTAAAATTCTTCTTCATTGGGGAACTTGGTGATTATTCTGAAGGCTTCATAATTGGAAGGATAGATAGAATGGTGATACTTTTACTGCCAGAAATTTATATCTGATAAATAGAATAGTGGCAGTGGGAATTTGTTTTTAGGAGAGATATCTTCTATTTGGGGAGGTGGCACTTTAACGAGCATTTTAAAGTCAAGAATCTAATAATTTCCCTTGGGATATCTCTGGGTAATGGCTGGAGGAACCCAGCTGAGAATGCTTCGTATGAGACAGTAAGTGTTCTGTTTAATAAGGTTAAAGACCGTCCCATGGAAAGTAGTGCATCTCTAATGAAGGATGTTTTTACCCCAGATTGTCAGTTTCCCCAGTCTAATAAGAAAAAGTTTGGGGGGAAACACAGAGCCTGGATGAGGAAGGCAGAAGGGAAGGCCTGAGTCAAGGATAAGAATGCTAGGGGCATAGCTGTTCTTTGCCGACACTCTGCCCTGGTCTTGGAATGGCTCCTTCTGTCTGGTCATTTGGATTTCAGCTCAAATATCATTTCACCAAAGAGAACTTCTTGAATTGCCCTCTTCATGGCAGCCTCTAAGATGGCGTCTCATCCTCATGGTCCTCAAGGAAGGAAAAAATAATAATTTTTTAAGGGACACCTGAGTGGCTCAGTGGTTGAGTAACTGCCTTTGGCTCAGAGCGTGATCCTGAGGTTCTGGGATCGAGTCACATCAGGCTCCCCACAGGGAGCCTGCTTCTCCCTCTGCCTATGTCTCTGCCTCTCTCTGTCTCTCATGAATAAATAAATAAAATCTCTAGAAAAAAAAAGGAAATAATTTTTAAATGCATCACTAAAGAAAAAAAATTATCACAGTTAATTTTTTCCCCTCCTTTGTATGTAGGAGTATCATTTTTAATCTTAGAAAATGGTACCAAGCAACATTTCAAGAAGGAATCCCCATATTGTTTGTTAGATAAAAATAAATATATTGAAGTCTTCCTGCCATTCAATGCTAAGATAAAACACACCATCTTTGTTCCCAGGAAACATAGTCCAGGGGTTATAGGCAAATAAATCATTGTAATGAAACTGGATGGAATGTTGCAATCATGGCTATTCTCCTAGGTAGATCTCACAGTTCCTACTTGACATTAATATTAATAAATTATTTTGACGCTTTTAAATTTTTCTGTGCTTAATTCTAAATCTTCTGGGGATTAAAAGATGCATACCTATTGAGAAAGATGGTTCCCCCCACTTTTTCTTAAGACATTTATTTATTTGGGCGGGGGGGAGATAGAGTGAGTGTGTGCACAGAGTGAGAGGGAGAAGCAGACTCCCTGCTCAGCAATGTGGGGCTCGATCCCAAGACCCTGAGATCATGACCTGAGCCCAAGGCAGACGCTTAACCGGCTGAGCCATCCAGGGGTCCCAAAGTGGTTTCCCTTCTAATTAATTGAGATTATTTACTATTAGAGATAGATGGAAGATCTGAATCCTTCTCAAGACCTGAGGATTAATGCAAAATTCTACTTAGAGTAATCAGGCTAATAATTTCACTACTGTGAGGGAAGTGATCACCCAGCTCACTTTCCTGGATATGCATTATAAACAATTTCTAATTCTTCCATGTACCTTTAGAAATCTACAGATCCTGTTCAGGATGATCCATTTGATGTGCTTGGGATTCTTAAGATATGTAAATACCTTTTTGTCTCTAAAGACTTACAAATTGAAAATATCACAAAATATGTAGATTTCTTTCCATTTAATTTTTTCATAATAGAAATTTTTGTTCCATGATCAGTCCATAGATGCTATGAAACTACTTGTAATTCTTAATATAAACACTGAAGGTTTAAAAATTCATGAGTTGTAATCCATGGCAATTTTTCCAGTAGCTTTCTATCTTAAAATTTGTAGGCAAATTGTTCTTAAATAGAGGATCTCAAATACCAATATTTTAAAATATTGATGAGCTGTTAGACCTAATTTCTCTCCAACATATAATTTAACGCATATGCACAAAAATTTCCACTCTTTGACATTAGATGAATAAAGTAATATGGAAAACTAGAATACCACTGCCAAAGATGTCACAGTTTTAATGGGAGAGCTAAGAGCAAGGAGCAGGAAACAATTCTACTTTAAAAATGGATTTTTTAAAAAGTAAGTCATTTGAAATACTTGTCATGCTGCAAACATGATTATGACTTCAAATTGGCATTTAGTTATATTGCATATCACAGGCCACTCAAATTGCACTCCTGCAGCCTGTGGAATGTTAAGTCGACACAGAAGACAATCGTTCACATTTTAAAGAAGGTTTGCAGTAAATGAAAATAAGCACCTACCCAAATACGTAAAAAAAGGGGGGGGGGGCGAGTGGAGTAGAATAAGAGGTCGGATTTTTTCCCCTTTAAAATGTCCTCCTAAAGGGACGCCGGGGTGGCTCAGCTGTTGAGCGTCTGCTTTCAACTCAGGGTGTGATCCCAGGGTCCTGGGATCGAGTCCCTCATCGCGCTCCCCATAGGGAGTCCGCCTCTCCCTCTGCCTCTCTCTCTCTGTTTCTCAAGAATAAATAAATAAAATCTTTTTAAAAAATGAGCATAAAAAAATAAATATAATGTCCTCCCAGAGCTACCAGTAATTTGCATTTATACAAGGGTTGGTACAAAGATATCTGGGTTAATAAGGAGAGACATCCACAGGTGAGAGCTGATGTATGACACCAACTGGACTTCACTTTGTTTCTTTGGTTTCTTCAGGGCAGTATTCTAGTTTCTTGGTGAGCTACCTCAGCCTTTCCTCTTTCGTTTACATCTATTTTTGTCTGAAAATCTGTCCCATCCTGTTGTCTTCTGTGGCTTTGTTTCAATGTGCACAGGCCTGCAGTTGACAGCCTAGCTGTTGCCCCTGCACACCTTCTTGTCCTGCTCCTTCTGGTGAACTGACCTTCTTTTCTCCCCACAATGGTATTTGCCTCTTCCATTTACCTTTAAAGACATTTGCACAGGACACATTCTTTCCTATTGTTTGCATCATCTAAAAAGTGATGCAAATGAATTTGGGAATTTGGCTATTGATAGACTTACAGTCACAAGTTATGGAGTCTTTCTACTGACATTCTTACCTTGTGTCCTAAAATGCCTTCTACCGATACATTTAGGTTAGCTAATTACTGTAATCTTTATAGATACAATAAATAAGCCAATAATGCCACGTGAAAAAGAAGCCTCAGTAGTAATAAATTCTAGTCCCTTCATCTTCTTTCAAATACTTCATGTGATGTTTTTCCTTTTTGTTCATTTGTTCAGGAAATCGTGGCTTTTTAGTAGATTGAATGTATTTAAATTGGCTGGAGGACTTGTTAACATTTTTAATGTCACAACTTTGGTTAGTGGTGGCTTCATTTAGGCAAGTTTCTGTCTTTCTGATATGACTATTTCTTTTGGAAGCTTCTTGCTGTCTGGCACAAGATAATCCCAACAATCTAAGCTATATGTCTAGACCATGCATGCATAGACTGAGTTGTTTCTCCAAGGAAACTTAGTTTCTTTTAGTGAAAAAATGAAGACATCAAAAACTAAATAATATGGTGCAACATGGAGTAACATTGTTCCAGTGAGCTGGTGAAAGGAAGAGCCCCAGCCGTGGCCATTCACTATGATGAGTCCAGGCTGATGCTCTTCAACCTTTTCCACATGCTGAGCCCATGAATAAGATTTCTATTTAACCAAGTAAAGCATTTAAATTTAATTCTGGACAGAACTTTATGTGCCAAAATGCTAAAATACTTGTCAACACACTAAGGGAGTTAAATGTAAACCTTTTCAGTTACATGAGCACCTATGGCTCTGTTCTGAGGTTATTTCAGAATCAAAGCTATGAAAGTTTTCTTTTTTAAAAAATATTTTTTAAAGATTTATTTATCTACTTGAGAGAAAGAGCGCGTGTGTGCATGCAGGTAGGGGGAGGGGCAGAGAGAGAGAGAGAGAGAGAGAGAATCTTAAGTAGACTCTGTGCTGAGTATAAAGCCTAATGCAAACTTGATCCCAGGACCCTGAGATCATGACCTGAGCTGAAATCAAGAGTCAGATACTTAACCGACTGAGCCACCTAGGCGCCCCAAAAGTTTTCTTTTAAAGCTTACACTAATATTTCTAATCCTGTTCTAAAATTACATTGTTCCTCCTTAATTCGAGGAACTCTATAATCGCAGTGCTTTTCTATTATGCAAGTAAGAATAATTTCTTACTTTCCTTATTTGACTAAGAGTCCAAGAGACTTATCCAAATATCAATATGAACAATAAAGTATTGAATAAAACACACCATTCTATATGTAGTCACTTTTATATTGAGAGGAGGATCCCAGAAAGGATGTGCATTCCAAATACTTCTACCGATACATTCTAGGTTCTAGGTTTGTTCTGGAGCCTTCATTCTTTGTAGCTATGTAGATGCTTGTTTGACAAATGGTTTAAGTTTCACTTGTTTCAATTGGTTTTGAGTCTGAGGTCTTTAGAATCCTCACAGCTGCCAATTCTGTGTCACAGGAAGTGAAGGCTTTAGATCACAAGTCCTCTTTCAGTGCTAATATTCAACTTTGGAAGAGGGCCCAGGAACTAGTCCAGTCCACTCTGAGCAGATGGAAAGAGCTTTAATTTGTGGTCCACTATGACTTACTACACAATTAAAAGTATAAACTCATTTATCTAAATGCATGCTGGACAAATTGATTCTTCTTACTACTCTTTAATTTCTAGTAATTTCTATTTCACACATTTAATTAAATTTTAGCTGTCCTAAATTTTGCCTTTCCCCTGATGCTCCTTAAATATATCTTACTCCGTTTCCTGAGCCATAAGCACATCCTTCCATATGCCATGCACCATTTCCTCATTTCCTTAGCAACCTAACATATCATGAAATGTTTTATTTGCATTATGTGAACCCAACTGATTCTCCAGTGCCACTTCCATCCAGGGCCAGGACAGTTGAAAGTGTTTAATTTTCTGCAAGGAGATCAAGAAAAGACTGTGTAAATAACATTACATGTAAATTCGGGCTTTTGAGGTTTAGATACTAAGTCTCTCCTTTGACCCATGATCAAAAATTCATGTATTTTGAATATATCATCTGATAAATTTTCACTTATCAAAAACACATGAGTCTTTAATTTAATTACAGTTGACATCAGTATAGAACTTGAGTTTCTCAGAGACCTTTTAATAAATAAAAAGTATCCATTACTTAATATGTTATGAATTCAAGATTCCAAAAACTACTTTAGGATATCAGAAAATATTAAAATAAGACAGTTTGATGGAAACATTATGTACATTCACCTAACATAATTGTATACTTTCACTTGTTTTTATGCAGAAATCTAATCTTGTGTCACTTAACCTTACAGAAAAAAACCACAAAATCACATTAAATTTTCCAGTTTCATTGTACAATATAGGTATGGTTACACTTCAAAATGTAACAGGCTTTTAATACAGAATTACCCAGTTTGGGAATATGTGGTATAGAAAACCCATCAGATTATTTTGTGTTGTTGCTGTTATTCAACCCTTATCTTTCTAGAATTGGGCTTTTGCTATTAGGACAGATTTTAAATGGCCACTCTTTTTCCAGGTCAAGCTTCTTTATTCAGGTCAAGCTTCTTATCTCTTCCTTGGCCTTTTTCTGTAGCACAAAGTCAAATATCTTTTTGAGTTTAAATCTATGATATTAAAAAATTCATTTAAAGTAGCTTAATCATATAATATTTAACTTCATCTACATAATTTCATGTTGTTATATTATTTTTTGCTAAATACCTATAACTCCATTCAAACAAAATATGCAAATATTAATTCTTCATACACACTTTTGACCAATAAAACTTCATCATTTCAAGCAAGTGTATTTTTTTTTTTTAACTGTTGGCTTGTTGGAGCACCTGGGTGGCTCAGTCAGTTAAGCATCTGACTTCAGCTCAGGTCATGGTCTCTGGGTCCTGGTATTGAGCCCTGTGTCTTAAGGCTCCCTGCTCAGTGAGGAATCTGCTTCTTTCTCTCCCTCTACCCCTTCCCCTGACTTGTGCTCACTCTCATGCTCTCTCTCTCTCTTTCAAATAAATAAAATAAAATCTTTAAAAAAATTGTTGGCTTGTTGTTGCCTTTCCCAAAAGACATTCATTTTTTAGATTTTAAGATCTCTGGATTTTAAATTTTGAATTTTGAAGTTACATCAGTAGTATGTTTTGTTTTCAGGCAGTGTTCAGGCAGTGTTCAAGCATTGATCTCTGTGAACAGATTTCTTCTGGTGAGGGCACTTTGTCCCATTCAGTGTTGGACACTGCAGGACAGTACTTCTTTTGGTGAGGATTCAAACCCATTAGTTTTAGGTTGTCCTCTTCTAATCTATGAGGAAGTAGTGATCATGCCTCAGGAGCTTATTCTTATTTCTAGACAATCTATAGAAGACTTCCTGGCATCCCTAGAAGAAAGCTATATGTGGTTTGTGGGGATGTCATAGGAAGGTAGATGCAGAGCAAAGAACAACAGAGATTGTGAAGGTTTACTTGGGCACTGGCAACAGCCAGGTATCACTTTCCCACTATTTTTTAATAATGGTTAATAATATTTTTCTACTATAAAGTGCTGGAAGATATTATCTTTTGCACTTAGTTTGCAGATACCCAAGATGATCCCCTTGCATTGTCCTTCATGCTTTATTTATTTATTTTTTTAACACCCAATGCAGGGCTTGAATTCACAGCCCTGAGATAAGAGTCAGATATTCAACTGACTGAGCCACCCAGGCGCTGCCACTTCATGTTTTTAATGCTTTTGCAACCTCTCTTGGATACATAAGAGAAAGGCAAGTAGGAATTTGTCCTTCCCAGATAGCATGATTCCAGCTGGCCACAGTCTAGGTTGAACCTAGACCCCCATGATGCACAAAGCTGGAGGACTTTTTATTTTATTTCATTGATGACCACAGGAATTAAACAATGAGCCAGCTCTGACAAGAGCTGGGACAATTATTGATTAATTCAATTCCAAACGAACAGACTAGGGTCCACTAAATGGTTTAAAGATGACAGAAGAGGTGAGGTACTTCTTCCCCAATCTTTTAAATTAAGGAGCACAAATGGTAAGTTAATCTAGTCTGGGAACAACCAGTCACATAAAAGATTATTAAGAGCTGGAAAGTCTCTTAAAGACTAGATAGGTAGATGGACAAACTCAGTTAATGGTCTATTTTCAAAACAAAAAAGCCTAGGCATCCCACACCACAGGAACCAAAGGAGGAGACACAAAAGGAGGATAAAAAAGTGTCAGTGGTCTAAGCATTTGCTCACTCAGTCCTATGGCACTGACCACCTCTGCCATTCTCAGGATCTATGTTGTTCCCGATCCTATCAAAACCACATCAAATTATTGTGGAGGAAAAAGGCCACATACTTAGAATTTAAAAATAGGTCCAGATTCTATGATAAGAACTGCATTGCAAGAAAGGAGAAAAGAACTCATCAGCTTGTAACTAGGTGACCACCACACCCCTGTTTTTTAACACATCAAATGACAGGCTTTTCTTGAACACTAGTTCAACTTAGACCCTTAGACCCTTTCTGAGAATTTCTCTGTGATCAGCAAGGGAAAAGGGGCTTCATGACACTCAGGTAGAGGAAAAACGAACTCATGACCCTCCTCACGGAAGAGAATCTAAAGAACTTTTGATACTACACAGAGAAAAGAAAGATGAACCTTGTAGTCATTAGTTACCAAGCCTCAAAAAGGGTTTTTGAAAGAGAAGCCTTGTCAAACCTTTGAAAGGAGGAACAATTGCTTAGGGTAAAACACCACAGATCTATCATTTTGGGAGACTTCATTCCTTTATTTAACACTTGACAAGTAGTGCTGTCTTATAAGTAAGGGATGATTTTTTTCCCACCAAAATGTCATCCTAACAGCAGGTCAGGGTGGCATGGGACAAAACTCAAGTGCAAGGAAGATGGTAAGATGATCTGTGAGGTCCTTTCACTTGCCAAGATTCTGCAGATGCCACGGTAGTCATCAAATTCCAGAAAAAGAAGGAATGAGAATAAGGGAAGGGTTGGGAGGGGGGATATACCTAGTAGGGGAGTCGCAGTCCAAAACCACGGATGGTTTGGCAACCTCAAAGTTGGGACCAACAGCAATTGGCATTTTCAATCTGCGTTATTGTCTTCTTGTTGCCAATGATTTTTGTATCTTGTGACTACAATTCTTTCAAATGGGATGTATATCCCAAGTTTTCTGTAGGGAACATGAGCCAGAAGCAATGGGACACTGTAAGTAATGGTGCCACTGGAGTTTAGGAGCTCCTGTCTCCAAGTTATGTTATGACTGTTCAAATGTCAGCAGGATTTTCCTACTGGTCTGCAGCTATAAGCAGATCCTGACACAAACAACATCTGGAACTCTGATGGGCAAATCACTGATGACACGTTTTAGACAACACTCAGGGAAAAAATGTCTTCATGCTTTAACCATGTGGCCTTCAAGCCGCCTTGTTGGCATTCAGAGACTGGAATGGTGAAGCATGTTTAAGGAGAATCATTGCTGCAGCCCTCGGCAGCCATTAAAATTCAGCTCTACCCTCAGTGGACACATTCTAAATGAACACGGCAACACACAGTCCCATCCATGCTCCAGAATCCTACTACGTTAAGCAATGCAGTAAGGAAGGGCTTTTCAAAGATGAGAGATTCAGTATTATACAATGTGACAGACTTTATTCTGACCTTCCTTGGACAAAATATTGACAGAAGCCAAATCTCCATCGTAGAGTGCATGCAGCACAATCTTGTTAATTCAGATTAACAGAGAATCAGTGTAAAGAAGCTTACTCTAAAATTTATCTGCATTATTTATAAGAAGAAATTCATGATTAAATTATTATCATGAAAAAAAAATTTAAGTATAATCAAATAAGGCCACTTAAGAAGTGGAGCTTTTTCCAAGTACAAGGGTAGCACCCAATATTTATGCAAATTTCAAATGATTTATTTTATTCATGAAAGCTAGTTCACATTGCCCTTTCTACAGACAATCGTTGTTTGGTTAATTCTTGTTTAGAAGTAATAAAACCAAAGTCTTTCCATAGGATGTGAATCATAATTTTCACTTCTAGGGACCAACTGTACCCAAGTACAAATTAAAGAGGCATCACCATAAAAATTGAAAATTGTAACTTGCTGCATAGGTTTTGTAATTAGACTAATTGAAAATAATTTCTGCTTGGCCACAATCCTACATTTTCCCCTTTTCCAGAAACACGAGGGTGTTTTCTGTTGAGTAGGAACAGAATCATCCCAAGCAAATCTAACCCAGGTTAAGTATATACCATGACCAAGATATAATACAATAGATTCTCAGCTATAACTTGACTTCTAGACAGCAACAATTTCAAAATGCTATTAGTGTAGAAAATACTAATCTCCATTCACAAGCTTTACTTCAACATACCACTATTGGAATTAGTTAACATAGATTATGTGTTCATTATATAGACCACATTCACTATGTTAGTCTCATAACACTCATATAAAATAGGCAGTCCTAGTTTACAAAGAAGGAAATTAGAGCTGAAGAAGTTAAAATATAGCCTAAGGGGGCACCTGGCTGGCTCAGTTGGTAGAGCATGCAACTCTTGAACTCAGGGTTGTAAGTTCAAGCCCCACATTGGACATGGAGCCTACATAAAATAAATAAAATAAAATAAAATAAATAAAATAAAATAAAATAAAATAAAATAAAATAAAATAAAATAAAATAAATAAAATTGGTATGTCTGGGTGGCTCAGTGGTTGAGCATCTGTCTTTGGCTTAGGGTGTGATCTTAGAGTCCCGGGATCGAGTCCTGCATTGGGTTCCCTGCATGGAACCTGCTTCTTCTTCTGCCTGTGTCTCTGCTTCTCTTTCTCTCTCTTTCTCTCTCTCTCTCTCTCTCTAATGAATAAATAAAATATTTTAAAATAAAATAAAATATGCCAAGTAAATAACGGATATGGAATTCATATGCAAGCTACCTGTTTTCAGATTTATAGTCTTAATTATTATGTGATTTCTGTTTCCCTTAAATCCATAGTAAGAAAGTATAGAATTAATAAATTCATTTTTGAAAAAAAGTCTTAAATGAGTCATTTAATTAATTCTTCCCCACCCTATGCAAAAATTTCTTCTTCAGAATCTCTAAAAGAAAGAACAACTAAGGCTCTATCAGATATTTCTAGTATTGAAGCTTCTGATTTTGGCTGATAGTTCATTTCATTGTTAGACCACTGCGATGGTTAAACAGATCTTCCTGACTCTAAGATGGCATTGTAAAAATCTTTCTGATCTCTTTTTCCTATAAAATTCTATAGCAAACAAGAACAAGAAATAGAAACTTATACCATGAATAAAACCAGAAAAACTGAATCTGTAAACCCCAAACCATAGTGAATGAGGTTTAGAACAAAAGACATAATGGTAAAAAATCAAACAGAAAAAAGATGCTTGACAGAAATGAGTTAGTGAGCTGAGGGAAAGTCAGCAGGAAATGTAGAAGCAACATAATTTTCCTGATAGGCTTTGAAAAGACTAAAGAATTTGAGGTTAATAGTCAGCAAACAGGGGTACTATCAAAAGTAGTAGTAAGGCTGGTTTTTTGTTTATTTGGGTTTTAGTTTTGGGGTCTTAATTAGCAGAATGAGCAGTCAGATCTAAGGGTCCCCAATTCCACCTCACAAAGTAAAGTAACTTCTCTCTACTCTTTCAAGATACCTCAGGATTGTTCCCTGGGACGTTTAACCAGAAAGACTCTGCATTCAAGGATATGAGGCCCCGAGGAGGAAGAAGGTAAGCAACAATGAATGATAAAGGGGGAAGGAAGCTAAAGCCATAAGTCTCTAGATTTAAAAACCCATTAAGCATCCAACACAATAAATGAAAAAAAATGCACATCAAATTTGTCATTGTGAAACTTCAGAATATAAGGGATAAAGAGAAGATTCTAAACGTTCCCTTTGTAGGAACATATAAGGATCATATAAGAGATCAAGAATAAAAATGACTTTGCACTTTTAAGAAAAGAAACCTAAAAGACAAGGGAATAATGCCTTTAAAAATTCAGTAGATATGTAAAAAAAGTTTTATCAAAAACAGTTTTTTTTAGATTTTGTAAAAAAGTTTACATCTATGGGGATCCCTGGGTGGCTCAGTGGTTTGGCGCCTGCCTTTAGCCCGGGGCATAATCCTGAGGTCCCAGGATCAAGTCCTACATTGGGCTCCCTGCATGGAGCCTGCTTCTCCCTCTGCTTGTGTCACTGCTTCTCTCTCTCTCTCTCTCTCTCTCTCTGTATCTCTCATGAATAAATAAATAAAACTTTTTTTTAAAGTTTACATCTAGCCAAGCAATCAAGTATGTATAAGGGTAGCAAAAAAACATTTGAGACATACAAAGTCCCCCATAAACGATTTCTCAAAAAAGCCCGTGGACAATACATTTCACTAAATGAAGAAGTACACCAAGAAAGAGGAAGAATGGGAATCAGGAAACAAGAGAAAGGTAAAGGGAATTCCCAGAATGACATCCGGGGAAGTGTAAGGACCACAGCTGTGCAGCAGGCCAACAAAGTCACCAAATCAGACTTAACAGGAAGTCAAGTCTTTGGGGATTTTTGTATATGGGGGTGATATTTCCAAGAAGATACTAGAATGTATAAACTATCTGACAGATTATATCTTGGGGAAAATTGCATAACAAGGCATTTTACGGACCTTTTGTGCAGTTTGGGAAAACAGAGTACTCTCAATACTAAACAAATGAAAAGAGAAAATGATCATTAGCAAAAAGTTACAAAAGAATGGAATTGTATGTAATCACAGTGGTTTACCTAATTTGTCAGTGAACATTTTATCAATAATGAAAATATAGAGTATTGATTAAAATGAATTATATTTTATGAAGAAAATGAGGAAAAAGGAGGTATAGCAAACATCTTTATCTATTATTATGGGAAAACAATAGATAATGTCAAAATGGGTGAGTTGACAGCAATCTAGATGTCTTATTTATAAATGAAAAAGTAAACCATAGAAGAAATTTCTGCTTAGTTTAATATTATTACCCCTGGGGAACATGACAGGGTTGGAAGAACAGGATGGGGAGGAGAACAAGGGATTATTGATAAACATTTTAGCATTAGTGACTTTCTATTTTCTTATAATATTTGCATAAAAATTAAAATGTTATTTTCCAAAAAAAATTCCTTACAATAAAACAACATTGAATTCTGGGATGCCTGAGTGGCTCAGTCAGATAAGCGTCTGTCCAACTCTTGATTCTTGGCTCAGGTCATGATCCAGGATCATGAGATCTAGTCCCAGTGTCAGGCTCTGTGCTCAGCAGGGAGCCTTGTTGAGATTCTCTCTCTCCCTCTCTCCCTGTCCCTCTGTCCTCCCCACATCAATCTCTCTCTCTCTTTCTGTCTCACAAAAACAAATAAATAGATCTTTAAAATAAAATAAAATAAAATACTATTATTATTAATTTGTTTTCTTTACATTCCCAGTTCTTTGGGCTTCTACCAGGCCGCAGATGGGTTCTAGAGAGCTATAAGTTTGTGTGTTTGTCTTCATTTCAATACTAATTGAAAATGTATAAGCCTATCTTGGATAACCTGGATAATTGTCATTTGGTGCCATCACTTTCTTGTGTATCTAATCAACTTAGCTCAAAGTAGCACTACTTTTTTTTGGAAAGTTTTTATTTCAACTCCAGTTAGTTAACATACAATGTAATTTTAGTTTCAGGTGTATAATTGTTCATTCAGTGCTTCCATACAACATCAAGTGCTCATCATAAGTCCATTCCTTAATCCCCATCACTTATTTAACCCATCCCCCCACCCACCTGCCCTCTGGTTACCATCAATTTGTTCTTTACAATTAAGAGTCTGTTTCTTGGTTTGCCTCTCTCTTTCTTTTTCCCCCCTTTGTTCATGTTTTGTTTCTTAAATTCCGCATATGAGTGAAATCATATGGTATTTGTCTTTCTCTGACTTAATTTCTCTTAGCATAATACTCTCTAACTCCATGCATGTCATTGCTAATAGTGAGATTTCATTTCATTTTTATGACCAGGTAATATTCCATTCTTTTTTATTTTTTTTCTCAGATCTAGGGTTAGGGTTAGGGTTAGGGCCAGGTTTAGGATTAAAATTAGGGTTACAGCCAAGATGAGGATATGCAAGTAGCACTACTTTAATAATTGCAAGAAAGTAAGAAAGAACTAAAAATGATACATTAGTATCAAAGAAAGTCCAATTGAAATTATGGCAGGTAATGTGAATGAAATTTATGTAATAATTTGGATGAATCAAGCATTGAGGAAATTGAGTCACTTCATAAGATGCACTGTGGTAGAGTGTCATAAACTCAATAGGACCAGCAGGTATATTCATGTTGCAAGTAGCAATTTGGATTCAGCAAAATACTATCTGCCACATAAAAGTAATGTTCATTTGTGTACTTATTCATTTGTAGGGTTTTAAAAATAATATATATTTATATTTTGTATCATATAATAACTATAGCAACAGAAGTTTATACCTATTTTTACATTGGTACATATTGGTACAAATGATAATATAATAACTTAGTTCAATCACGAAGAGTTCTTTTTCTGCCTTTAAATTAATTTCAAGGTTAAATTATTCTGTTAAAAGAATATATAAGTTACTTAAATTTGAAAAGAACTGACTTACTTTTTGTATTCACTGAGAGATCTAACTACATCAGTTTAATGCAATCCAGTATGCTACCCATTTGAGGCCCTCACCAAGTACACATTAATTTAGAAAGAAGTTCTTTTTTCTCTCACCCACTTTAGTTCACCAACTTTATCATCAAATGATGCAGTAAAAGGCCTATTGTCTTTATGACTGGGATTCTTTATCCTGACCTCTACTTGTTGGGAACCCTTATCTGTACATACCTTATGCCTCTCCTAAACTTAGAGAAAGGTATGAGAAAACATTTGGGAACAGATTATTTTAGTTTTGACACATTACTCTGACCTCTTTTGAAGTCATTTTCTGACTCTAACCCTCCGACTCAGACCCTTATTTATTTTTAAGGACCCTTGCGATTACATTGGGCCCACCCAAATAATTCTGGATAATCTCCCCATCTCAAGACCCTTAATTTAATCACACATGCCAAGTCTCTTTCAACATGTAAAGTAACATACTACTGGTTCCTGAAATTTGGATGTGGACATCTCTCTGGTGGCACTATTCTGCATACCACAGCCGGTGTCATTATGCCCAGCCAGTCCCAAGAGCAGCAACTCTGATGGAGGAGCCTACCTCGGAAAAGTGTGAGAACATGTTCTCTAGAAACAGAAAGGAAAGGGCACCGATGTAAGGTAAGAGAAAGAGGCCGTTTTACAGTGAATCAAGAGAAGGTTCTTTTTCTGACAAGGATTAAGGAACAAGTTGAAGACATAAAAAGGGTGGACAAATTTGGGAAAGCAGCTGGTGGAAAAGCCTCCAACTTAGGAAGAAAAAGCGACTGCCTCCCCAAGGGCTTATCTGAGACGTGAAGGTGGTGACATGCTTCAGACGTGGGATCTGAGGCCAGTTAGGCCAATTACCGTGTCCATGAAGATGCCACTAAGCCCAGTGCCAAGAGAGCCACCTCCATTCGTATTTCGAGTTTTACAACAAACCAATAACATCAGAATTAGAGGAGTTTTCCCACCACCTCCCTATTGTTAAGCCACTGGGTTTTCCCCCCATGATTCCTATAAGAAACCTGACACTAATTGGACTAGCATAAGAAGGGGAAAAAAATGAATCACAGATCGCACTGGAAATAAACTAAGGAATAAGAAAACATGACCTCTGCCCAAAAGAACAACGATGAAAAATTGCACCGAGGGGCTATATATAGTGAGCATTTAGATTTTTAAAAGGACAAAACATGGAGTCTGATAAGATCTACCAGCTGTTTCTCTTTCCTCAGACCTTTGCCTAGAAGACAGCTACTGAAACTTGGGTGTACCTCTCTCTTGCTGTGTCATACACGGTTCCTTTCCTTCCCCACCCCCTCCCTGCTCTCCTGCCGCCCTGGCGCCTGTGTGTGTGTGTGTGTGTGTGTGTGTGTGTGTGTGTGTGTGGTTTCTCTCTCTCCCTTGTAAGAACACAGCTGCCTGTCCCCTGCTGTCACCGCTCCTCTGACTAGCTTCTTGCTGCCTCTTGCCTCTCCTTTCTGCTTAGCTCCCTGTCTTCTGGTAAGTGCGACAATCGCTCCCCGAACCCCGTGAGAAGCTGTAGGGTGCGGTTTGTGGTGTTCGAAACTTGCAACTTTGAGATTGCCAGTGAACTCTGAAGAACTTTCCATTGTTTTATTTATAATTGAAATGTGTTGCTCAGGAAGGGATGTGTGTGATAATTTGCTGGACTACCCAGTACAAGTGAAAAATTCTGAGGAGAGAAAAAAGGCAATAAAGTTTATTAAGAAGATAAAATTTAGAAATAATTTCTTGCTGTCAATTAATTAATATGGAAAGGAATCATTTAAAGTAGCAGAGTTCTCTGACTTTAATTTTCTCCCTCTTGGTGATTTATCTTGAGGCTACTTTTAGGAATTGAGTTGTCTTGTGGTTTACAATGACTCAGTTATTCTGTATTAAAGTAAATGTGGGCAATGAGTTTAAAGGATATCCATGGAATTAATATTAAAAACATCAAGGACTGTGGCCTCTGAGGAATGAAGAATAAATCAAATACAAGTCAACTTTTGCATTTAGACTAACCATACTAAAACTCTTGTGAGCAGTCAGTGTTAAATTCATTGCTTTGAAGTTGGGGTTTACTTTAGATTTTATTTCATACTAAGAAGCCTCCCTAACACTTTAAAACCCACATATGTATTTAAGCCAGTAAATGTTTACTGCTTTTAGTTTTGATTTTAAAAGGATTCTCTTCCCTTAATTTTCAAAGAAGTGCTAAATGCCATGGCTCCTTTTAGAAGAGCTTAAAATAACTTCTGGCTGGACAGCAGGTGCCATGTATCTTTCTCAGAGTTTAGGGGAGGCGTAAGTTATATATAGACGAGTGTGCCCAACAAGTCGGGGTCAGGATAAAGAAATACCAGTGGTGAAAACAATGAGGCTGTTTACTGCATCTTTTGATGATAAAGCTGGTGAATTAAAGTAGGTAGGAGAAAAAAGTACTTCCTTCCAAGTTAATGAGCACTTGATGAAGGCCGTAAGTGGGTGGCAATGGCTGTAGGCTGGATTTTCCGTTCTTGTTGGGGTTCAAGCACTTGAGATCCCCTGCCCTGAGAATGAGAGGAGGAAGCTGTGCAGTGCATGGAACAGTATGTTTTTGGTTTTCTTCTCGAGCTACCACAACAGCAAAACCTGTGCATTATGAGAAACTTGTCATATTTTTGTGTCGTTCATTAGCAGCATCCCCATTAAATACCATTAACAAATAAAAGGCACCATAACTCCAAGGTCAACTCTATTGCAACCCTAGAAATGAAGATGGCCAGAATTCCTAAAATTCTTTGACTCACCTTGTACTTCAGCCCCTCTTTCCAAAGAGCCCACATTATATGTGGATTATTTCCCAAGTTTATCCCCTCCCTATTCATTAAACAGTGCTATTTCTTAAAAATTAAATTATGAAGTTAGCCTAGAGCTTCTTGACTGAGAAAAAAAAAGAGTTGTAATCTGTGTTTTTTTTTTTTCTTAAAGAAAGTCAGTTTTTATATTGGAACACGAAAATATTAATAAAATTCAAGAAATTATTATTATGACCATCACCATGGTTCCATACTAGCTTTTGGTTAATTTGTACCTTCCTTCATTCTTCATTTTATCCAAAAATGGAGCTAGTTTGAACCTCAGAAAACGTGTTTTGCTGATAGATGATTAAGTGTTGCTCATTTGAGGAAAGGAAAACACCAGAAAAGCAACAAAGTATTTCCTGTATGTAGTATTCATTCATTTATTTATTTATTTATTTATTATTTATTTATTATTCATTTTTATCAATGTATTCATATTTATCAAGTCTTCACTTATGGATTAAAATAGACTAGGATTGGAGGGATCCCTGGGTGGCACAGCAGTTTGGCGCCTGCCTTTGGCCCAGGGCGCGATCCTGGAGACCCGGGATCAAATCCCACGTCGGGCTCCTGGTGCATGGAGCCTGCTTCTCCCTCTGCCTGTGTCTCTGCCTCTCTCTCTCTCTCTGTGACTATCATAAATAAATAAAAATTAAAAAAATAGACTAGGATTAGGACTGCTGTTGTTATGAATGATTTTAGTAAGTTCAGTGGCTCTTATATTAAATGTTTTAACTTTGAAAAAAATAACAGCATTTTAAACATTTTAAATACAGCCATCCATCCATGTACTTCCAATGACTGTAAGTCTACATAGAATAAAGTAAGAGAGCGATAACCAAATTGGCTTAAGCAATATGACAAATATAACATGAAAAACAATATCTTGAATTACTCCATTAATGTCAATCATAGAAATTTCTACTGGAATTTAAAGACCAAAACCAAAAATATGTTCACAGTATGACTTGCTTTGGAAAAATGGCTTCCCACTGTTTTTACATAACTAATTGCAATATCAATGGTTTGCAAAAGTACATTCATTCTATGTTAGAAGCCATAATTAATAGGTGCCCTTTGGGGGATATCCTTACATTTTATGTGTAACTTGGTTAACTATATAAAACCTGACTATGCTTATCACTAGATACATCTCCCAGTATGGAGATGAATCATTCTGTGCAGCTCTCAGGGGAACCCCAGTCAACACCTCCAGGAGACAGTTCATCATTACCCAGTCAAAATGGCTTGGAGAAGCAAGATGATAAGGATTCCTCAACCTCACTCCAAGCACCAGAAGGGATAGCAGGTGTGCAGTCTAAACAGGGAGCTCATGATATCTCTGAGGAGTTGAATCGACAACTGGAAGACATCATTAACACCTATGGGTCTGCTACTGAAAAAGAGGGTCCCACCAAGGCAAAGGAGCAGCCTGAGAACACAGAACCACCCGACAATGAGGATGGGGACTGTGATGAGGCCACTGAAGAGACTGACAGAGAACCCATGGCTTCTGGAGAGCTGGCCACAGCCAAAGAACCTATCAGCAATAAAGAGCAAAAATTGGAAAAGAAAATCCTAAAAGGATTAGGCAAGTAGTTATGTTCTAATGCATGACTTTTCTTTGATTATTCCTAAAAAGAGACACTTCCGCTAACCTTTACTAACAGCCACATCTCATTTTTGGATTGCTGTAATAGCTTCCTTCAGGGTCTCCCTATACTTCCCTTGCTCTAAGCTCTATGCTTGTGTTTAGCCGCTTCCCCTGAAAAGAGTGAAGTGAACTTTTCAACATGTTGCTCACCTACCCTGTCTCCCCAGTGATTTCCCACAACTCCTAGGACAAAGACTAAAATTCTTAACATGATCTTTTAGGCCCTAATGTTCTAACCCAAACCAGTCTCTGCAGCTTTATCTCCCATCACTCTACCGCATAATTCCCCTTCCTGAACTCTCTGCCCCTATCACCCACTACTACTACTGCCTAATTTGCTAATCATTCTGACCTTCTCTATCAGTTTTTTAATGTACCATGCTCCATGTACCACAAAGCCCACATACATCCTATTTTCTCTACCTAGAAATCCCTTCACTTTCAGCCCTTTGGGGACTTAACTTAGCAGTAAGCTCACAATTCAAGTGACATTTTCTTAGCCCAACCCTAGATAAGGTCTTCTTGTTTTCTGTTTCTGTTGTACCATGTATCTTTCCTTCCAAGCATTTAGCAACATTTGAGAGTGTACACTTATTTTTTTGTGATTATTTGGTTAATGCTTGTCTTCACTTCCCCTAGCTCTTTTAGAACAAGAACAGGAACTGTGTGTGAATTCAGACATCATTGGATGCCTAGTGTCTACAATAGTAGATGACATATGCTAGGTGGTCAGTAAATATTTGTTATAAGGATGAATGAACAAGAGAAATTGTTTAAAGCAAAGCTAGTGGAATCTGGATTTAAACAAAAGATAAATATAGAGATGGTTTGTATATAAAAGGATTGCCTATTAGATTAATGAGTGGAATGTTCTATTACTATATAAAATATTTTTTAACAAAACTCTTAAAAATGTTCAGTTATAGAATGTCAAAAATTATACAAAATATTTTTACTCTCATCCGTTTATTGATTCAGCAAGTATTTGCTAATGCATAGTCTTTATGAGGTACTGTGCTGGGTACACAAAGATAAATAAGGCCTTTTGGTTAAGGAGCTCTAAGTATGGAGAGAAAAGCAGATGTGTAATCTAATTGTTATATAGGATAAGTGCTAAGAACAGGTACAGGAAAAGTGAAGATTGTGAGGGATTTTACATAAAAAATGGCTGTGAGAAAAGGATGAGAGAGTTAATTTTTCAGCTACTAGTGAAAGCACGTTACTGTGCATAGGAGAGCCCCTCTGCCTGTCTTCGTTGGTGAGTTTCACAGTGACACTCAGGACAAGACCACCTCCTCTATGGTCCATTCCCTGACATGCCAAGCTATAGTTAGCATCACCTACCTTACTTCTCCATTAAATTTTCTGCAGCAATCATTTGTTTATATACCTGCCTCCCAAAGGAGGTAGAGAATCTATCAGAAGCCGCTATAATGTCTTACTCATTTCCGGAAGATAGTGTGGCAAAGTGAAAGATCACGGGCACTGGAGTCAGAACTGGGTTCAGATTCCAATAACAAGCTATCTATAAACCCCCAAATATGTCTGTGCTGGCATGGGATATCACTACGGTACTTAAAACCCATTGTGGGCAATACTTTCAAGAAAGGTTAAAAGACATTTAAATAAGACACTTGATAAACACAACATAAAGAATAAAATAACCCAAATAATACTTTTAAAATATCTACCAAAGTTGCAAAGTGCAGGACTAGAATCACTCAAGGGTTTTGGATCTTTGGGAAAGAGAATAAGGTTGTTCTGTGTTCAAAAGCTGTTTTTCCTTATCTATCCAAGACATTTCAGAAATGTCCCTTTGTATTAGTCATTGTTACATTTCTTATAAAACAGTACAAAGTCACATAGCAGAGGTGAATGGTTTCAAGTGTTCCTAATCCAGAAAGTTCTTTTGCTTTATCACCCTACAGCTATTTCTACAGAGGAGTGTGTATGTGCTGTATTGAGGGGATATGAAAAACATAAGGGTAAAATCAAAGATGACCACTTGTGGTTTCTTCTCTGTCTTCCATGAGTTATTTCAAAATCTATGCTGTGTAGTTACCAAATCAAAAGAATTGTAGAGAAAGAAAAAATTCCACAACTCTAATTCTGCCACTATCTACAAGCTACCAGATTTCAACTGAATGCCCAGAACCAGTGTTTGTGAAGCAGGGTGCCCATTTGTGCCCACTCTATGTATGTGTGAACAGTGACCCTTCCATGCTCTTCCTCTGAGCACCATCAGCATATTCTTCTAAACACTGTCATGTTTTGGCTTCATTATGACAAATATCTTTAGACTAATCAAAACATGGAACCACCATTTTCAACATGATTTCAGCCATCTGCAAGTAGCTATAGCAGGCTTCTTAGTTGTTCATCAATTAAATGGCACTGTGCTATCATCTAGACCAGTGGTTTTCAAACTTAACTGTGCATTAGAGTCAAATACAAAATGTATCAAAAATGCTCTTGACCACTGAAATTCAGAATTGGGAGGAATGGAATGGACCAAGCCAAAATACCAGGGGTAGTTTTGATACAAACAGGTTGTGGAAGCAATGATTCTGCTGCTTCAGAAAGTGCTTCCTCCCCCCTTTTAAAGAGAAAGTAAAGTGCTGGCTGTGGTCTTTCTTAGAATCTATTTGGACCTTTTATAGAATTTTAGTAAATCATTTGACCAGTACCTGAAAATATATCCTTAGATTTTACTTAGGTCCTTGATCAAAGATACCTTTAATTGCTGCATGTTTATCAGATAATATCTGCTTTATTGCTATCTTTGAGATGCTGAAATGTTCTGGCTCTCTAACCCAAAATTTTCCATAGCATATACTTTGGGATATTTGAGGTTTCAGACAAAGTTAAAGTTTCCTTACTGCTAGAGTTCTCTGACCTTTAACATACAACAATAAAAATCCCCAACAGAGATGAGCATAGTTTACATTTCCTGGACTTATTGGACCAAAGAGATCCTTCTTTCGCAGAACACCTTTGAATATTTGGGAAATGTCTCTACAACCCATGTATCCAGGACTCATTTTTCCTTTAGAGACTGCATATCCCACAATCACACACTACACACCAAAGCAATTGGAAGAATATTTTTAAATCTCTTTAGTTGATAAAGTCAGAACTGAAAGAAACAAAAACAGAGTCCTATTAGACACCACCATGACACATCATGTCAACATCTAAATCATCCCCCTTGCCTTCCCCACCCCACCCTCCAGACTCACAAATATTTTATTATTCACTTCTCTGCCAACAGTAGGTGGGCTGCATGGACACCCCATAGTAATAAGCATAAAACAATGATAAAATATAATATACATTCTGATATTTAGGTTGATAACTGATCGAGTAGGAAATCAGAGGTTTGAAGCCTGGGAAGAAAACAAAGCTGATCCACAGGTCCAATCTGGGCTCAGAATACATTGAGTCAACCCACTAATTTTATTTTATTTTTTTTTTTTAAGTTGTTATTTTTTTTTTTATTATTGGTGTTCAATTTACTAACATACAGAATAACACCCAGTGCCCGTCACCCATTCACTCCCACCCCCCGCCCTCCTCCCCTTCTACCACCCCTAGTTCGTTTCCCAGAGTTAGCAGTCTTTACGTTCTGTCTCCCTTTCTGATATTTCCCACACATTTCTTCTCCCTTCCCTTATTTTCCCTTTCACTATTATTTATATTCCCCAAATGAATGAGAACATATAATGTTTGTCCTTCTCCGACTGACTTACTTCACTCAGCATAATACCCTCCAGTTCCATCCACGTTGAAGCAAATGGTGGGTATTTGTCATTTCTAATAGCTGAGTAATATTCCATTGTATACATAAACCACATCTTCTTTATCCATTCATCTTTCGTTGGACACCGAGGCTCCTTCCACAGTTTGGCTATAGTGGCCATTGCTGCTAGAAACATCGGGGTGCAGGTGTCCCGGCGTTTCATTGCATTTGTATCTTTGGGGTAAATCCCCAACAGTGCAATTGCTGGGTCGTAGGGCAGGTATATTTTTAACTGTTTGAGGAACCTCCACACAGTTTTCCAGAGTGGCTGCACCAGTTCACATTCCCACCAACAGTGTAGGAGGGTTCCCTTTTCTCCGCATCCTCTCCAACATTTGTTGTTTCCTGCCTTGTTAATTTTCCCCATTCTCACTGGTGTGAGGTGGTATCTCAGGTATCTCATTGTAGTTTTGATTTGTATTTCCCTGATGGCAAGTGATGCAGAACATTTTCTCATATGCATGTTGGCCATGTCTATGTCTTCCTCTGTGAGATTTCTGTTCATGTCTTTTGCCCATTTCATGATTGGATTGTTTGTTTCTTTGGTGTTGAGTTTAATAAGTTCTTTATAGATCTTGGAAACTAGCCCTTTATCTGATATGTCATTTGCAAATATCTTCTCCCATTCTGTAGGTTGTCTTTGAGTTTTGTTGACTGTATCCTTTGCTGTGCAAAAGCTTCTTATCTTGATGAAGTCCCAATAGTTCATTTTTGCTTTTGTTTCTTTTGCCTTTGTGGATGTATCTTGCAAGAAGTTACTATGGCCGAGTTCAAAAAGGGTGTTGCCTGTGTTCTTCTCTAGGATTTTGATGGAATCTTGTCTCACATTTAGATCTTTCATCCATTTTGAGTTTATCTTTGTGTATGGTGAAAGAGAGTGGTCTAGTTTCATTCTTCTGCATGTGGATGTCCAATTTTCCCAGCACCATTTATTGAAGAGACTGTCTTTCTTCCAATGGATAGTCTTTCCTCCTTTATCGAATATTAGTTGCCCATAAAGTTCAGGGTCCACTTCTGGATTCTCTATTCTGTTCCACTGATCTATGTGTCTGTTTTTGTGCCAGTACCACACTGTCTTGATGACCACAGCTTTGTAGTACAACCTGAAATCTGGCATTGTGATGCCCCCAGATATGGTTTTCTTTTTTAAAATTCCCCTGGCTATTCGGGGTCTTTTCTGATTCCACACAAATCTTAAAAGAATTTGTTCTAACTCTCTGAAGAAAGTCCATGGTATTTTGATAGGGATTGCATTAAACGTGTATATTGCCCTGGGTAACATTGACATTTTCACAATATTAATTCTGCCAATCCATGAGCATGGAATATTTTTCCATCTCTTTGTGTCTTCCTCAATTTCTTTCAGAAGTGTTCTATAGAACCCACTAATTTTATAAAAAGGGAAATTGAAGCTTAGAGAGTTTAAGAGTCTACAAAAAAGGTTACTCACCTAGTTGATGTGATTTTGAGATTATTCATAAAGAAAGCAAGGAGCAGAACTGAAGCCACTAATATTGCAGGATTGAGTATACATAAAAACTAATTGGTGTGTTGGGTAGGGAGCATTTACTATATAGCTCAGTTAATGGGTTCTGCCTTTAGTTACAGGTGACTTTCAGTTGTATCGTCTGAGGACTTTGACGAGGACAGTGGATTCTGAAACATCTTTAGAAAGCCATTCACTTACTCTTCCTTAGAATGGGCACTTTTCCAGATGATTTATTTCATCCATTTTAGCTTGATTTCTAGTTTCACTGTGAAAAGGGAATAAGCTGTTGCCTTGATACAAATCCTAAATTTTGGGATAAGATGGTAGGAGACAGGAAGAATTCAGGGAAAAGAGGAATCAACAGAGATTGCAAGATTCATGAGTAGATTCACAGGGAAACTGGATTTTAGGCCAGGTCCTTAAAGGAGAGAAAGGTTTAAAGAAATAGGTTGAATGGGAGAGAAAAACATTACTTGAGAAAAATGATTAGTACTATCTTCTGATCAGAATTAGGAATAGATGTATTCATTTCTTACTGTTCTTTCTGATATTTTTCTTTCTCACTATAAGGTTTTGCTTTACTTTGTTTTCCCTGGAATAATCTCCTCATTACTAGACTCTTAAAGTTATTTTTTCCTCTTAAGAAAGTTTTCTTTATAATTATAGCCAAGAAATTGCTAATAGTTCAAACATATCATCAACTGACCTAGTAAGAAGTCCAGGTCCAGTCCCCAACTGAATGAGAGGCCAAAGTTCCAAGTAAATATAACAAGGTGACTAAAACATTTTATA
Organism: Canis lupus dingo; assembly: GCF_003254725.2. Lineage (NCBI taxonomy): Eukaryota > Metazoa > Chordata > Mammalia > Carnivora > Canidae > Canis > Canis lupus. The sequence continues at coordinate 31,452,859 of NC_064243.1, read as the reverse complement.
CAGAAGGTATAAAATGTTGGCCAAATAAAAACAATGTAACTAGAAAATACAGGGCAGGTAGTATTTTCAAAGCTGATAGTCATTAAAACTAAGCAAAACAAACAAAACTCAGACAACACAAGGTGAAATGAGGGATAAGAGAATCCTGATAAATTCTTAAAGTTTTTTATTTTTTTCCCCAGAACATTTTGGGAAGACAAATATACCATCCAAATATTGTTATTTTTGTTGTTGTCTAAATCAAGCCAAAAATGGTTAAAACTATTCCAGTTTCCAGTCATGGAATTTTACAAATCCTAAGAGCTAAACTCAGAATCCATTTAGTCAACTTACTAATTTTATAGGCAGGGTAATATAGGCCCAGAAAGTTGAAGACTATAAAAAACAAAACAAAACAAAAACAAACAAACAAACAAACAAAAAACTAGTCAGTGACACAGTCTGTTCTAGAACCCAGGGTCTAGTCTTTATGCTGAGTCCATGGGGAGTGTCCTTTTTATCAACATACACAAATCCTATTTCACTTAAGATTTCTATAGATACTCAGGAATTATTTGTATCATACTCACTACTTTTAAATTGTGTTAGAGAACAAAATTAACACTGAAATATAAATCTGGGTCTAACATTTGAAACAGAACCTTCACAATCTTTTCAAGCTTTTAGCTTCCGCCACAGCACATGGAAATCAGGAAGGGGGAAGACAGGCACACCTGGGTATCCAAGACCAAATTTTAAGCCCAAATTTTAAAAGACAATTTTGAAAGAGAAAAAGCCAGGTTTCAGACACTCATCAAATCTACATAAACTTAGTATTGATAGTTATCACTATGCTAAAAGTTTAAGAAAAATCCCAGTCCACATTTATATAGCCAGCTGATTTCATTATCTCAATTTAAGTGTTTTAATGTCTTTGATGTAACAATGATTCCTTCGTATAACAATATTCCCTCAGGCTACAGCTGTGCCATTGGTCATAGCCATGTGTGACATGGCTGTTCTTGTTGCTTTGGTGGTCCTACTTTTTGTAGAGTTTCTTGTAGAGTGTTTTGTGGACGGATGGCCATATGCCCTTCATGTGCCTTCCCTGGCTTTAATGGGGATTTCAGGTCTGTCCCTTGCTTTTTTAATGACTAATCTTACAATCACACTGTTTTGGAATGACACACTGGAGAGAAGTCAGGTCATTCCCTCACAATAAAATATCCCTGAAAAAAGTCAGTTTGTCTCTGGTGTCTGACACTATCACCGAATGACCTCATTTCTGTGGAACTGTAATTGCAGCCTTTATTAGAAGATGAGCAATCTCTGTCTATTTCTCTTCACCACGATAATCCCACACAACATTCTAGTCCAGCAAAACCAATGAAAGTTTAAAACTAAGCCCCCTGATGTCACAAATTTTTTAATCCTGCACATGCCCACCTCCAATTTCCTGGATGTTTTTTGCTGTTGAATGATAGACTGATGCCTCTGAATGTAAACCTTTTATACAAAATAATGGGATATGAGAGTAGAAAGATACCTCAGTGAATGTGCCCAAAACAAAACGGAACAAAACATAATCCCCTTCTCACAGCTAAAGAAAATAAAAGGAAAGAAGATTCTTAATATGGAGAAAAAAAAGAGAGAGAGAGAGAGACCCATGGGACTCACTCAAATGTTTCTATCTCCCCCAGATGAAACACATAATGGTTTTATGTGCTAGTACTCAGACTGAGAAATATCCTAAGTGTATATTAAATATCACAGGTGAGAGTAAGACCTGTCTGTCCTCTAGTCAGTCACAAAGTAGTCTTCAGGACAGCGTTCGTTTCATTTACATGTTACTAGCGAGCACAGGTTGGCTTTGCTCTGTTCCACTATTACCAACATTTACTGAGAACTTATCGTGGACAAAACATGTGCTGGGTTCTGGGCCAAATCTGATCCACAACAATCTCTTTCCCCTAATAGATGACACTCACTCAGGACAGCAGTCTTCATCTGGGTGCCTTTCACAGCCTGAAGACAAGGCCTGTGACCAATGCACATCTCTCCCTGGCTGCTAGAGAAATAGCTCACAGCGCAGGTGCAGTGGAGGTGGGCAGCAGTGATTCTCAGCTTAAATGCAGCACGAGGCACCCAGGCCATAATTGGAGAGCTGGCAGGTTGCCTCTCACACCCACCTTCTCCCCGTCTCAGGTCAGGTCTCTAATCTGAACTGACTCACTGGGCAAAGATGGACAAAACCAGCTGTTAGGAATGAGGTCATGTTTTTTAAGAAAAAGTTTTCTTTTCTTTCTCTGGGTTTCCTGGCATCCAAATTCCACATGGGAATGGAGCGATTTAGAGCAAATAGACCAACCTTGGACTCAAGCCTCAGCTCTGCCAGTACTAATTATGTAACTTTGGCCTTCTCTGGGCTTTAGATTTTTAATCTATAAAATTAACCAGTTGTCTGGCTGCTCTTTAAAGTACTTCTAAACCTAAAATTCTTTGATGCCATTAGAGTTACCAGAATTAGCAAATAAAAATACAGGATGCCAAGGGGAATTTGAACCTCAGTAAACAATGCAAATTTTTTTTGTACAGTCATGTCCCATGTCCTGTATTTCATCTGGCAAGCCTAATTCCATGATTTATCTGCCTCTCCAGGATAAAAGCAAATATTTTAGCAAAAGGGAAATGCCTGTTCTTGGGAAAAGGTTGTCAAAGTTGTTAATATTCTTACATAGATTTAGGCCAGGAAACATGGCCTCTACCGTGTGGTTTGACCTTCCGATTCTAATTAGCCAGAGTGGCTGTCACTCTGTTCCACCTTGATCAGACTCTTTGAAAAGGTATCATCAGTGGTACATGCAGGCCTCAGGGTCCCTCTCCTCCCCACCAACACTCAGCCCAATGGCTAACTTGAAAACAAGATTTCTAGGCCCACAGAAAGGCAAACAGAGAGGCTGAGCTGAAGAAGACGAAAGAAAGAACAATGAGGAAAGAGAAGAGTTTGAGATTTACTATCAAATAATTGTGAACAGATGACTCTTAAATTGTAGCATAAACTCCAACAGGGACCGGACAAGGAGACTGCCAACAAATTTTAAGGCCTGGGCAGGAGGAATGAAGGCCCAGGAAGGCAGAAGCCATCATCACAGAAACACCAAAAAGTCTGTGGAAAAGGCCCTCCATGTCTTGGCTTGATTTTCCTTCTATGTAGATTTTATTCTCTGCTAGATAGGAGATACAATCAGATCATTCCCACCCAAACCTATCTCATGGAATGCATTCATGCACAGGAACAAGAGAATGATTCCCCCAAAAGAGAGAGAAAAAAGAGGTACTAAAAACAAAACTAACCAAAAAATGGCATACTGAACTGTCAAATTTCTGTGCTTTGGGCTGGAATTCTAGAACTGCATGTATCGATGCTGGCCATTTCATGGGAGTCAGAAATTTTGATTGGCTGTTTTGCTTTTATTTTTTTAATTAATTAATGAGGCGAAATGGATGACTTAGCCTTATATAAAGTCAGCATTTTTTATTCTTTTGAATATTTTCAAAACATTTAAAACACTTTTTCATATGTCTTTATGGTTTTTATTTTCTTTGAAGGCAAAGAAGCCAACCTGCTAATGCAAAATCTGAACAAGTTGCAAACACCTGAAGAAAAACTTGATTTTTTATTCAAGAAGTATGCTGAATTGGTAAGATCTCTGATTAGTTTTTTTTGTCAGAAAGATTCAGGCTCTGGCTAGAGCTGATAAAAAGAGGCCTTTCGTTTTTCAGGTAGCTCATTAGAGACCATAGCTGGTTGCCTCACGCAAGCCAAAACAAGAATCCATAAAAGCAGAATTTTTTTAAAAGGAAAAAGAAATAGAAAAACTGAGGAAAAACAGCTCAAAAAAGAAAGAGAAGAGAGTTGGAATCTATTCTGCCTTCAATTATATGTATAATTTGGGGAATGGAAAAGAGAATTATAGAGAATTGAAAATTGTGGATATTTTAAAGTTCTTTTTGGGTTTGTAATAAAAGAGAAATATACTCAATATAAAGGCGATATAGGCAAGAGAAGGTGACAGGAAGAAAGGTAAGAACAGGTGCATAGGCACCTGCCTGGGTGTTTTGAGAGGCCCCCTCAGGAAGGGAGAGGGATGAATTTATCCTACCTTCACTGTGTAACACCTTCTCATTTGGCCTGGAAAACTTTATTTGTTCATTCAGCCAGTCACTCAGTCATTCAACCATTCATTCATTCTCTTTGATCTACATTCTTCTCCCTGCCCCCCTGTGGCAGTGCTTGGTGTGGATCACTCTCTGCCTAGTGCTAGGTCCTCCCCACGGAGGGTCCATCTGGAGAAGGCCATTCGAGAGGCAGGGAAGCCACTCAATGGACACCAGAGAGCCGGCAAAGTGCACTGCCTCCCCACTGGTACTCCTTCAGTGGGTCAGTTGGGGAAAAGAGGAGGGTTCAGTGTAGCAGCCTCTCCGCTAAAGCAGCGACATCTGTGTCCTACTCCCCCGGGTGTACGGAGTATGCAACCCACTGCTGGGATGTGACGTCTGCTCAAGTGAAGCTAGCCAACATGCTTCTCCCTCATATCTGCTGGCTTTCTTTAAAACAATGTTTTCACTTACTGATTTCTTTTGGACAAGCAGTGACAGGAGAATGAAACCAAGTCCACACGCAACAGAACATTTCCTCTAGGTGGCAGGGTGAAGGCAGGTTTACCTTTGCCACTAATGAAGTTTCATTTGGAGCCTCTCACTGGCATGGGCCTCTCTGAGGCCCTAGACGGAATTGCTTTTTCTTAGTTTTGTTTTCTGTGTGTTTTGTTTTGAGAAGAGAGTCCAAACCTGAAGGGGCTTCAGGCATGCAAACCCCTTGTCTTATCCCTATCAGTGGAGTGCAATCTAACAAGTGATTTGTTTTCTTTCTTTTTCACTCTTTTGTCTTGTGGTTCCTGTTTTTCCCTTTCTTCCTATCCTCCTGTTGCATCCTCTGGGCTGAACTGTCCTGCAATAGACCTGGAGGGACTCTGAAATACTGAGTGACTGGCTGGTTGCTTAACTCCCCTAATACTTTTTAATTTTTTTTTAATCACATAAACCCCACATCATGATGATACGAGAAATGCTGCAGACATGAGCAAAAATCTCTCTAATGTCATAATCTAAAACACAAACTTTGATTTATCCATCTTCCTTTCCAATTCTGCTATATATGCAGAGATACTTTTTATAACAATTACTATCATAAGGTACGTATGTAATTTGGTACCTGGTTTTTTTGGCTCATATGACAGACATTTTCTCATGTAGTTCAGAGTCTTTATAATTATATTTTATAATAGCTATGTCTTTTTCCATGAAGTGGCCATTATCTCCTGGTTCTCGAGTCTGGAGACATTAGATTCCTTCCACGATTTGCTTTACCAAATACTGCTGCATGGAACACCGTCATGCATTAGATCTGTTCCTTCTCCTTTATTTTATGATCTTTGGGAAAAGTTCCAGAATTGGATTACTGAATCAAGTAGTATGAATTCCTTCTGGTTTTTGTGTTTGTTTGTTTTTTAATGGTCATAGTACTTTCCAAAAGCATAGTAGAAATTTATAAAGCAAGTACCGTGTATCAACTTTTTTTTTTTATTACAGTTTGCTTAACACTAGCTATTAACTGTCTATGAACAATTTCAATGGCATAAAATAAGTTAGGTTTCAAAAATATTTTTCCTAAAAATAAGGCCCCATTCTCACCTGTCCATCCCTGCTCTCTTCAATATTTCCCACATCATTTTCCCTTTGCCACTTTGATTTACCTCCTTCTACCAAAGCCAGTCATGTTTCGTTTCTAGCGCCATGCTTCATACTTGGCTGGACTGGGCAGTATTCGAGCTCCGTACAGGAAGCCATGTGCAGTGCTGCAACCCACAGAAACACATCAGAGAAGCACCACTTCTCCCATCTGCCGAGATTTTCTTCCTAAACCACAGCTGTTCACCATGGGAACTCCCTCCGCCTACTCACCTTCCTAGTCAAGAGTCACCCCACCCAGGTTATTTTTCCAGAGCGCCTACTCAATTCAAGCCTACTTACTATACTTTGGCATTTATATCATGTCCTATAATGAACTTTAAAACCCAAAAGATCATTCTAGAAAGAATGAATAGGAGATAATTGGCCAAAAACTCATTACATTTCTTTTTCAGAAAGGCAAAATTATGAATAATTTCAATCTTTTACTTAAAGACTAAAACCTATTTCATTGCTCACTGATTTGGATATTAATATAGAAGGTGTCTGACATGTATTAACATAGAATAAATCATCAAATTCAAAGCCGTGAATCAAAATGCCACTCTAGCTAACTCACCCTTACAGACTCTGAATCCTGTAATATCATCTACGATTGTTTTCATTAATAAATAAGGATATATTTATTAATAAAGATACCACATGACTAAATTAAGAAGGGACTTGGGAGAAGTAGGTTTTCTAAGTTTCCTCAGTTTTAATGTAGTCACAACAAACCACTAATACTATTCTGATTTCATAATTGGCATTAATTTTACTTTTTTAACTTAATAATGAAAAAGAGAGAACAAGAAAAATAGCAGATAAAAATCCAATATGACTGTTACAATTGTACAGAAGTGCTGTGTCTAAGTGCATCATTAAATCACTAAGCCAGTAAGTATTTGACTAAAGTTGACTCGTTACAATATGTTCGCTTTCATTCATTAAGAACCATATATATATATATATATATATATATATATATATATATATATATTCACAAGTCAGAAGTATTTGAATAAAGTTAGCCACACTCTTCATAAATTTGTCAGAAAGTTAAGAGTTTTTATTTAGAGCAAAGCAAGATAGACCTAATGGCAAATATGTATGACTTTGCAGTAAAACTAGAACATTACATGGTTGATAAGCAAGCAAAAATCATCTCTTCCAACTTATAAAACACATGTAGGGTATCTTTCTCCTAGTGCTCAGGTAAATCCATATGGGGTAGTACTCCCTTGTTTGGCAGTTTTGCTCACTGTGGGCCAATAGTCAATGTCTGTCTGGAGATATTATGAATGCCACAATTGGGGGGCGCTACTGGCATCCAGTAGGTTGGGGACAAGGATGCTGCTAAACAGCCTACAATGCTCAAGATAGCCCCCCACAACAAGAAATTATTTGGCTCAATATGTACAAGTGCTTAAGTTGAGAAATCCTGACATACAATTTAATCTTCAAAAAGAAAAAAGTCTAAATAATAATGGCAATAACAATAATAACAATATATAAATTTCAGATAGAGATAATAGGTCATTTAAAATCCAAATACACTCTCTCTCTAAAATTTTTTTTTTATAATTAAAAAAAATGAAAAAAAATGGGAGGCGCCTGGATGACTCAGTCAGTTAAGTGTCCAACTCTTGATTTCAGCTCGTGATCTCAGGGTCGTGAGATGGAGCCCTGCATGGGGCTCTGTGCTCAGTGAGAAGTCTGCTTGAGATTCTCTCTCTCCCTCTTCTTCTGCCCCTCCCCCCACTCTATCTCTAAAAAAATAAAATAAAAATAAAAAATTAATAAAATCCAAATATAAGCACAAATGTAACTATGGTACAAAATGAAAAAAACTCATCCATCCTTTTAATAGGAGGTTAGAATGAGAAACATAATAAAATATCAATGATTTTCCAATTGAACCTCAAGAAAGAAATCAATTTCAATCAATGTTTATGGTCATATGGGTCTAATTTTTCCTGATGTTAATTCTCACTAATAAATGAAAATTGCCCATAAATGTGAAGATTGAATATCATTTATGAACATCCCCAGCTTAATCCAACAATGATCATTTTGGTGTGGCAGGAAGGAGTGAGGAAGAGAGTAAAATAAGTCATGAACTGAAGTAAATGTGATAGTCTTGTTCAGCTAGTTCAAAAAGAACAAATACCTTTTCAAGACAGGGAGATTGAGGCACATGCGAGAGTTCATATCGTGTGTGATCACTTGCATCAGATTCTTCAAGTCACTAAGAACACCTGGGGTTCAGAAGCCCTGACAGTCTCACATGGGCTTTTCCTCCTCTTGAGCCAACAAAGTCATAATCAGGATAAGCACCTACCTGCATTAAGCACCATTTTGGCACTCAGGAAACTGAGTCCAGCAAAAGAAAGGCTCTGGATGAAGTGATACAGCCTCACTGACTGTCTGAGATCAACACGTCTGGCATGTGCTAGTCTCTGATGACTTCCGTTGGTTGATCCACAAACTGCCCCTCCACCCACCAGAGCTAGAATTCCATTAAAATATCACTAGATTTGGCAAACAAAATAGAGAACACCCAGTTAAGTTTATGTTTCAAGTAAACAATTTTTTTTTCAGTAAAAGTGCCCCATCCAATACTTTAGATATACTTTTACTAAAATTTTTTAATTATTTGAAATTCAAATTTAACTGGGTGTCCCACATCTTATCTTGTGACTTCATCCCTGAACTGTAGCATCCCAAGATGGGAAGTCGCATGGAACTATGTGATAGCTGCTGGAGGAGCATGAGAAAAGGCCCCCACTGTGGTTGGCAAAAGTGCGTGTCATGATTTATTGGCCATGAGCATGGAACCTGGGGATGGTCAGAGGGCAGGGTGTGTTATGGATACTTGCCATTCTCGCTGTTGAATTGTGCAGTGGCTACTTCTGAAGCTCTGGTGGAAAATCGCCAATGCTAGGTAGTTGAGAGGTATTTTCTCTTCCCTCCCTGTTTTACAAACCACAGACTTCACCTTCCACTTACCAGGAGGCTATTTTATGCTTTCTTATTCTTTAAAAAATAGTTGCTATAAGCTTGTTATGAGAAATAATTGTGAGAACAAAATATAAACCAAGCAGACACACTGTTGACCATTGCACCAATGCAAGACATTATCATGAATTCTGACAGCTTTACAGATTCCAAGATATGCCCTTCTATATTGACCAGTATCACTGGATAGATTCAAGAGAAGGAAAACTATTTATAGACCACCAAAAAGAATAGGAAGGGATCATTATAATGATAAGGAAAACCTATAAATGATATGCTCTAAAAGCTGTATCTATGAGTATCACAAAGTCACATTTGTGAAATTTTTTGCAGAGGGGCAGTGACAATAGCAAAGAATGTTTCCAACAACCACAGAGTAATCTTTTGGTATTTCCTCTTTTCATCCTTTTCTATCAACTCAAAAGCAATTTCTGCCATTTTCTTTTATTTTTGCATCCCTCATGTCTAGCTGGATGAGCATCGCACTGAGCAAAAGAAGTTAAAGTTCTTACAAAAGAAACAGGTACAAATCCAAAAAGAAAAAGACCAGTTACAAAGTGAACACAGCAGAGCTATCCTTGCTCGAAGCAAACTGGAGAGTCTATGCCGGGAGTTGCAGAGACACAACAAGACACTGAAGGTATGTTATCACCACCTCTCTGAATAACACACCTTCTGGCATGCAGCGCAGCACTGGGCTTCTGCCACTCATGGAAAGAGCATGAGTTTCTGATTTCCCATAAATTATTTTAACTCCCCAAGCCTGTTTCCTCATCTGTAAAATGGGGATCACGCCAACTTCACTGTGTGGCCAGGGAAAAATTAAACAAGGTCATATACATAAGGTGCTACGTAGTACCTGACACAGAGCAGGCCCCCAGTAAAACATGTACCATCCCCCTTGCCTTTTTCTTGCCCCAGTTTGTCTTATTTTTTAGGGTAAGACTTAGTTCTACCCTGTAAAATACAAATTTGTAAAAATTCCACAGTTTTTGTATTATGATGAAATCTGCAGAACACAAGAAAAATTGACACAAAACTAAGTGACACAATACAGCAAGACTGAGAGCCAGAATGTCAACAGTCAGCTGAGAAAAGAAGCTACTTGAAAAAATACTGAAGCTCTTCAGACTTAATTATTCAATCTAAAAATAATAGACTGATCACTTCATTCAGTCTGCATGGGTTTCATTAATTATAGCAGAAGCCTGTAGCAGTGTGCCTAATTTGATTACACACAGACACTAGCTCCATTCAATCAATGAAGCAAGATGCAGGGCTCTCCAAGATAATACCGCCGGCATCCACAATCCCCTTTCCAGCTGAAGACCTTAAAGCTTTTGACAAACAATAATTAATTAGACACAATATTCCAGTGAGATAGTTATTATTACATGTGTTTAAAAGGAAACATTTTAAGAAGCAGAGAGATTGATATCACTGCTGAGTTTGTACAACATAGCAGGGAAGAAAACTGGAAGAGAATCATGACTCTTATATTCCAGATTGGTTTTTGATATCTAGGAAATGGAAGGCCAGCGTGACTGAGCTATAGCTCTCAAATTACAAGTTGTAGGAGAAGGGCTTCTGGCCTGGCATCCTTTCACTCATTGCACTAGGGACAATCAGAATTGCAGGTTAAACGGGGGCCCAGGATGAGAGCATTATTCTCAAGATACACATTCAAGCAAATAGCACTCTGTGTTTACATAAATCCTCTGGCTTTCAATAGTGTTATATGGTAATGAGCTAAAAATTAAATCAAAGATAGTGGAAAGTTTATCAACAAAGATATTTAAAGAATGGGATGGGGTACCTGGGTGGCTCAGTCAGTTAGGCGTCTGACTCTTGATTTTGGCTCAGGTCATGATCTCAGGGTTGTGAGATCCAGCCCCACGTGGGAGTGTAGAGCCCACTTAAGATTCTCTCTTCCCTGACCATCCCCTCTCTAAAATTAATTAATTGATTGATTAATTAATTAAAATAATAAATGGGGTGATGTTGCTTGGGCTTTTTGAGTAACATTCAAAGAAAATAATGGAAGTGGCAGGAGACCTATACGTATAGCCACACACCCTCACCAATGGCTTCCTGTTATGGACAATGAAGTTAAGTATCATTATTACACCAGGACTTGTGCTAAGAGCCTTAACACAACCTTGTGCTAGGGTTAATAGCTCCATTTTATTGATGACTAAACCGAGACTTGGCAATTCAAATCAATTGTCCAAGGTTATGCATATATTAAGTATCAAAATCATGCTTCAGATTCAAAATATTTTCTGAGTCTCCTTCTCCATTTTTCCTTGACCCATGGATTATTTAGAAGTGTTGCTTAATTTTTATAGCCCATTGAACATGGTCTATCTTGACAAACATACTATATGCACTTGGAAAGAATGTCTGTTTTTCAAATGTTAGGTGTAATTTTGCATAAGCAACAATTAGCTCTGGATCATTTATGTTTTTACTGAATTTTTGTCTGTTGTTCTATCTATGGCTGAGGAAATCTCCTAGTATAATTAAAAATCTCCTAGTATAATTTTGAAACTCTTTACTTCTTTTAATTATGTTAAATGTTTGCTTCACATATTTTGAAGCATTAATTTGACAAGTATACACATTTGTGATTGTTATATCTCCTTGATAAATTGTTTTATCACCATGACATGTCTTTCTGTAAAGATCTTATCTTGATGTTTACATTATCTGATATCAATAAAGCCCCTCCAGTTTTCTTACTCTTATTGTTTTCAGGGTATATCTCTTTCCGTCCTTATTTTCAAACTTGGACCTTTATATTTAAAGTGAGCCTCTTATAGAGAGTATATAGTTGTACCTTGCTTCTATCATTCTTATAATATCTATCTTTTAAGAGTACTAGTCCATTAACTACAGTGAAATTATAAGTGTGGTTGGATATATTTCTACTATTCTATTATTTATTCATCATCTGCCATCCCTGTTGTCTGGTTCTCTATTCTTTTCCTACTTTCCTTTGGATTATTTGAATATTTTAAAAATTCCATTCTAATTTATTTCTTGGATTTTTAAGTATACTTCTTTGTACTTTCAGGGGTTGCTCTGTAATTACTTAAACATTCTTAGCTTTCTACAGTCTACCTGGAGTTAATACTGTATCACTTCATATAATGTGTAGAAACACTACAACTTAAATTGGTCCATTTAGTGATCCCCCTTCAAACTATAATTGTTATATGTATTACATTTACATACATGTATAAAGCCCATGAGGCCATGTTACAATTTCTACTTAAATGATAATATACATTTCTTTAACAATTAAAGGCAAAACTGTCTTCTTTATTTACCTAGATATTTATCATTTCTGACACTTTTTATTCCTCTAAAACTTCTACTTGCTGTCTGGTGTCATTCCCTTCAGTTTGGAGAACTTCCATTAGTATTTTTTATCATACAAGTCTGCAATTAATTCTCTTTTTTGTTGTTTGTGGGTTTTTTTTATCATTAAAATGTCTTTATTTTGCTTTTATTTTTGAAGGCTATAGTCATTGGATATAAAATTCTGGGTTGGCAAGGGTTTTTTTTTATTTCTCTCTCTCTCTCAGCCTTTTATAGGTTCTGTATTGTGTAATCTAACCTTCACAATTTCTGATGAAAATCAACAATAATTTGAATTGCTGTTCCCCAGTTATGCAATATGCCATTTATCTCTGACTACTTTCAGGGTTTTTCTATTGATCTTTTGTATTCAGAATTTTGACTTCTTTATGCTTAGCTCCAGTTTTCCTCATATTTATCTTATTTAGGATTGACTGAGCTTCTTGTATCTGTAATTTCTGTCTTTCACCAATTTTGGTAAAGTTTCAACCATTTTTTTCAAGTATTTTTTATGTCTCATTCTTTCTCCTTTCCTTCTAAGATTCTAACTTCATGAGTGTTAAACCTTTTACTATTGTCCCACAGGTCCTTCAGCCTCTCATATGTTCTTCACCAATCCATTTTCTTCTATCTTCAGATTAGATCACTTATATTGATCTAGCTTCACATTCACTGATTTTTTTCTCTGTCATCTCTGTTTTGCTCTAAGTCCACTCCGTGATCTATAAATTTCATATATTATGACTTTTACTCCAGAATTTCCATTTCGTTCTTTCTTATAGATTTTTTCCTCTCTTGAGATTTCCTATATTTTCATTCGTTAAGATAATACTTTCCTTTATAATCATTAAGCATACTTATAATACCTGTTTTTAAATTCTTGTTTGCTAATTCTATCTCTGGTTCATTATGGAATAGGCCTCCTCTGATTACCTTTTCTTATAAGAATGGGTCACATTCTTCATATATCATATATATCAAGTCATTGTAAACTGTATCCTGGATGTTGCAGCTGTTGTGTTGTGGAGCATGTGGATTCTACTATACTCCTTGAGAATGTTGTTGCTATTGTTCTTTTTAACCAGGGATTTAACTTGATTAGAGTCAAACTGCAAATCCTCTCTCGGGGAGCAATTCAAGTTCAGTTCATTTCTTTTTTTCTTAACTAGGCTGCTTTGAGCCTGCCCTGAGCATGTGTGGTTCAGAGTCAGCCAAAGATTTGGGCAGAATGTATTACAGAATTTAGGGCTCTCTCGCTCTCTCTCTCTCTCCTCATTTTTGGGGATCTCCCCACATCTTCCACTAGCTGTAGTTGTTCAGAACTCTCCATTCTTCACACCAGAAAAATAGTAGATAGGTTTTCTTTTTTCTTTTTTAAGTCTTTATTTTTTAAATTGTTATTTATTTATGATAGTCACACACAGAGAGAGAGAGAGGCAGAGACATAGGCAGAGGGAGAAGCAGGCCCCATGCACTGGGAGCCTGATGTGGGACTCGATCCTGGGTCTCCAGGATTGCGCCCTGAGCCAAAGGCAGGCGCTAAACCGCTGCGCCACCCAGGGATCCCTAGATAGGTTTTCTATGACCGTTTTACCTGTCCCATGCAGCTGCTAATTTCAGTCTTCACCCAAGATAAAAGCTGAAGAAGGACAGAGAGAGAGAAACTTACAGTATATCATTCCCTTTTTACAGGTGTCAACTTCCCTATAGCATCTGTCTGACCTCCAGTTCTCCAGTGTTTTTAAGTAGTGGTTTCTTGCATTTTGTCCAGACCTCATACTTGTTATCTGTAGAAGGGTCAAAGTGATATGAGTTTCCTTGGTCATACTAGTAAAACAACATAAGTATATCTGCTACTAAAATGCATGTGCTAGGAGCTTGGGAAGATACAGAAAAAGAATGCATGCCAGGCTCTTCCACCAAAAAACTCTTAACTATCACTATTCTTTATTAAAATTGATTCTTTAGGAGATCCCTGGGTGGCTCAGCAGTTTAGCACCTGCCTTCAGCCCAGGGCATGATCCTGGAGTCCTGGGATCAAGTCCCACATTGGGATCCCTGCATGGAGCCTGCTTCTCCCTCTGCCTGTGTCTTTGCCTCCCTCTTTCTCTCTGTGTCTTTCATGAATAAATAAATAAAATCTTTAAAAATAAAATAAAATAAAATTGATTCTTTAGTGAGTCAAAAAAGAACCCACAAAAGATCACAATTTAGGGTAATCTAGAAAAAGACCAGTGAACGTATGAGACATGGATTTATTTCAAAAAAATACTCATATATTTGAAGCACTAAATGTGAACTTCAAACTATACTGAAAAAGAACTTTCCAGTAAGAGATGGGTGTTTCAGGGAACATGATTTTAGTAAATGAATAAGTAGGATTTGTTATCAGAATGTCACAGAATTTTAACATGGAAAGGATTATAAGACTCATCTAGTCCAAGTTACTCATGTTTGTATGTAAATTAATAATTTGTTGATTAATTGAATTAATATTTACTGAATACTTATGAATCGCCTGCCAGGCCCAGCACCAGTTCTAAGATACATATTGCTGCTTGCAAAGTCTCTTTTCTTAGTTATTTCATACTTTACTTTTCAATCTTATTTGCATTATTAATTTTGACTTTGAACAATGTGCTTGATAAGGAAAATTTGTTCTCTGACATCATCCAAATGATTGCAAATTTTTTACCAATAGAACCAAGTTTTATAAGATTTTGCTAGATTTATTTTTCCCTCATTGATAAACAATGTGCTGTAAAATGCAAAATGCTACTTTGTGGGTCAGGATTCAGTGCTGTAATGTTTTGACCTGTGTTTAAACCATCCTAACACCCACACCTTCTTTCTGTACCCAGTTGCCAGTGATAAGCTCAAACTTGCTGAGTATCATGGGATGGTTCTTTCATTTATCATTCATTCATGGATGGAATAGTTATAAATGCAAATGGCATTCAGATCATGGTCTGTAGGTCTACAGCTAGGAACCTGTTGACTTCTAAGCTAAGCTGGAGCAGTAAGGAGACAATCACTATTATATAGATATTCAGTGACTCTTGGCAGATGGCTATAGTCATTCTTAGTGAAATATATATAGTAAGAGCATACAAAGAGCAGAGAAATATAATATCTCAGTTAATGTCCTCAGATTAGGAAGTGATATTTCCTACAATACCCCTAAGAAGGTGTCACCAAATAAATGTTTTATGACTTAATTATGATTCAGATATCAGGAGTTCTATCGGAGTTGGAGAATATGTTAATATTGTAGAGGAAAGAAGATACCTAATGATAACTTAAAATATTTTCAGAGCATAATTCTTAGCATCAGTTTTTATTTTGATCACATAATTTTACTACCATAATAAGGATTTGAACAATTACTTCTATTTAAATCATTTTTTCTTTTTAAAAATCCTGTTACATAATTCGATCACAGGAGGCAACTAAATGCAGTATAATTTTACTTGCCAACCATGAAGCAAGCTTTCATAATAACAATTAATCAGAACTGAAAGGCATCCTAAAATGTCTATATCATTTTTCAGCAGCGTCTCTATCTTTGGTATGATATAGCAAGATTAAACCCTTTGATTCTAAAAGAATGAGAGGCATCATCACAAAGCAAATACTTCTCAATATAGATATGGGGGAAATTTGGGCACATTGTTAGTAGTTAGCAATGAAAGGAGAGTTTTGATTTGGGAGAAAAGAGAACAGAAATGATATAAAAGTTAATTTCCAATTCTTGAATGTTAACAAAGCAAAAGAGGGAGAAATTAGACGTTTATTTGAGAGTTAAAGAAAATTTGAAACTTAAAATCGCTTTCAGATTCAAAATTTATATTGAACATTTCAATTACCCTATGTGACACATGGGCTGATTGTTCTTTCAGAAATAAAACACCCAGCAAATTTTCTAAGATTTATTTTTACATTCTTGAATTGCTATAATTGATCTATAACTATCTTTGTTTCCTTTACAAGCTTGCTGATGAAAGTTTTCCTTACTAAGAAAAAGTTTATATTGTGATCACTTATATTTACAAAACTGGGTAATACAATTATGTGGTTAACATGCCCTAGTTCTTTTATAGAGGAATATAAGATCTATTATTCTTTTTTCTGTACCAAACCAAGGAAACACAGGATCTGTCTCATCAATCAGTAAAGCTGAGTGGCCTTTTTTCCAGGCCACAGCCAAGAGATCAAAACCCTGTTACTGCATGTTTGTTAGAAATTGCTACAGTTTATGCACTCAGTCAGAGACCCGTCATCTTTAAAACAAGCCTATTCATCACTAACTATCCATTTCAAGGCCTTCATTGCACCTGCTCCGAGTAACCATGTATTTACAACTGAAACCTTTGCTCATACATTTATTTTGGGGCTGAGAAAGGTTGGCTCCAGAGAACTGAGGAAAAAAATCCTACTTAACCCTGCACACTAATCTCCTTTCCTTTACCTAACCCTGAGTTCTATAAACCCAGATGCATGTAAGCCAGCCTAACAAAAGACTTTGCTTTTTATCCACAGGAGGAAACCCTTCAGCGAGCACGTGAGGAAGAAGAGAAGAGGAAGGAGATCACCAGTCACTTTCAGACCACTCTGACAGATATCCAGGCACAGATTGAACAGCAGAGTGAGCGAAATATGAAGCTGTGTCAGGAGAACACAGAGCTTGCAGAGAAACTGAAAAGCATCATTGATCAGTATGAGCTCAGAGAGGAGGTGAGAACCACATCAAACAACTTAGGGGCACTATAAATAGATTCAGATCTGGGCTGTGAAGATGGAGGACGTGGTTAGTAAGAAAGTTATGGCCAGCCCTCTCAATTGATTAATATTTAGAATTGGATTTCTTTTACTAGCCAAAATAAAAACAGGTGGTGTTGCAAAATACCTGGCTGAAAGCCATATGGGGTTTCTTCAAAACTGGAATCACTGCAAAGCAAAGGTAATAAATAGGAAGTAGGAGGCCATGAGCACAGTTATCCCTGAAAATAGTATTTCTCAGCTGTTTAAAAATACTCTCTACAGAGCCAAGAAATATCTCACAGATTCCCTCTTAAGAATTATCATGTCATCTGAATGAATCTGCATTCTTTATCCCCCTCAAGCCAATAAGAGTACTAAAAATATAATTCTAATATTCTTGGTATTAGTTATTCAGTTTGTGCCAGGAAAGGTGCTGAGTACTGTACTTTGCATGCAATGTCATTTCATTGTCTCAACAAGCTTATGCACTAGACAATACTTTCTTATCCACGTTACATGGATGGGAAGCAGAGCCTGAGATTAAAGCACTTATCTGCAGTCACAAAAGCCAAAAGAGTTTTGCTTTCAATAGTTTACATTAGGGAGACTATGGGGACCTTTTATTATTCCAAAACTATACTTTAATATTTAATATATTTTTAAGACTCCAGAAGCCCTCTCAGGATTTTTATGTCATGTTATTTTCCCCATCCTACCCATATTTTAAATGTCTGCCTTAAATATCACATAGCAATCACAGTGGCTGTGTTGGCAACATGCTAAGATTTTATTAAGAGAAAAACTGAGCACACCAAAGCAGCAGTTAGGTAAATCAAGAAACCCCTCACAATAAGCCAAAATGCTATGCTACCATTTTATCCTGTCACCAAGATCAGTCCTACTCCAGAAGATAGGTTCAGGCAAAAGCAAAAGGGAAGAAGCTTAAAAACAAAATGTCCATACTCTACAGAGAGATCACAGGTAAGAATGGCCTGGTAGACCAGTAGTACATTCTTGGGATTGGTTCTGGATAAGCTCCCAGGCTGGAAATCCATAGGTCTTCTTGCCACTGGCACCTACTAGTGACCAAGAAATGATCTGCACTGAAATAGAATTAGAAGCTTCTCTTCACCAAGCTAGTTGAAAGGTCAGAAGATATAGGGGAAGCAGTAGCACGTTTGCTATTAATTCATCTGTGACCTTTGGCCTTGTCTTGCCCATCAGAGCAAGAGTTGAAGTGGGTGGGAGGGCTCCCCCCTAAGTGCCAGGCCCTGGGCCATGCTAGTCCTCCAGAGCTGCCTCACAACCTTTGAGACAAGAATGTGGAAGAGAATTCACTGGAATAAATTGTGATTAAAAGCAATTTTATATTCATAGTAATCATCAAAATACTGAGCAATTGTGCAATAGCCCTCCCAATATGCATCAGTTTGCCATCTAGCATAATAAGTAGCATCATATCTGTAGTTACTAAGTTTAGAAAAATAATGTTGAGATCTTGTAGAGCTCACATTACTGAACTCTGGACCCTCTACCTTTTGCAGCCATCTTTGTGTAGTGCAAAATGCAGGGGACTCCACCAATTTGTGACTTTTTTACAAAGCCATAAGTGATGCCAATGTATTTATTCCCTACCCCCCCCCCCCACCTTTTCTTTAAATCTTAAAACCTGGAGAACATATATGTCAATATTACTTTTTATTATATTTCTCAGCACCGGTAGTAAGTCAAGCCTGATCTGTGCAATTTATTTTCCCTTAGCATCTGGACAAAATATTTAAACACAGAGAACTGCAACAGAAGCTGGTGGATGCAAAGCTCGAACAGGCACAAGAGATGATGAAGGAAGCCGAGGAGCGACACAAACGTGAAAAGGAATATGTACTTATCATTTTAGTCAGTGTGCTTGTCTGGTCTGCCTGGGGGTCAGAGAACCCCAAGAAAGCTGGTTTTGATTGTAGTCACAGAGCACTAGACAGATGGAGAGAGCCCGAGCTTCCCTAGAGAACTACACTGGCCAGCCAGTAGAAGGCATTATACCTACACAGTTTTTTTATATAAAATAGTCACACATCTGTTCAACAAATCTTTTTCAAGCACCTGCCATATGCTAAGCATCGTTCTAGGGGCTGGGTACAGCAGTGAACAAGACCAAGAAGACCATGTCCCAGCACAGAGAGCAGAATCTAAGAAAAGACAGGCAAGGGACACCTGGGTGGCTCAGCAGTTGAGGGTTTGCCTTTAGCTCAGGGTGTGATCCTGGGATCCTGGGATGGAGTCCTGCATCGGGCTCCCTGCGGGGAGCCTGCTTCTCCCTCTGCCTGTGTCTCTGCCTCTCTCTCTCTGTGTCTCCCATGAGTAAATAAATAAAATCTTTAAAAAAGAAAAGAAAAGATAGGCAATAAGCAAGCAAGGAGGAAAATTTCAGATAATAATCAGTGCTACTAGGGAAATAAGGAGGAATTGAAAAGAAGAAGAGCAGAAGGACGGGGCAGACTGTATGTAGCCTGGGGGACCAGGAAGCCTTCTGGAAGGGAGGATGCTTGAGCTGCGCCCTGCCTCACGAGAAAGAGGTGGCCTCCGGCAGTAGTGTGAATAGCAGCAACAAAAGCCCTCAAAATAAGAAATAAAACATTTAATTATACAGAACCCAAGAAAATAGCTATTCCACTGTTGGTGTAATTACTCTCTTAGGCAAAGTATTTAGGATATCAGTACCTTTGATATATAACATATGAGACATGACAGAAGGATAACTAGACAAAGCTTCACTTGAAAAAGACTAGGGGTGGTTTTGAGGTGACCCAGCCTTAGCAAGAAACTCGTGTGCTGCCCTATTTTCTACCCTGGTTTAGCAAAATAGCAGATTTGAGTCCAAAAATATACCGCCCTCAGTTCTTCAGAGCTAGCCACCGGCCTGGGTTCCAGCTCTGATGCTTCTTTTTGAAAGTGATGAAATAATCAAGTGAGAGCGGGAAAGTTTCTTCATCCCAAGCAGAACATGCAGCCGCCTTCCTCCATCACGGTCAGGGAACTGGGTTCCTCAGCCTGCTCTGTGAAGCAGGGGCTCAGAGGGCCAGAGGGGACCCTGCAGGTCCTGTACCCCACAGCTGCCTCAGACCTCCAGAAGGATGCGTTGATTGTACTTCTATAACAATTAGCCTTCACTGCTCACTGGGAGGCGTTGAGGAACAGATAATTCACTTTACAAATGGAGAATTTGAACCAGTGAGAAAAAGATAAACTCGGATTAGAAAGACAATGCTTCCAAGTTTTTAAAAATAACTTTATTATTGTTTTTTGTTCTAATTACCAAAAGTGGACATTTTTAAAAACAGGAGTAAAGAAAAAGGAAATCTAAATCAGCTTATCTTCAAATACACTAGAAACTTCTTAAACTGATGGCCACCTAATTGACTAGCTATGATGTCCATGATGTCCACCATTCTCTGTCAACACACTAACAGATGCCTATAGCAAGTTGAATCCTGTAGTTAGACAGCCACTTGAGTTTCTACACATGGGTTCCCAAGATAAGTAAGATGGCACTGACCAAAAATTAGCTCTTTGCTCCCAAAGAGCTAATTTGCTTTTGTATTATGAAAACCAACAGAATGACACAGAAATGGATGAAATGTAAGTGCGAAAAGAAAGAGTTGTTTCTATGAAAACTATGCTTAATGCTTTGAAAGACTAAATGTAGGCAAATAGCACAAACAATTGTCAAGTTAGATGGGAGTAGCTATAAAAGACAGAGAGAAAGCTTTACAATTCCAAAGAATGATCCAATCAAGCTTCTTCACAAATATCTTTAGGGCTGTAGGTTCTAGTACTATTGTTTAAAAAAGTAAAAAAAAAAAAAAAAAAAAAAATATATATATATATATATATATATATAAATAAATTTTAAATGGCACATTATGGACATAATTTTTACAAAAACAAAACAAAATATATAAGAAACTCCTCTGAAGTCCAATTAGAAGACCTATATCCAAAACAAAGAGCATAGCTCTCTATCAAAACTAACAAATAAAAAATAAAAATAAAAATAAACTAATAAATAAACATACATCTTAAGTTAAAATAATATATTTTATTATTTTTAAAGATTGATTTATTGGAAAGAGAGGGAGAGACAGAGAGAGCACAAGTAAGGGAAGGGGCAGAGGGAGAGGTAGAAGGAGGAAGCAGACTCACTACTGAGTGTGAAGCCCAACACAGGACTCAGTCTCATGACCCTGAGGTTGTGACCTGAGCCAAAATCAAGAATCAGATGCTTAACAGACTAAGTCAATGAGGCACCCCCAAAATAACATGTTTTACATATATTTGTGTCACTTTTATGCCTAGAATAACTTTTTCAATGTAACCTATCAGCTCCCAGTTATGACTGTCTTTGATATAAGGGCCTTGGTTGTACTCGAAAGGCTGTCTTGTGGAAGCGGGATAAGACTTATTTCATAAATATTCTACAAGATTTGGAATAATAGGTCAAATTTCTAACCCAGTGTTTCTCAAAATGTAATCCAAGGAACACCAACATCCAAACTATCTTGGGTATTTGCTCTCACTATAGACTTTAACCACACCCTACACTTCCTAGTTTACATTCTTTGACATTCTTTGAGAGGGATCTACATTTTAACATGCTGCCTAGCAGATTCTGATGCATGTTATGGTGGAGAACTGTGGTCTAGGAGAATAACTTTGAGTTTAATATAAAGGAACAGTTGTTCACAACAGTGATCCAGGTGGGGGTGCTCTGGAGATGTCCAAGCAGAGGCTGAATGATGGTTGAGCAGGACTGCTAGAGAATGTTCCAGAATTTGGTGGGAGGTTAAATTTTGCATGATTCATGCTTGAGTTAGAGATTATTTTTCTCTTTTTTTTTTTAACCATGAGAACCACAAACTTTTAGTGGAGAATCCAACTGTTCAGACTAGCTGCTTTCTTAGATATTTTGCAAAGTTCCCTAAAACTTACTTAAGAGGGTTAACCAGCAAGTTATTAAGTTTTATACACAAATTATCACCAAATGGTGATGTAAAGGACAATTTGACAGTCTCTCCATGCATTCTTTCTTCTCACAGTTGCTGAACCAGGCAGCAGAGTGGAAACTTCAGGCCAAAGTACTGAAGGAACAAGAGACAGTCCTGCAGGCTCAGGTGAAGTGGGGGAGACAACAGTGCATGAGGTGTACTCTCCTTGCTGTCCCCACATAAAGGGGCTGTGAACCAAAGATAGTCTGCACCAGGATTTATGTGTCACTGGGGGGCAGGAATTAGAAATGAACACTAACTTCATACTTATGATTTTAAAGTAAAAAGAAAAGCACAGTATTATATCTAAGAAAAATAAATTCTCCACAACAACATCCAGTCAAAAGGTTTGTTGACATATCAATGGGGGCCCTGAAATGGTTCACTAGAATAAGCTGGGGTCCAGATTCATGCCTGTCCATAATATGTCTTCTTTCTCTCCTCCCCATTACCCTATTTAAGTAAGAATAAAATGGCAACTGGTCAGATGCACCATACAGAAACTGTCAATACTGAAAATATCTGTACTGGTTTGATATCATTTATAACAAAGGAAATTAGAAAAATTAAGTCAGTACCTAAGTTTTTGTGCTATCATAGGTTGTCCTTGTCAGTGGTTAATGACTAGAGACGACAGACAAGTAGGGCACAATTTTGATTTGGCTCCGTGATGTTATGTGCGTGTTCTGATGAGTCTATAAGAATTCATAATTCAGACTCAAAGCCTCAGGCAACAGATGACTCTATCCCTCTTTCCCGTGCCCTTGTGGCCCTGCCCCTTCTGGGAAAGGTTCCCTGTCATATTCCAGGTGAAGCACCCTAAGGCTGAGCTGTAGAGAAGCACTAGCACCCCAGCTGGGAGAAATGTCCTAGTGAGAGAAGGACTATAAAGTCACACAGAACAAATAAATTCACAGAAGTTGAGGAAGTCAGAAGGCTTCCAAGCTGGGCAGTGTTAATTTAAGATCTGAGTAATTCACTTGTAAATGTTGATGTGCTGACTGCTATACACTTATTCACTCTAAAAAACAAAAGCAAAAAACTTGTCATTGCATGAATAAACAAGTTCAATGAATACTTCTTCATTTTAAAGAAGCAAATAAGAAACTTAAAATCACAAGTTATATCACTGCAGACAAAGACACAGATAACATTTTTATATCTAACCTTCCTAAAGCAGACTTTTCCAGTGTGAACCAAATGCAATGAGAGAGTCATGTATTCAGCTAGCATCAGAATGTAGGCCTTTAAAGACCTGTGGAATAAAACATAAAGGTGTGACCCAACTTCCCACCTATACCCCCTCAAATTTGAAAAAGCATCTACCAGGGGTTTTAGACTTGCCCAGGTTTCTCATTTGTCCATCAATACTGGACTGAGTCCAGGGACCAGGGTCAGAGTCCTGGCTCTGCTGCTCAGAATTTATCTAACCCTGTGCAATTCATCTGAACCTCCTTATACCTAAATCTCCTTGACTGTAAAATAAGGATACCATAATGTATCACAAGCTTTGGAGTTCTCCGATCTCTGGGAGACTTTACTATTCAGTATTCAGTATTCCCAAAACATAACAGCATACAAGGCAGCAGCTACTATCTAAAATACAGTTGTTTTTGACATTATGACAGCTCTCCTTCAGAGCTATGGATGGTAACTGTTCATATGTTTGGTTAAGTTTATAAAAAGAAAATGAGTTAATGAACATGTAATATATGCAGTTTGCTTTCAAATTATGCACTCAGAGCACTTAGCTCCATGCCTGACCCATAATAAGCATAATTATTTCAACCAATATTTATTGAGCACCTACTTAGTCCTAGGCAAGGTTATAGGCGTTGAAGATATACTAATCAGTAAGAGAATCAAAAATCTCTGCCTAATTAAATTCACAATCTAGTGATAACAACAACATTGATAAAAAATGCTAACAATTAGTTGTATGAACCTATATCACTATTATTTCATAGGTGAGGATCTATATAAGGATATACGAGACAAAAGGAGTCTTATTTGCAAAAAAAATTAA
This sequence comes from Canis lupus dingo, assembly GCF_003254725.2. NCBI lineage: Eukaryota > Metazoa > Chordata > Mammalia > Carnivora > Canidae > Canis > Canis lupus. The sequence goes on along the minus strand of NC_064243.1, from coordinate 31,428,880 downwards.
GAGCCACTGGAAAAGATGATCTGAAGACCCTGTCAGCTCTAGTTCTTGAATGCAGAGAATTTCCAGAATTGAAGCCGTGTGGTCCTAAGCTGGGTTAACCTTGCCTTCTCCTCTATTGTTTTGTTTTCCGTGGTGTATGGCTCTTGGCAAGGACCCCTCCCCACCTTGTCTGTCTCTTGTCTTCAGGCACTTTCTAAAACTCCAGGAATAACTTAATCTTCAAGAAGAATATAAAGGCCCCCAAAACCTATAAGTAATCATGTTTAAAGTTTCTCTTGAAAAGTAGCAACATTTTATTTTTAAAACCTTTAAACTTTGAGAAACACAATCTATCACAGGTTAGTTGGCATAGCACTTGAACACTTCCTTTGGTTTCACAATCTTTAAAGGACAGGGGTGGTAGGAGGCAGAGGTCTTAAGTCCCCATTTCTACAATCTGAGCAAGGTAAATAACAAGGACAAATTGTGTTTTACTAGACGAAGTCACTTTCAGCCATAAGACAACAGCTTGCCAGTTTGGGACATGGTTTTCACTTAGGGAAGAGATGTCTGGCTTTCAATTATATGAACCAAGGCAGCAGAGTAAATGACAGAAATGATCAATGGGATACAATTGTCACTACAAATAGAGTATTCATTGGATCGATACGGATGAAGATGGTAGATGTGGAAAGCCAGCAATCCTAACAACGCAGCCACAAAAACAAAACAAAACAAAACAAAACAAAAAAACAGCCCAAGGGTTAAAGATCATTGAGTAAATTGTTAAAGACAGTAATCAGAGCTTTTAAACTCAAAAGTCCTCACCTTCCATATAGATGATGAGAGGAGATTACTCTGCAACTATTATTATTGAACTTGTTCCCAAACCAAATCTCGTAAGTTTGCTAGGCGAATTCCTGGACATGCTTCTGTTTCCTATATGCTATGAATGTTTGTAATTCAAATTCAGTGCTCTATTCAAAGAATGTGAGTGTCGCTCACCCACTTACCAATGAAAATGTTGAGGCAATTGTTGTTATTACTAACCCTAGAAGAGTTTGTTTCTATTTCTGCCTCTGGCAGGAGCACTGTGGATGACCTCTGAATGTCCCTTCCATGCTTCTCTGAAATCCCAAAATAAGAGCAGGAATATGACACATGAAACCAAACAGGCATCATGTCAGCATAATAGTGAGAAAGGAACATATTAGCAAACAAATATCCATAAAATAACAGGAAGTGTCTATTTTTAAGTAGTATAAGTAAAGAGAGAGTTGGTTACCTCAGAAAAGTTATAATCCACACAGATTTTGCCACCTACAGCAAAGAGGTCAAATAGGAAGAAAAGCTGAGTACGAAAAACAGTTCTAGAAGGGAAATGGGGAGTTAACTGGTTCATAGGTGTCGAGTTTCAGTTTTGCAAGATGAAATAGTTCTTGAGATTGGTTACACAACAATGTGACTATAGTTAACAGTACCGAACTGCACACTTAAAGTAGTTGAGACGGCAAATCTTATATTATATGTATTTACCCTAATTAAAAAGAAAAAAAAAAAGTTGAGGGAATTAAAAAACAGGCACTAAAAAAAGGCCAGGAGAAGTGGTAATGAAATGAGACACTACTTCCTGGCACGCTGGGTGTGTCTGCCTTGTCCATGCCACAAGAAAACATGAGGAAGGGAAACAAAATCTGCCCAACCTATACACCCAAAAGAGCATTTTGCCCAAAGGAAGGGGAGAAGCTGACCAAGGTGGGTGCGGTTGTTCCTTGCTGATACTGTCAAGCAAGGAACAGTGCCTGTGCACACTCCTGCTCTCCTGTCTGCAGCCTGCAACTATAGGGCTGCAAGAGTGGGTTTGGGAGAGCCTACTCAGGAGGCCAGAGTATCTACCACTCTCCTGTAACTCTGCAGGAATTACTGAGAAGTGAGGAAAAGAAAGGAGAGAAAGTCAGAAAAAGAAGCTTAACAGGAGATGTGACCAAGAATGCCAATAAACGGATTTTGTGATAGAATGTGAAGAGGATCAGCCCAGAGTTTCGGTTCTCACCCTAGACCATTAGATCATGTGCAGTATAGGTAGCCAGACCTATAGAAGCTTATCCTCGGATTAACAGGCTTAACCTACTCATGGGCCCTGAAATCAATTCAGTGGATTCCAGCCAGTACCTTGAAAAAAATGAAATGGAATTAAATAGAATATGTCAAGAGTACTTTGCACATAAGGAGTTAATGAGTAAGGATTATCTTATGCACTGTGTGTGTTTGTGTGTGTGTGTGTGTGTGTGTGTGCAAAACCCTAGAGTACCTTCCTGGTTATGAATTCCCCAATGCCCCTTTACTCAGTCTTCTTTAATCTGTGTGCCAAGGAATCACAGGAAACAAATTTTAGGCCACCAGAGTTGTTCCAAGCTCTGTCACATATTCACAGAGCTAAGGGATGATTCCAAGATGATGGCCAGCCATTGTTTGACTTTTCTTTGGAAAATCTATCCTGTGAAAGTGTTTTGTGTTAATTATTTTGTTGTTCTTGTTTAGTGCAGTAAAATCTCTGCCATTCTAAAACATTTCAGAATAAGCCATTCTGGATAAGCAGATTTTCTGGGTTCTAGGGCTTGTTTGATTCCCATACTCTACCTCTCACTCCCAAGACTGAGAAGTCTCCAGAAAAAGAACCCTCCAGAAAGCAGAACTCTGCTTTCAAAATGACAGTGTCACAGGTACCCCCAGCTAGTCATTTGGTGCTCATTTGAAGAGTTGGAGCAGTTCCAGGCAGTCAACAGTACTAAACACTCATTTGAAAATGCAGGCTTTACTAACATGTATCATCCATATTAAATTTCCACTCACTCAAAGCATGCTATTCTAAAATCATTTTCGAAAGCAAGATTTTATTATTGCATTACTTTCACTAGCAACACACTTTCCTTCTCTGTCTTGCTTTATTCCTACCTCAAACTCAAGCCTTGGAATAAGGATATAGATAGGGGTGAGCCACACATTTGCCAGTGTTAACCCATATGATGTTTTATATTGTGTGCACATTAGAAAGGGCATTCCTTCCTTGAGACTCATTCTTTCCATCTGTAGAAAATTGGTATGATTTTGATGAAAAGGGGCATTTAACTGCTTTTGGCTAAAACACTGTATTCATAAACATACAAAAGCAAATTGACCAAAATGCAAATAGCTGTTGCTTAGTGTGGCACAAGCTATATAATGGCGGCCACCCATGTCTGGTCCACCTTTCATACCACTTCTTTTCATCTATCTACTTTCTCACTCCCTTCAAGACCAAGTTCAAGGTAAGCCTTCTCCACAAAAACATGGCTCACATGAACACCTGCCATGCTTACTTCCTTCTCTGATGGGCACTATACTTAATGAACTTTCACTTTGTAGTCACTATACCATAATCAAGTTGTCTTTGAGATTATCTTCCTATCAGGAGTGCAAGTCTCTCAAAAACAGTAGTCATGTGTTAAATGCTTTTGTACATATAGTCGATGCATATGTTCAGTGCTCAATAAAAGTTTGTTGGTAAAAGTTATAATGAAATGATGACATATGTTATTATTTCATTTTTCGTTAAAGATCTCCTTCAGTCATACTCACTGACTTAGGTTGATCTCATAGTAAATACAAGAACTGAACATATTACTAACATTGTATTGAGAATTCCCGTAAATCACTTTTCTTCTCAAATAATGAACAATGACAAGTTGTTTTGTTCTGGAAGCATTCTGAAAGCAGCTTTAAAAGAGATCTACTTTTTCCCCTCTTAACAGCTTACCCTCTACTCTGGAAGGTTTGAAGAGTTCCAGAACACACTAACAAAAAGCAATGAGGTGTTTGCCACTTTCAAACAGGAAATGGATAAAGTGAGTATTACTTATTCCCCATAAACTCTGACATTTTCTATTATGATAGGCAATTCTCCTTTGGGTTCATTTTTCTCTCATTAAGATAACTCAGTGCATTTCATGAAGTAATTAAACATTTATATATTCAAATGAGATTTAAACTGTATTTTTTTTATTGGTATGTATCTGGTGAATTAATCTCAGGAAGAGTCCAAAAACACTAGGATACATTTTCACTTTGTAAAAGAATATTTTCTTTTTCTAGTCCATAGAGAGCAAAAAAAAAAAAAAAAAGACAAGAGCTAGCAATTTCACATTATGTTGTTTATACTGAAATTTCTTAAAAATCTAATTTTTAAAGATTGAAGGAACAACTTTCATATAAATATGCAAGAGTAGAATTTTATAGTGGAAAAACCATTTCATACAACTCTTCCAATCCTTCTTAGAAGAGAATATATGTAGTATGATATAATTGACAGAGCCTTGAATGAGAAGGAAGCCTGAATTCAGATTCTGGGTGTGTTGTTACTCCTCAAGTAGCATTGGACAATCCATTTAAGTTCCTTTCAATTTTCTTATCTATAAATTAAGATACTATTCCCTTGCCTACTTCACAAGATTGTGAAATTCAAATAAATTAATATATTTTAAAGAATTTTAATCTTTCTTATACTCGCTTACAAATATAAAGTACTAAGTATTATTATTAGACATAATATTTAAATTTTATTCAATACAATATTTTCCCAAAATAAAATCAGCATCAAAATTGTGTTTCTTAAGAAGCATTGGCATTAACTTTTTTTAAGTGCACAAAGTATCTTTCTAAAACACTTTCTTGGGGTGCCTTGGTGGCTCAGTCAGTTAAGCATCTGCCTTCAGCTCATGTCATGATCCCAAGATCCTGGGATCCAGCCCTGCATTGGGCTCCTTGCTCAATGGGGAGCCTGCTTCTCCTGCCGCCTACCACTCCTCCTGCTTGTGCTCTCTCTCTCTCTCTTTCTCTGTCAAATAAATAAGTAAAATCTTTTTAAAAAATAAAAAAAATTAAAACATTTTCTTAAAATTATATGATAAATTTCACAATTCAGTGAACAAACATAAGTAGGCCAATACTGGTTAAAAGTTACAGCTTTTCCTCTCGGGATGGAACTATCTATTTTTCAAAAATCTTTTTTCACTATACAGTACTAAGATTGGAATAAATATTAGAACAGGAATTTTTAAGTAAGGATTTATTTACTGACTTTTAAAGTTGACCTTAGAATTAGCATACACAAAACAAAATTGATGGGCATATTGCATTTCTTTGACTGTGGTTCCATAGATTTCATCAAATTCTTAAAGAGGTTGATGGAATTTAAAAAGTTTCTAAACTACTAAGTTGGTTAAGGAATGATCAAAATTAAAAATCAGTTAAGTCTCACCCAGCTTCCTTATAGAGCCCAGGGGCTGACAGCCTGGGCCTAGCCTCTGGTCTCCAAATGTACCCCAGCCTCAGCATGACAAAAGCAGCAAGTGCCCAGGGGTGGTTCATGCAGAGAAACTACACCTGATTACATGCCTGCCCTTCACTTCATCCAAGTAGAGCAGAGAGCCAACAAACAGTTTCACGTTCAAAAATGATGGGCTGCATTTTATTAAATTCTGTATCCCCTACACCCAGTTCCCTACTGGTGACCAGCATATGTTGCATTAAATAAAGTAACTCTAGCCCCACTCTTCTGCTAACTCACCTGAATATTCTTACACTTCTCTGAGCCTCAGTTTCCCCAGTGATAAAGTGGAGGTGAAACAGAACCTTCCTTATGAAACTGTTTCAAGGGTGAAATGAAAAATGCGTGTAATCACATTCTATGAATCCCACCACAACCTACAAATGTAAAGACAAAGGGAGCAGGAAGATGGTGGTGGAGTAGGAGAATCCTAGGCTTGCCTCAGCCAGCAAACACTAGATAACTATCAAATTATCCTAAATACCCCAGAAATTGACCTGTAGACTGGTAGAATAAACTCCACAACTAAAGGGAGAGAAGAGGCCATATCAAAGAAGGTGGGAAGTGCAGAGCTGTGATTCCGGGGAGAAACAGATCACAGCTGCTATGGAGGGGAGGGAGCTGTGGTCATGGAGGAGAGAGAGAGAGAGGAGCACACAGGGGAATGCACAAGGAGAACATTTCTCCAAAGCCATTGGCTTAGAAAATGAGAGGGGCTGAATTTTGTAAGCTGTTAGAACCAGCATGTCTTAAAGCCTGATTTAAAGGTCAGCAGGCTTGGCTGGAGAGAAGCAGGCAAGAAACCCAGGGTAGACAATGTGGAAGCAGTCATCTGAAGAGCACCTGGGGCAGCACACAATGGGGACATTATTGAGTCTTCTCATAGCATGTCCGTTGGAGGCATCATTCATGGAAACACATCTCCAGGAAGAAAGGAGCTGGCCAGCACCATTTCTCTCCTCTGTCCCTCCAGCATAAACACAAAGCCACCTGCAGAAAGCAGCATAGCATGGATGCTGGCTGCCATGGCATACACCAGAGACCTTCCCTGAAGCACCAGATTCTGGGCACGACATGACCTCTTCTTCATTAAGCCATTACTTTCAGGAGCAGGAGACAGAAGTTGCCTTTCTAACACAGAGAATACAGAGACTTAAACAAAGTGTTAAGATGGAGAAATTGATCCAAAGTGAAAGACTAAGATGAGACCACAGCCCAAGACCAAAGCAAAACAACTATAAGTAACATGTCTGATGGAAAACTTAAAGCAACAGTCATAAGACTACTCACTGGCCTTGAGAAACAAATAGAAAACAACAGTGAGCCCTTACTACAGAGATAAATAGTTTAAAAAGAATCAATCAGAGATGAAGAATGCAATAAACAAGATTGGAAACAGGCTTGATGCAATGAACAGGATAGAAGAGGCAGAGGAACAAATTAGTGACCTGGAAGACAAAGTAATGGAAAGTAAAGAGGCTGAACAAAAGAGAGAAAGAAGAATTTTGCAACATGAGAATAGACGTAGGAAACTCAGTGACTCCATCAAATGTAATAACATTTATATTCTAGGAGTCCCAAAAGAATAAGAAGAAGATAAAGGGGACAGAAAATTTATCTGAGGAAATAATAGCTGAAAACTTCTTCTCTTACCTGGGGAAGGAAACAGATATCCAGATTCGAAAGACACAAAGAAAAAGAAAAAAAAATTAGTAAAAAATTTTAAAATTTAAAAATTAAAACAAAAGACACAAAGAACTCCCATCAAAATCAACAAAAGCAGGCCAACACCAAGACATACTGTAATTATATTTGCAAAATATAGTGATAGAGAAAAAAATCTTAACAGCAGCAAGATAGTCAAAGTCCTTAACTTACAAAGGAAAAGCCATAAGGCTAGCTGGGGAGTTCTCAACAGAAAGTTGGCAAGCCAGAAGGGAGTGGCATGATACATTCAAAGTGCTGAATGGGAAAAAATCTGCACCTAAGAATACTCAATCCAGGAAGGCTATCATTCAGAATAGAAGGAGAGATAAAGAGTTTCCAAGACAAGCAAAAACTAAAGGAGTATGTGACCACTAAATCAGCCCTGTAAGAAATATTAAAGGAGACTCTTTGAGGTGAGACCTAAGGTGACAGTATAAAGGCAGGAAGCACAAAAGCAGTTAAAGTGAATAATTCTGTAAAAATCAGTCAAAGAATTCTCATTAAAAAGGTATAAAATATAATAACATATACTTAAAAGGAGGAGAGGAGAAAAGAATGAGTTCAACCCTGAATCACGATAATTTTAATTTAGACTACTATTTGCAGAAGAGGTTATATACAAACCCAATGGTAACCACATATCAAAACCACTAATAAACATGCAAACAAAGAACAAAGAGAAAGAAATCCAAGTAAATCACTAAAGAAAATCAGTAAAACATGAAAGAGAGAAAGACAAGAAAGGATCAGGGAAAATCTCCAGAAACAACCACAAAACAAGTAATAAAATGGCAATAAATACATATCTATCAATGATACTTTGAATATAAATGGACTAAATGCTCCAATCAAAAGACGTAGGAGTCAGAATGGATTAAAAAAAAAAAGACCCACCTATATACTGCCTGCAAGAGACGCATTTTAGATCTAAAGCACCTGCAGATTGAAAGTGGGGGGATAAAGGAATATTTATCATGCAAATGGATATCAAAAGAAAGCCAGAGTAGCAATACTTGTATCAGACCAAGTAAACCAAGTAAACTTTATTTTTTTTTAAAGACTTTATTTATTTATTCATGAGAGATACAGAGAGAGAAAGGCAGAGACACAGGCAGAGGGAGAAGCAGGCCCCATGCAGGGAGCCTGACATGGGACTCAATCCTGGGACTCCAGGATCACGCCCTGGGCTGAAGGCAGCGCTTAACCTCTGAGCCACAGGGGCTGCCCCCAAGTAAACTTTAAAACAAAGCCTGTAACAAGAAAAAAAGAAAGGCACTATATAATAATAAAGGGGAATGATCCAACAAGAAGCTTTAACAATTGTAAATATTTATGCACCTAACATAGGAGCACCCACATATATAAAACAATAACAAACGTAAGGGAACTAATTGATAATAATACAATAATAGTAAGGGACTTTAACATATCAATGAACAGGTCATCTAAACAGAAAACATACAAGAAAATAGTGGCTTTGAATGACACATTGGACCAGATGGACTTAACAGATATTCAGAACATTCCATCCTAAAATAGCAGAATACATACTCTTTACAAGTGCACATGGAACATTCTCCAGAATAGATCATAGATTATAAAATAGGCCACAACAAATACAAAAAGATTGAAGTCATACCATGCATCTTTTCTGACCACAATGCTATGAAGTCAATCACAAGAAAAAAATCTGGAAAAAAACACAAGTACATGGAGGTTAAACAACATGCTACTAAAAAATGAATGGGTCAGCCAGGAAATCAATGCAGAAATTTAAAAATATATGGAAACAAATGAAAATGAAAACACAACAGCCCAAAACCTTTGGGATGCAACAAAAGTGGTCCAAACAGGAAAGTATATAGCAGTACAGGCCTACCTCAAGAAACAAGAAAAATATCAAAAAAACAACCTCATCTTACACCTAAAGGAGGTAGATAAAGAACAAATGAAGCCTAACACCTGCAAAAGAAGGAAATAATAAATATTAGAGGAGAGGATGTGAGGGCCACCTGGCTGCAACATCCACCACTCCATTGACCACCAGGATTGATTCCGTTGATCTGGCTAGCTAGGTGGGTGTTTCGATAGAGGAAGACTGCTCTTTAGTCAGGGATATACAAGTAACTACATTCCCCTCCAAGAACTTCAAACAAGCTCTCAAGGTCCATTTGTAGGAGAAGGTAGGGTAATCAAGCTTCTAAGACTCAAGACCCATCCAAATGAGGTGCTACATGTGGCAGTCTGCTTTTCTGAAGAAGAAGAAGAAGAAGAAGAAGAAGAAGAAGAAGAAGAAGAAGAAGAAGAAGAAGAAGAAGAAGAAGAATGAAGATTAGAGCAGAAATAAATTATATGGAAACTAAAAAAACAATAGAACAGTTAAACTAGAAGCTGGTTCTTTGAAAATAATAATAAAATTGGCAAACTTCTAGCCAGACCTACCAAAAAGAAGAGAAAATAAATAAATAAATTTTAAAAATCAAAGATGAAAGAGAAATAACAACCAGCAGCACAGAAATGCAAACAATTATAAGAGAACATTATGAAAAACTATATGCCAAAAAATTGGACAATCTAAAATAAATTGATAAATTCCTAGAAACATATAGATTACCAAAACTGAAATAGGAAGAAACAGAAAACTTAAACAGACTGATAACCAGCAAAGAAACTGAATCAGTAACCAAGAAAATCCCAACAAACAAAAGTCTGGACCAGATGGATTGACAGGTGAATTCTACCAAACATTTAAAGAAGAGTTAATACCCATTCTTCTCAAACTATTTGAAAAAAAAGAAAAGGAAGGAAAACCTCCAAATACATTCAACCAAGCCAGCATTATCCTGATACCAAAACCAGATAAAGACATCTCTAAAAAAGAGAAGCACAGGCCAATATCCCTGATGAACATAGATGCACAAATTTTCAATAAAATACTAGAAGCCAAATCCAACAATACATTAAAAGAATCATTCACATAATCAAGTGGGATTTATCCCTGTATTGTAAGAGCAGTTCAATATTTGCAAATCAATCAATGTGATACATCATTGCATTAATAAAAGAAAGGATAAGAAACATATATGATCATTTCAATAGATGCAGAAAAAGCATTAATAAAGGAACATACCTCAACATAATAAAGGCCATATATGAAAAACCCACAGCTAGTGTTTTCCTAAATGAGGAGAAACTGAGAGCTTTTCCTTTACAGTCAGGAACAAGACAGGGATGGCCACTCTCACCACTTTCATTCAATATAGTACTAGAAGTCCTAACCACAGCACTCAGACAACAAAAAGGAAAAAAATGGATTCAGATCAGCAAGGAAGAAGTAAAACTTTCACTATTTGCAGATGATATGATACTATATATAGAAAACCCGAAGACTCCACCAAAAAACTGCTAGAAGAGATAAGAGAGTTCAGTAAAGTCACAGAATACAAAACAACATACAGAAATCTGTTGCATTTCTATACACCAATAATGAAGCAGCAGAAAGAGAAATTAAGAAAACAATTCCATTTATGAGCACCAAAAACAGTAAGATACCTAGGAATAAACCTAACCAGAGAGATGAAAAATCTGAACTATAAAATACTGATGGAATAAATTGAAGATGACACAAAGAAACGGAAAGACATTCCATACTCATGGATCAGAAGAACAAATATTGTTAAAATCTCTACACTACCCAAAGCAATCTATACCTTTAATGCAATCCTTATCAAAATAACAGCATTTTTCACAGACCTAGAGCAGTCCTAAATATGTGTGAAACTACAAAAGACCCCAAGCAATCTTGAAAAAAACAACACAAAACACAAAGCTGGAGGCATCACAATTCCTGACTTAAAGTTATATTACAAAGCTGTAGTGATCAAAACAGTATGATCAAAACAAAAATAGGCACAGAGATCAATAGAACAGAATAGAGAACTGAGAAATAAACACACAAATATATTGTAAATTAATCTTTGACAAAACAGGGAAGAATATCCAATGGAAAAAAGAATATCTCTTTAACAAATGGTGTTGGGAAAACTGGACAGCAACATGCAAAAGAATGAAACTGAACCACTTTCTTATACCAAACACAAAAATAAATGCAAGGGCCTCCTGGGTGGTTCAGTGGCTGAGCCTCTGCCTTTGGCTCAGGGTGTGATCCCAGGGCCCGGGATGGAGTCCCACATCAGGCTTCTCACAGAGAGCCTGTTTCTCCCTCTGCCTATACCTTTTCCTCTCTCTCTCTCTCTCTCTCTTTCTCTCATGAATAAATAAATAAAATCTAAAAAAATAAATGAATAAAAATAAATTGAAAATGAATTAAAGACTAAATGTGAGACCTCAAACCGTAACAATCCTAGAATTTTTTTGACATTAGCTATAGCAACTTCTTAAATATGTTTCCTAAGGCAAGAAAAATAAAATAAAAAATAAACTATTGGGATTATATCAAAATAAAAAAACTTCTGCACAGTGAAGGAAACAATCAACAAAATGAAAAGACAACCTGTGGAATGAGAGAAGATATTTGCAAATGACATGTCTAATAAAGGGTTAGTATCCAAAATATATAAAGAACTTTTAAAACTCAACACCCAAGAAACGAACAATCCAAATAAAAAAAAAAAATGGGCAGAAGACATGAATAGACATTTTCCAAAGAAGACATCCAGATGGCCAAGAGACACATGAAAACATGCTCAATATCACTCATCATCAAGGAAATATAAATCAAAACTACAAGGAGATATCACCTTATGCCTGTAAGAATGGCTAAAATTAACAACTCAGGAAAAAAATGAGTGGGAAATATCAGAAAGGGAGACAGAACATGAGAAACTCCTAACTCTGGGAAACGAACAAGGGGTGGTGGAAAGGGAGGTGGGTGGGGGGTGGGGGTGACTGGGTGACGGGCACTGAGGGGGGCACTTGATGGGATGATCACTAGGTGTTATGCTATATGTTGGCAAATTGAACTCCAATAAAAAAAAATGCCAGCAAAATATAAAAAGAGAATCATGTTATTTTTGAAAGTAAAAAATTAAAAAAAATTAAATTAGCAACTCAGGAAACAACAGACATTCACAAGGATGCGGAGGAAGGGAAACCTTCATGCACTGTTGGTGGGAAGCCAAACTGGTGCAGCCACTCTGAAAGACAGTGTGGAGGTTCCTGAAAAGTTAAAAATAGAACCACCCTATGACCTAGCAATTGCGATATTAGGTATTTGCCCAAAGAACAGAAAAACACTAAGTCAAAGGGATATATGCACCCTGATGTTTATAGCAACATTATCTACAATAGCCAAATTACGAAACAGCCCAAGTGTCCATAGACTGATGAGTGAATATAGAAGATATGGTATATTTAGATATGCAATAGAATATTACTCAGCCACAAAAAATGAAATCTTGCCATTTGCAACACATGGATAGAGCTAGAGAGTTTTATGCTAAGTGAAATAAGTCGGAGAAAGACAAACACCATATGATTTCACTCATATGTGGAATTGAAGAAACAAAACAAATGAGCAAAGGAAAAAAGAGAGAGAGAGAGAAAGGCAAACCAAGAAATAGACTGTTGGGACGCCTGGGTGGCTCAGCGGTTGAGTGTCTGCCTTTGGCTCAGGGTGTGATCCTGGAGTCCTGGGATCGAGTCCCACCCACATCTGACTCCCTTCATGGAGCCTGCTTCTCCCTCTGCCTGTGTCTCTGCCTCTCTCTGGGTGTCACATGAAGACATAAATAAAATCTTGAAAGAAAGAAGGAAAGAAAGAAGAAAGAAAGAGAAGAAAGAAAGAAAGAAGAAAGAAAGAAAGAAAGAAAAAGAAAGAAAGAAAGAAAGAAAGAAAGAAAGAAAGAAAGAAAGAAAGAAAGAAAGAAATAGACTCTTAACTAAAGACAACAAACCGATTGTCACCAGAGGGGAGATGGGTGGGGGGATGGGTACAATAGGTGGTGGGGATGAAGGAGGGCACTTGTCATGAGCACTGGGTGATATGTGGAAGTACTGAAATCACTATATTATATACCTAAGCTAACATTATACTGCATGATAACTTACTAGTATTTAAATAAGAACTTTTTTAAAAAATGTAAAGCCTAAGAAAATAGAAAGCTGCCTTTGTGTAACTACTTCTCAGATGTGTCAAGATAGTATCAATATTTTAATGGCTAAAAAGCCTGACCAGCTTTCTCACTTAGTCTTCTATTTAATAAAGTAAAAAATCATTATTGCAAGTTCATTCTTGTGACTGAATAAAGCTACTTTAAAGAAAATGCAATTGACGAAACAGTGTGGACCTAAGTAGTTTCCTTCTTCATGAATTGGCTCTGGTACAAGTAAGTCTTGTTTACCACTGACCTAGATGATTCAGAAATAAATATGACTCTCCCCACTCAATCTTCATTCCTTGACATCAAACCTGCTTGCTTCGGCAGCTAGTAACAGGAGGACTTTTCTTGGTGTTGCATATGGAACTTATAGCTTTTTTCGATATAGTAAGTCTTCAGGATTAACATTAAAATACTCTAATTTCTGTAGACAACTAAGAAAATGAAGAAGCTGGAGAAGGACACAGCCACGTGGAAAGCTCGGTTCGAAAACTGTAACAAAGCTCTGCTAGACATGATAGAAGAGGTAAGGAGGGCTTCCCCAGAGCTGATTTCCCCCTGCCTGGTCCAAATATCCATACTTAGAAAATAATGATGACCTAACAACACAAATTATTATCTTTGAAAAAGAGCTGATCTTTTTCCCGGAGATGTGACATATGAAATTGTAATAAAAATATTTAGAGCAAAATAGAATTGGGACCAGACTCCCAAAGAGCTTTGTGACCCTAAGTCACAGCCTACTTACTGAGTCCAAAGCCATCCTCAAATCAGCACCATGCCTGCTCGACTACATTTCTTAAAGGCAGGACAAGTGTCTTGCTTGTCTTTGAATTTCCTCCATGCCTGGCACATGGCAGGTGCAGAATATATTAGTGAGTTGATTTGAACATATTGAGAGAAGACACCAGCCTGAACACCCAGGGTATGTACTACTTTATAGACAGATATGGGGATGGATTTTTTTAACTCCTCCAACAGGCATTTAATGACTGATATTATGTCAGGTTCTGTAGCTGTTGAGACTACAAAGCCAAAGAAACATGGCCATTATCTGCGAGGCAGAGTTTAGAGGTGAAGGCCTCTCCATATCAACAGAAAAAAAAAAAAGTCTTGAAGGGTACAGAGTAGCACAAAGGTGGGGGCGAGGAGTGAGATGATGAGGAACAATTTCATGCAGAAACACACCAACATTTTTACGGAAATGGAGGAGAATTGAACAGTTTGAGCAGCATCATGAATTAGTGTGGGGGGAGTTTCTGTCATTATAATTACTGTTCTAACAATTCATCCCAAATTGCAACCAATTCCAAAGAGATGAGCTTATTATTCAGCAACATAAATCAAACAGTTGCTGGATTAGCATACAGCAGTTTATCTATAGACTAGATGAAGCTCTGCTGACAGCCAGGTCTTGCTCCATCTCACTCATTGTGCCATTGGAAGACTCCTAAGTCTTGGAAGCAGAAAATGCATGTACTTAAAGATCTGGGAGACTTGGACTGTGGCAGGGGGGAAGCTTGGCCATCTTTCTTACCCAAAGAAAAGGATACAGTGATTAAAATTCTACCAGAGTCTACCTGACAATGGAGAAACAGATTCGATGCCCCTGGCCAGGAGTCTGTCTGTTCAGCCACCAGTCTGTGGTCAAGGCCCAGAGTCTGGTAGACAGATTCCTGGACAAATGGTTTTGCTCGTCTCCAGAGAGCATCCTGGCAATGTTGCTTTGTTGTTTTATGCCTTTTTGGCTTTCTGTTGTTTTCAAATCACAGAAAGCGCTGAGAGCTAAAGAATATGAGTGCTTCGTGATGAAAATTGGGAGGCTGGAGAACCTCTGTCGAGCTTTACAAGAAGAGAGAAATGAACTCTACAAAAAAATTAGAGACGCAAAAATGCCTGAAAGGGATGACCAAAGTCAGCACACCTCCGACGAAGAGCCCGAGTCTGCTGTGTCTGGGGGGGCAGGGGTTGATGCCGAGGAAGTCAGTAGTGTTCACAATGCTGTGAAAAATCTGGCCACAGTCTTCATGGCCATTCATCATCCAGAGTCGACCCTTAACCAGTCCAAAGAAATCCAACCAGAATGTGGCAGTCCTCAAGAGGGTGGTGACTCGGCCCCCAAGGAGCCAGAACAATCCTCTCTGGGCCCTTTATGTCATTCAGAGAGTTCCCTGCCTCCCCTAACTCCTCAGGCTGAAGCCAGAATTGGCAATGAGGCAGAAGTGCCTCCCAAGCCCAGTAATCCCCCCGTGGGGTGGGGAGCAGAGGCCCAAGACTGGGGTCTCTTTGCAGCAGCCCAAGCTGATCAGCAGCCCCAGAAGCCAGAGGCAAAAGCTTCCAGTCAGACCCCACAGTCCCCAGCTGAGGCTTCCCTACCAGTGATGGAGGAAAGTGGTCCTGCTCCACCACCCACAGCAGGTGAGCCAATTCCACCTGAGGTGCTTGCATGTGGGCCCAGTGGGCCGCCACCACCACTGGAAGAAGCAGCAGAGGGGCTACCAGGAGGGCCCTCAGTGGGGCCTGGACAGCCCCCAGTGGCCGACACCAACCTGGAAGGAGTAGACTAAGCCTCATGGTGCCTTCGGAAGCTATTCTCCCTGACTTTACATTTTCATCATAAGACTGTCTTCTGAAGAGGCGCTAAGGGCTAGAGATGTCTAAGGGAAGAGACTTAATTAGAATCAAGACATTTTTAAATGTTATGCAGAGCACATTCAGCCTGTGCTATTTGTTCTCAATTTATAACTGATTTGGAGCTTTTCTGTGTAACGGATTGACAGTATAATTTTCCCAAATGGCAACAAAACACACAGATAGGAAATTCCTACTAATTTTCCATTGAGATGGTATTTATTTCAATTTCTTAATCAGCAGTAAGATTTGGTGTTTCAGGACTCCCACTATAATATATAAATATAGAAAATGCAATGTTTCATTTATTTCCCTATACAGTTTTAATAAGTTCTGTAGTAAGTAATGGATGTCCAGGTTCCATTTAAACATTATATACATAATATATGCATATATGTGAATGTACATATATATGTATATGTGTGAATATATACATATGTGTGTGAATATATACATATATGAGTTTATATACCTATATGTGCATCTGTATATTTTTAGTATATATGTATACAAATATGTGTGTGTATATATATATATACACATATATATATATAAAACACATACATTTCATCCTTTTTTGGAGTTCTCTTGTGCAAAATATTTAGATGATAATCAAAAAAGTATCTCTTACTTGCTTGGGATGAGGGTAGGCTAATGCTCTATGAATCAGAAGTAGGTTCAGGATTCAGGTCTTTAGGCCATGTAATGTTGGGCAAAAACAAGTAACCGGATATTGGGAGATCAATAAACCCAACCAATGGATCAAATGACTGAACAGCAGTTGGGTTAGACTGTGAGTGTGCAAAACACATATAGACACAAAGATGCCACAAGAAGTCGTAAACAGAAAAGGGGAACAGTCACAGCTGTAGACAGCTCACTTCTTCCAACTGCCTCTCAGACACAACTCAGCATTGCCTTGCAGCTCCATGTGGGGAAGCAGGCACTCATGGCTACCTGCAAGGAGTAGCCTTCCCACTAGAAGTGGGAAAACAAGCAAGAGCGTAGAAGGATTGAGGGTCCTCCAATTGAGATGAGGTTATGCTCTTGCTCCCTGCCTCCTGTGCATGGGAGTCTTGAGAAAGAATGTTCACCTGGCCCTGCCAAGTCCCCAGTTCCCTCACTGTCTTCTATTGCTCTGGAGAGAGAGTTTCCCACCATTCTTGCTGTCACAGCTTTCATCTATATTCTCAAAGCACCTGCACCTTTTTTGTAACCACTCCCCACCCTGGACTTTGCAGGATATTATACCCGGCCCTCGTCTCAATTATTGCTAAGTAGAAGCTATTATTGTTCCAAAACAGAAGTCCACGCAGGGTCTCAATATGCATGATGAGGTGGCCAAACCAACAGGTTATCTACTTTGCAGAATTCTCTGCAAAGAACAAAGAACAAATGGGTCCCTTCTCGAAATGTCTTGAAAAATAGATGAGGATTCAGAAGAAGGCAAAAGCTAGAGACACCTGGAGTGGTCCACATGAGTATTACATTACCATTGCTGGACAAGAACTTCTAATATCGCTGACAGCATAAATTACTCGACTTAGGGGAGAGGGAGACTGGAACAAAAAAAAAAAAAAAAAAACAGGAAACAAGGGAGTGCAGGAGGACAAAGAAGGGAGAGGAGGGAGAAAAGGAAAAAAAGGTCTAACCCAGCCCTACCTTAAAAGTTGAATTCAAGTAGAGAAATGGATAAAAGCAAGATTCTTTACTATTTATCCAGAAAATCATTCTTCAGTGTCACATGTGGCCGTCTGCCAAGGAATACAAAGTGCTTGTAGGCAGCAACCATATGCTACAAGAATTGTAAACTGCATAAGATTTGTTTAAAGAAGACTGTGAAGGTAATGACAAATGCTAATCAGGAAAAAAGCATATCACTATTGGAGAACCCAAATATTTTTATTTATTTTTTCCATGTATTTTTAAAGCTCAAAATATTATAACCACAGATGATCTAGCCAAATTCAACATTACTGGAAATCTTAGAGATTTGAACATTCATTTAATTCAGAGCCAAATACTCACCATAACAATCCAGGAGGGTCTCCTTTCCTACTATTTATAGAAGCTAAACTTCCAAGAATGGAGTAAGATTAGATAATCATAGTAAAGTCTCAGTCTGAATGTTTAGCAAGAGAAACAGGCAGGAGAGGAGCCAAAATCTGGTAAATCAAATATTCTAATACCCAAAGTTCATGATTTTTTTTTAATCCAAAAAGCTTTCAGAGCAACACATTACTCACTACTGTGTGTGTCTTGGGCAGAGTTTCAATACAATACCTTGCCTAAAATTTGCAAAGCGTAATATAGGCTCTGGGAGGATTATTTTAATATTCAAAGAATGTTTTATTATGGTCCTTTGTGTTAGAATTCGGCCTTATTAATTATAACAATAACTCATGGGACCTGAAGGAACAAGGAATTTCTATGCATTATCAAGTTCACGTAACTCTTTCTAGAGGTGTCAAGTCTACTTTCCAGAAACACCAGCATTATTTGTGTTTTCTTAAATTAAATAACTATAATTTATGTATATTAAAGTTACTTCTCTTCCCGAATGCTCACTTTTGTTACTTCTATGTGTCAATAATACCTAACAAAGATCATGGCTTTGTTTTTGTTGTTGGTTACATTTTTTGGCCTCTGAGTAGAATGTGCATATAATGAACACTTTGAAGATTTTGAGGTGTGTGTGTGTGTGTGTGTGTGTGTGTGTGACAGAAAGAGAAGGAGGGAAAGAAGAGAGAGAGGACATGACTGCCCAGAACTAGTGAGAGAGCAAACCCCCAGCTCCTCTGCCTGACCTTCAGCTGCTGGTGGGTAGTGATCACATGGCCACTGTTTCTCTCCAGTGCCAGTCTCCAGTGAGATTGTTTCCACAGGGTTCTCTGCCAGGTGAGCTCTCAGAAACACTCTGAGGAGTAAGGGGGTGGGTGTGGAAGGTGTCAACTCATTTTACCCCTACCTGGTCCTTCTAATGCCCCAAGAGTTTCCCTAGGAAGACCCGAAGAGGCCTGGCTGTCCTGCCTTTTGCTTCTACTCTCTTCCGAGTCTCTACTGATCCAGGAGGCGCAACTAGAACAAAGCATTTCCTGGTATGCTTGGAGAAAAGAATTATCTAGCTAAAATGGAGAAAAGATTAAACCCTACCCTTAACGCTGTTTTTGCTCCTTTTTGCCTGGTATAGATACACATTTTAAAAATAGCTCTCTCTCTCTCTCTGTGTCTCGATAATAAAGTATTATGTGTTTGTTGCAAAACTTATTGAAGCTGCTTTTCAATAAGATTAAGATATCATTAGGGGAGAAATCATTTCGGGAAAATGTCCTCAGCAATTTCTCCTCTAACCAGCAGTTAAATCCAGTATTTAGGGAAAATAAACGTAATTTAAAATGTAAAGGGGACGCCTGGGTGCCTCAGTGGTTGAGCATCTGCCTTCAGCTCAGGTCGTGATCCCAGGGTCCCGGGATCGAGTCCCACAGCAGGCTCTCCACAGGAAGCCTTCTTCTCCCTCTGCCTATGTCTCTGCCTCTCTCTGTGTGTCTCTTATAAATAAACAAATAAAATCTTTTTTAAAAAAACAAAAATAAATAAATAAAATGTAACAAATTGAGGTGCCCAGCTGGCTTAGTAGGGAGAGCATGTGACTCCCGATCTTGGGGGTCATGAGTTCAAGCCCCACATTGGGTGTACAGCTTATATAAAATGTAAAGAATTCCCTAAAAGAAGAGAGGAAATAACAATGATGACTTTGGTCTCTAAAATTTGTGGCCATCAAAAACTGGCAAGTAAGAGTTAGGATTCAAGCAGGATACATGGGTAAGTTTACACAGGGTTTAAACCAATTGCATTTCCGTCCTTTACAACCTAAAAATTAAAGTTATCATTAGATCAGGTATGAGGGCATTCCATTCAAATAGAAGCATTTATAAATGATAGTAATAAAGATTTTTCTCGGTCCCATGAAGTCGTATCTTCCATACTTGAAGTGAATGAAGTCTCCTTGCTGATATCCCAAGAGAAGTTCTATAAATACCAGTTGCTGCTATATATGTGTCTGAATGTTCCCACATACACATACACATGCACATAAGCACACAGTGTAAAATCTGTCCAAGATTCAATGCTGCACCTGTCGGTGGGCCTTTACACCTGTATTTTCAAAGGATATTACTATTATCTTTCCTGATGAAGACACTATAAAAAGAAATCAGGAAACTGTTCAAATAAGGATATCTGATAGAAACACTTATTAGCAAAATAAACCTACAAATTTATTGATTTGTGGCACAAAAATCATTTGCAGAAGTCGATTCACTCTTCCAGAAGATAGGAAAGGAGATAAACCACCAGCACCACAGTCAGGTTGGCTACATCCAATTGCAAGGCCTTCTTCCAGTCTTTCTTCCTGCTGGGTTTTAAAGGCTCACCCTTCCATTACCAGCCATGTCTATCCCATTCTTAACTTGAATTTTTTACAAAGTAATATAACGTTTGATTACTTCACATCATAATTAAAATATACCTTGGTATAAAACTCATCCTTTCTGCGCTGACCATCAGTATGACATTTTATGTCAAATAACACAAACCCACTGCAGAAGCCAAGGAAGAAGACATTATGTCAAGATAGGGAAAGAAGAGAGAAAAAGAGGCCTTCAATCTGAGAACTAATACAATAATGAAAAGTAAAAAAAGTAAAAGTTTAAGCAATAAAAAGAAGACGCAGGTGGACCCTTTTGTGAAAGCAAGATGCCAAACAAGGGCAAGAACCATAATGACTTTAATGCACTCCCACACCACAGCTTCCACAAAGAGGATTCTTACAAACATATTTCTTAGTGCAGCGGGTTTTATTGGTTTTCTTTTTGTTTGCCTTTCTTCTAAAACAATAAATGCATTCTTTTCAGTAAATAATAATAATAATAATAATAATAATAATAATAATATTACATCATGGAACATGTAGAAAACAAAGAGAAAAATTACCCTGAATTCCATCACCCTACCCTAACTTAACCAGTGTCAGCATTCCCTGTATCATGATATATTTTACATTACGTATCTTTTTTATTTAATATGATGTTAGTTTGTGTTTGGGGAAGTAAACAGTAGTCCAACAGAGAGTAATAGCTATTAATTGCTACCAGATTTGAGTGTTGATGCTATGTATTCAAATCTGCTACACTCTACCATATAAACATGGAAGCATATTATGTTATTCATAGAATAAATATAACTAGGCAAATACAAATACACAGCATTCTCACATGCTGTTTGGACAAGTTATGCTACGCATTGCACTTAAATGTTCTACTGCATATACACAAGTTTCCAAGTAAACCTGGACATAGCTAGAGTGAACTTAACGCAGTTCAGAAAATAAATAAATGAATAACCAACTCTAGAGAAATACAAATGCAGTGAATGAGAAAACAAGAGAGAAAGAGTCAAACTCTGGTTTATGAACTGACAAGATACATATGATAATACCACAAACCATAGCATTGGCTAAATAAAGGTCAGTGTTCTAGAATAAATCTAAACTCTTCAGCATTAGTGAGACAGTGTTTTTGCTGCCCTACTGAAATGATAGTCATCAACATTAACTACAGCCAATCCATTAAGTAGGGCCAGGCTAAAAACCTACATGAACCTGAGATTACTCTAACATCTACCAGGCAGATGCAACCAGCTGTGGAGTACTCAGAGATCTCATACTCTAAGAAAATATGTAAGTCAGTATTCAAATTTATAGGAGCGGTACAACAAGGATGTCTTTCATCGTGCCCAAAGTCATGAAGTTAAATGTAAGTTGTAATGTAAGTTGTAAGTTGTAATGCTCTCCATAAAGAAAATTCATGTTCAATAATTTGTTTTCTTCACATTCTTATCAAGGAGTAATTCCCTGGAATAAAATCATGCAAGTCTGAGCAAGGTGTGAAGTGTGGGATAGCACTAGTCCAAGAACCAGTCCACTAAGTCCCTAGTCCCTGTTCTGCTGCCTACTAATGGGGTGACACTGGAGAAATAACATCTTTGTTCCTTCACCACCTATAAAATGAGAGCCTTGGACTACATTACATGATGGCTGAGGGTTTTGACATCTCTGATTAAATCCTCAAGAAACTTAAGAAGTTATATAGAGCTTCCACTCCTCAGGGATAGTTTTATTCTAAGAGATCTGCCCATCACCTTGGGCTCTTCTATTAAAAGTCAGGCAAGGGGAAAGAGACAACATTACCCAAATTTTTAAAAAATGTTTTTAATTTAATTTATTTTTTAAGATTTTATTAATTTATTCATGAGACACAGAGAGAGAGAGAGAGAGAGAGATTGAGATTGAGGCAGAGACACAGGCAGAGGGAGAAGCAGGCTCCACGCCTGGAGCCTGATGTGGAACTCGATCCCGGGACTCCAGGATCATGCCCTGGGCCAAAGGCAGGCACTAAACTGCTGAGCCACCCAGGGATCCCCATGTTTTTCATTTTAAAAATGAGAGGAAATCACAAATTCTTGGATTTCATCAACAAATGCTGAAGACCTTCTATGAGAGTCTGTACTAGCCCTGGGATGGCAGCGGTTACAAGGCTAAAGAAAGGATCTCAGGACCACCCATAACTTGAATCTATCTGCTCAGGACCAGAATGCCTGGTTGAGCCTGAGGATTCCTGGGGGACTCAGTACCAAGGGAAGGGGCTACAAGAGATGCTGAGAGGCCTCACATGCCCCTTCATGTTCTGCAACCAAAAAGCAGCACAGTGACTTCCAGCAGCATCTTTATCACAAATGGTACCCAGATCTCCGAGTGGAAAAGTTGTGCTCCTGCTAGAGAAGGAGGGCCTTATGGAATGTGTGTGTATAACTTGTGTGAATGAGTGTGAGTACATACTTGTATGTGAGGGTATGTGTGAGCATATGTGTGTAGCATGTGCCAGTATGTGTGTGTAGTTTTGTGGGCATGTGACATATGCATATAGTTCTATGTGAATGTTTATGACTATATGTGATAGTATCTATGCATAATAAATTGACATAGCCTATGTAAGTGTGTGTAATGGTGTGTGAGTCTATGGCATGTGCGTGATAAGACTGGGAACTGAAAACCTGAACACCACAGATGTGATTTTAATCATGCGGCTAACTTGTTTTTCATAGGATCATGTCTTGTTGCAGACTTTTGTTTGCATGACTAATCCTCTTGTTTACAGTGGCATAGGGTTTGTCCTTTTTTGGCTGACAATCTGCCTCCTAAGCAAACAGGATGGTGGGTGAAGCTGCAGCTGCAGGGGCATCTAGTCATGAAATAATAGCACACACCGCCAGCCCAAGGTGATAGCCCCCACTGACTCACAACTCTCATCCTTAGGCAAGGCTACGGGTATGTCTTGAGAAATGCTCAGTGCTATTCTTCACATGGACCAGCCACAGCTTGAGCAGGGAACACAAGAAGTGGTAGCAAACAGGCCAACTTAATTCTTGTCTTTCTAACTAAGAGAGGACCTCCTCACTCACATGACCACTGTTTCTAATAAAGGTGGCATCCTTAGAGGCAGACTCATAGTCTCTTCATCCAGCTGAAATCAAGCCCCTGAATATTACGAAGGTTTCTCTGAATTAAAAATCAAAGAAACAGTGTCCAATCTAAATTTTAATCATAAATGAAGGCAGCAAACCAGAGTTGATTGCAGCTGCTACCAGCCAATCAGCCATGCCCATGACTCATCCTTTGTGTGGAGAGATTTTTTGCTGTGATACAATTCATCTCCCAGAATCTAGCTGCGTTGTCAGAGTTGGACCATCTGGCTTCTCCCTTGCCCATTATTAGAAAACTGATCCAGAAGTTCTCCAAATCAGTCTGAGACTAATTTAAAGCAATACCCAAAGGAAGGAGAGTGAAAGCTTTTTTGACAAATTAATTACCTGCCACACAAGTTAACTGATGATCTTCAAAAGTTAAAGGAAACAAAACAACTAAACATTAACAAAATTTAAGGCAAGAAATGAATGGCAGAAAACAGTCACAACAAATACAACAAAGCATCAATATCCAGGATTCAAAGAGAAATCACAGAAAGCAATAAGAAGAGACGAACAACCCAGAAGAAAGTGGGAGAGTCAGAAGGTGAGGCCTACCAGGCTGCAGGTGATGAGGGGGCAGGGCCATAGTCTATAGAGAATCTAAAAACAGGAATGAAACCAACTCCGAGACAGTTTGCTTTTTACTACCACCACGCACAGCAATCCTGCATATCACCATGGAAAGCTGTCCTCCCTTCCGGAGACGACGCTCCCACTATGTATCCCCCATTTGCCTACCACTGGCATGAGACATGATGGGTAGTTCATAGAAGAAATTCAAATGACAGAAACATATGAGGCCAATAAAAACAACAAGAAGACATTCTATTACTTTTGCCCAATAGACTGAAAAAATTTAAATATTTATAAAACTCAATTTTAGCAAGGATGAGAGCAAATGGATACATTCAAGTACTGTTGGTACATGGGCGTCTGGGTGGCTCAGTCGGTTAAGCGTATGACTTCAGCTCAGGTCCTGATCTCTGGGTCCTGGGACTGAGCCCCAAGTCAGGCTCCCCAGTGAGAGGGGAATCTGTTTCTCCCTCTCCCTGCTCATTCTCTCTCTCTCTCTCTCTCTCTCTCTCAAATATAAATAAAATCTTTTAAAAAATTGTTGGTTAATATTGGGTCACCTGTCTTTTTCTTATCCATTTGTAGGAGTTCTTTTGAAAGGCAATTTGGCAATATGTACTCAATTTTTCTAGTGTGCAAAATAAACATTATTTGGCAAAGAACAGACATATTGCTCTTGCCTACCTGCACCTTTTCCTTGGAGAAAGCACTATCCCATGGATACATATGATCTAGATGGCTAGATGTGGCCATCAATCACAAAGTCCTAACCGCCCCCTCTCCCCCTCCCCCCACCCCACCCCCGCACAGCCAGTCGTGGCCTCACAGTCATGGCCTCAGGGCTGGGCATAAAGCAGCAGACCACTTGGCATAGTATGTAGTGGCAGCCCCAGGATTTCCACAGAGGAGCTTCTGGACGATGATCTGCTTGAAAGAGGGGCAGGAGGCAATTTGACTTGTCTTAAAGCTGCAGTTGCTTCATGGCAGCCACACTGTTTTTATTCATGTTATCTTGGGGTTTATGGGCACCCAAAAGCCCTCTAATCCAGTGTGCCTAAATTCACCACGAAAGGTCCAGTCTAATCTAATAATTGGTTCTTTCTGCTGGAATTCGGCTGACCACATGGAGATAGCCTGTGTGCAGAATAATGTCCAGAGGGAATGAATGAAGTCGAAAGTCAAGGAGAAACACATTCCTGGTAACCCTATTTGGGCTCTTGAATCCAGTTGGTCTTTTCAGATCAAATAATTTCCCTTTTTGTTAAGAGGATGTGAGTCAGGTTAGTCATTCGCACCCAAAGAGCTCTGAGTAACAAAGATGAGGAGAAATTTAAATAGGTGAAGTTGGGCACACCAAAAGGGAGTTTTAAAATTGTAATAACTAAAAAATAAAAATAAATAAAATTGTAATAGCAGAATGTGTATCAAAATATTTTTAAAATCTTATTTATCACTTTAATTTTTTAGATTCTCTTTAGAAGTTTTTTATTGCAAAAATGATGAACTAGTACAACATAAATTCTTGAATGTAACCCATCACCCAGGTCAAGAAACAGAACACAGCCAAGCATTTTAGAAGTTCCCCTTCCCTTCTCCATCACTACCCCACCCTCCTCTCCAAAGGAAGCCACTCACCTGATGAATAATGACATGGATTTGTATTTGCCTCTGTGTGTGTGTGTGTGTGCATATGTGTGTTGTTTTGGGTTTTTTTTACTTTATAAAAGTATTATTTTGCATCTGCCTTCTTGTTTGCTCATACTGTGTCTGTGAGATTCATACATGTTATGCCTGTAGGGGTAGTTCACTCATTTTCATTGTCATAGAGTAATCTGTTGTAGGACTATACCACAATTTACCTGTCCATTCTAATGTAGACTGACACTTAAATTGTTTCCAGTTATTGACTACTACAAATAATGTTGCTGTGACATTTCCTAAGTGTATACTTAGAGAAATTGTTGGGTTATATGGCATATATCAAATAGCTTTCCAAAAAGAGTGTACCAATTATTTCAATGATCAGTGTATGCGAGTTCCAGCTGCTCCTTGTCCTCCTCCTGGGATCATCAGCCATTTAAACTTTAGCTATTTGGATGTGTGTAGCAGCATCTCATTGTAGCTTTAATTTGCCTTTCCTGGATAATTAATGATATTGAGCCATCTTTTCTTACAATTATTAACCAAGTGGGGAGATCCTCTTTTGTGACATTCATATTCATGATTTTTTTCCCCTTTACTTTTTTCCTATTGAGTCATCTGGTTTTTTTCTTGTTCATTTGTAGAGTTCTTTAGACTTCTAGAAAGACTTTATTAATTAATGTAATTACAAATAAATTCTACTCTGTGACTCTATGGCTTTTAGTTTCATAATGATACATTTTGATAAACAGAATTTGTCAATTTAATCATATCCAATTTAACAATATTTACCTTTTTGACATGTGTTTCCTGTTTAAGAAATCTTTGTCAACCTCAAAATTATGAAGCTGTTCAAAGTTTCATGTTCTCTTCTAGAATCTCTATTCTTTTATCTTTTACATTTAGGTCTACAATCTACCCAAAATTAATTTTTGAGGAGAAAGTGATATAGTGGGTCAGATTAGTTTTTTCCTAAATGGATATGCCACTCATCAAGCTCCACTTATTTAAGCAAAACATTTTCCTCCGCTGCTTTTTTAGTGCTATCTTAGTCATAAATTGAATGTCCATTTGTGGGTGGATCTCTTTCTAGATTCTCCGTTCTGTTCCACTGGTTTTGTTGTTTATCCTTGCAGCAATTCACCTTTTTAATTACTATAGCTTTATAAGTCTTTATAGCCAAGAATCCATGTCTTCTACTTCTCGTTCTTCAAGATAGTGTTGGCTATTCTTAAACTTTATTTCCTTGTTTAATTTAGAACCAGCTTATCATTCTACACATGCGCACACACACACGTTTTTATGAAGATTGGATTTAATTGATAAATCAGTTTGGAAAGAATTGATATTTTACAATATTGAGTTTTCCAATCTGTGAATGTGGTAAAGATCTCCACTTATTTATGTTTCTTCAATTATTTTTCAATAAGATTTTATCATTTTCTGGTGTGTTGACTCATTTTTCATTATGTTTAATTTGGTGTTTGTGATCATATTTAATTTTTTGAAAATATTACATTAACTTTGGAATAAACTCAACTTGGTCACAAAGTAGTATACTTTTCATATTATTATATTTGGTTTGCTACTATTTTGTTTAGAATTTTTGCATCTATGTTCAGGAAAGAGATTAGTTTTAATTAATCTCAATTCTCTTATGTCTTTGTCATTATGAGAAAAGTAGGTTTCCTTACTTTTTTATTCTTTGGGAGAATTTGAGTTGGTAAATGTTCTTCTTTCCTTAAAGGTTTTAAACAAATTCTTTGGTTAAGCTATCTGGGATTTAAGTTAAGGATTTAATTATCTTTAATAATTTTTCCCATTTTTTGTATCAATTATTGGGTGCTGTATTTTTCAAGAAATTAATCCATTGCATCTAAATTTTCAAATTTGTTAACACAAATTGTTCGTGATATCCTTTAAAAAAATTTTTTAACTCTGCAATGTCTGTAATATTTTTTACTCCTGATACTGGTAATTTATGCCTTCTCTTCATGTCTTTTATTAGTCTTACCCAAGAGTTATTAATTATAGTATAGTGTTCACAGAACCAACTCTTGGCTTTTGGTTTTATCTATTTTATTTTCTCTATTGTCCATTTTGTTTTCTGTTTCATTAATTTGTGTCAACTTCTTAATGTTTAATTGGCTGTTCTTTTTCTAACTCCTTGAGATACATGTTTAGATCACCGATTTTCTTCCTTTCTTCTTTCCTAATATATGTATTTAAAACTATCTAAGAATGGTTTTTCAATTACATCCCACAAGTTTTGATCTGTTGTGTTTATTACCCTTCAACATATTTTCTAATTTCCAATATTTTTCTTTGACATATGTTTAAAGGTACATTGATTCATTTCTAAACAGAAAATTTTCTATTTATCTTTACCCCTGAATTAATAGCTCAATTCTGCTATGATCAGAAACCACATTCTATATGATTTAATTTATTTGAAATTTGTTGAAACTGTATAGCCCAGCATATGATCAATTTTGGCAAGTGTTCCACATGCAGTTGTTGAGTGCAATGTTCTATATATAGCAAATAGGTCAGTTTTATTGATCATGTTGTTCAGATTGTCATCCTGCTTGATTGATTAACTTACTGATTTTTAGGTCACTAACTCTATTGGTTACCGAGAGAAGTGTGTTAAAATATCATGCTATAATTGCATATTATTTTTAAACTTTGTATTTAATATAATTGCATATTTTTATATTTCTCTAGTTAGTTCTTCAAGTATTGCCTTGTATCTTACTAGGTGTAAAATTCTGATAGCCTTATGTTGGAATGACCATTTCATTATTATAAAACATCTTTTTAAATCTTAAGTAATGTTTGTTGCCTCAAAGTCTCCTTTGTCTGATGTATAGATAACTGAGCTGTCATTTGGATAGTATATACATACTATATCTTTTTCCATCCTTTTATTTTCAACTTTCATGAATTCTTGTAATTTGCACCATGCACTTATATGCAACATTGAGTTGGGTTTTGATTTGGTTTGTTTTTTTTCTTTATTTTGTTTTGTCCAATCTAACAATTTTTGCCTTTTGATGAGAATTTCTTATTCCTTTACCCATGATGTTATAACTTGTATATATACATTTAAACCCACTATCTTGTTATTTGTTTTAAATTTGTTCCATCTGCTTTGTGTTTCTTCCCCCCCTCCCCTTTCTTTTCATATCTTCTTTTGGACTATGAATGTTTATTATTTTTATTACCCCATTTCCCCTGTTAACTATTTTTAGTTATACAATCTTTCGTTATGCTTTTAATGGTGACCATAGAGATTTTAACACTCATCTTTAACTTTTCAAGTCTAATGAATAGTATTACACATCATTTTCTGGCCAAAGCAAAACCTTAGGACATTTAACTCCATCTAGTCCTTTTCAATGTCCTCTGATTCATCTTTCAGTTTATGATCTCTCTCTTCAACTCTAAGCCATTTTAAACCAATCTATTGAGTTCTTAATCTAGTCCTTTTCAATGTCCTCCGATTCATCTTTCAGTTTATGATCTCTCTCTTCAACTCTATCTAAGCCATTTTAAACCAATCTATTGAGTTCTTAATTATAGATAATAGATATTAATGTTCAAGTTTAGATATTCCATTTGATTTTTTTGTAGTTTCCAGGTACAGTTTCCTGTGTCATTCTCTATCTCATCATTTAAATTCTGGAACATACTAATCACAATTATTTTAATGTCCATGCATGATCATTGCAATATCTGGATGCCTTCAGGTTTTCCTCCCCCTCAGTTTTCAATAATTTTGCCTTGAGATGTACTGGATAGTTTCTTATCTTTCTTTTAAGATTTTATTTATTTATTTATTTATTTATTTATTTATTTATTTATTTGACAGAGACAGCACAAGCAGGCAGAGCAGCAGGCAGAGGGAGGGGAAGAAACAGGCTGAGTAGAGAGCCCCAAGGGGGGGAGGGGTGTTCAATCCCAGGACCCTGGGATCATAACTTGAGCCAAAGGCAAATGCTTAACCAACTGAGCCAGCCAGGCACCCCTAAAAATGTTTGAAATATAAAGCTCTGGATAGTGTCATCTTCCTGAAAGGAGCTTATTTTTGCTTCTAATAGGCAGTGAAGGTGGAGCAGATTACCTCATCCAACCATAAATTGAAGTGATTTTAAGTTGAATTTCTGCCTTTTTAAAGAGTCATCTATTTCTTATGGTGTAGTCATTTGATGGTCCTAACTGAAAGCCTGGAGTGTTTGCCAGGGCCCTAAATCATTGGCTGATGCTAAACTCTAATTTTTATTTCTGATACTTCATAAAACAGCAGGAAACTTTACTTAGCTCCTCAGCCTCTCAGCCACAGCTTGGATATTTGCAAGTGCGTGCAGAGGAAAACCAGTCTGAATGTCACTTAATTTCTCTAGGGTTTTGTTTGTTTGTTTGTTGTTTTCCTTCTCTTGAAGACCTGTCCTTCCAGAATTTTGCTCTGGGTAACTCTCCAATGCCTTCAAACAGATGCTGTATGTATTTTCTCCAGCTTTTCTAGTTTTCTTGGAGGGAAGGTCACCCTACAGCAAGTGATTCCACTTTTACCAGAAGTAGAATTCCTAATCAGTTTGTCTTTTGAGCATCAATTTCATTTTCTTGAGATTCTGGAGATTCATCGAATTTCCTTGGAGCTCTAAAATCAATGATCCCCTATGACCTTGCCTCCTTCGAGTTTCTGTTTCTTGTAAGAACCAACCATGAGAGATCTATTTTGTTGTTTTAGCTAATATTTTGACCTTTA
The DNA here is from genome assembly GCF_003254725.2 of Canis lupus dingo. NCBI lineage: Eukaryota > Metazoa > Chordata > Mammalia > Carnivora > Canidae > Canis > Canis lupus. The sequence continues at coordinate 31,398,510 of NC_064243.1, read as the reverse complement.
TTATTATATAATGAAAATATTAAAGATCAACCATGGTTTGAAATGAGAAAAATAAGTTTTAAGCCACGTGCCAAAGAGTCTGAGGCCACAATTGGTCCAGCAGGAAAGTGTGCCATGAGAAATTCATGATGCCTACCCTAGAGTGGGGTGGCAGCAGTATATGCGCCAGACATTTGCCAGACAATCCACTTGTGGATTCATCTCTCTGAGAAATTGCTTTGTATCCACTTAAATTTTACAGAGATTCAGCTAGTGCCTCTCTCTTAAAGGTGGGTAAGGATTTGCTAATATGAAAGATATTCTTCCCATAAACTAAGAAACTAGCAGCAACCAAATCCCAATGACCCATCACTTTGTATAAGAGTTTAATAGGTTTAGTTAGATAGAAAGGTGAGGGACACATTGTTGGGGTCTTTGTCCATTCAGGCTGCTACAAAAATTATCTTAGGCTGAGTGGCTTATAAACAACAGAAATTTATTTCTCACACTTCTGGAGGCGGAGAAGGCTAAGACCAAAGTGCTGACAGATTCAGTGTCCGGTGAGAGCCTGCTTCCTGGTTCACAGATGACCATCTTCTTGCTGTGTCTTCTCCTTGCAGAAGGGGCAAGAAAGCTCTCAGGGGCCTCTGTCATTACAGCACGAATTACATTCATGAGAGCTCCACCCGTATGACCTAGTCACTTCCCTAATCCCACCACACCGAGGGTTAAGACCTCACATATGAATTTTTGGGGAACACAGTCAATCCGTAACATTGGTTGAAACGCAGCTGTCAGAAAACGGAGGGTAATCATTATGGCAGCTGTATTTTCTAAACCCCAAATAGAGGCACTGCCCGGCAAGGGCTAATACTCGTACATCAGCAATAAGAACGTTAGAAATCAAGACTGCCTGGGAGAAGCCAGCACAAAGGTATAAAAGTACAATTCTGTCACTGATTCAAGATATTCTTGATTTTCACTGACTCGGTTCCAAGATGGGGCTTTAGAGAGTTGGCCTTTTTGATGAGATTTTTCAGAGCAGTTACAGGAGGGACGGGCCTGCCTGGGGTCCGGCCTCAGCCTCCAACCTGCTCCGGACCAGACCGTCTGCAGGGAAGCAGATAACGGACTCCTAACCTGCTTATTTCAGACGGTGGCTTTGCTCCTCTCTCCAGTCTCCCAGTCAGCTTGCAAAGGCCTTTACTCTGAAACTGCCTGCAAGCAGGGCCCCCCCCTCTCCCCGGCTGCAGCTGCCACCGCACTGATAATGGGTTTGTACTGCCGCTTGCCCAGAGAGCTGCTTGGAGCCGGAGATTTGCATCCTGCCTGCCCGACCCACAGCGCCCGCGCGGCACGCGGAGAACGCGAGCGCCACCTGCCGGAGCTCCGCGGCAGAGCCCGCCGCTCGCAGGCCCGGGCCTGCCCGTCACCCAGCAACCGGACTCAAAACCACCTTTGTGCAGCGATTCAGTGGGCCGCGTCTTCTGCCAACAATCCTGGCTGTTGACCACAGTTAGGCTGAAAAAGTCTCAAGGAAGTTTATTCTGTTCCGAACAAACGCAAGCAAACTGCAGTTGGGATCCAGGCTGTACTCCACTTAAGCGAGAAGTGGGCAAGCCAGCAAATGCAGAGTTTGACACACAACACAGTTACGAGGTGCTTAGCCCCGACTGGACGCCGGTGAGGCACCAGGATAGAAGTGTGAACGGCCTACACGTGACGAACAGTGGAGAGATGAAGAATCTGTACCTGCATCCCACGACGGACGAAATTACATGAGGAGCGCAGCCGCGATGTATTCCAGAGTCTACCTCAGAGCATGGAATTTGGAGGATCTGAATTTCCCATTTTTCCCTGAGTTCCGTGGCCACTGTCACTAAGCTTAGATTAAGAAGTCATGATGACTTTTTTATTGTTGTGGGGCTTTTTGTTTGTTGTTTGTTTGTTTTGAGTCACCAATTAACAAATGATATATTTGGAATTTTGTTCTCAAAATAGCTGCTCTGCGATGCCCTAAGCATCCACTTGGCCTGCTCTCATAAAATCTTGCCAGGACAACTCTCAAAGGGCAAAATACTTTCCCTGCATTCACAAACTCTTCTATATGTGCTAATAACAGATGTCTGACAATGATCAGTAAAATACATTTGTCAATATTCTTAATGTCTAATGACATCAGAAAATCTTACTTGAAATACATACGTACCTACTTACATAAGTTAGTCAGTGAACACCCTAGTAAGTCAAGAACTCCACAGTGATTTGGTCACACATGCACAGCTGTGCAGTGAACCTGAAAACCCTGAGGGACCCCTTCCCTGCTGAGAGACTCTGGTGCTTCAGCCATTGTGTGGTCACTGTCCAAGCATATTTTAATGAGCTATACAGGTGTGCCTCCTCCATTAAGAGGAGACCAGGTAAATACAAATGATAGGAAATGGGCAAAGAAGTGTCATGTTGGATGCAAGATGCATAGACTTAAGACAGAATGCAATATTCACAAACTAAAATTCCTTAAGCTACTACTGTGAGAATTATATCTGAGGCCCTGCTAAAGTTTCTGGTATTTTACTATGATTTTACTTTTGAATACATAATATATGATATATTAAGTATGTTAGCACAAATTGCATCCATAAATACTCAACCAACATATTTCCCACCCACCCAGTGATTCAGCTGCTGACCTGATAAGACTTTTCTTACATGTCTTATTCTGTAAGTCTCATAATTCAGCTCGCGGGAGGCTCCTAGAACTGCTGTTGGCTGCTACAAATCCATATTTAGACATAAAATGAGCTGCTGGAAAACAGGCACACACCTCCTGTACATCTCTCAGAATCTTCCACAAAACTCTAAGGCCACTGCAGCCCTCATTCCTGCCAGAATATCTGCACTGTTCTGAGGGCAGGCATCATGGTTTCTGTAGCCTGTCTCTGAGGTATACAGATGGTAAGCACTGGGCAGGACCCCGGGGCTGATCCTTGACTTTTGTTCACCTCTTCTTCCCACCATCCTTCCTGTCCTTCACACTCAGCAAGGCGCTACTCACTGTCATCTGACCAAGGCAAAAATACTCAAGCCTTGGTGAAAACAAACAGGAAATGACATCAAATAAAATAAAATAATCATAGACACTGATATGGGCGGGAACCTTAAAACTCCGATTCAATCTCTGATCTGACTCAGAGCTTTGGTGCCCTCCACACACCCTGCCAAACGGTCATCAACATTTTAAAACACTTGAGTGATGGGAAATTACTCCAGAGTAGCTCTACTTGATGTTTAGATGAGTCTTCCTTGTATCAGCCAGACTATGATGTGTTATATATTCTATTTTGTATGTACGATCACTTATTCTCCTCAATAATGCTGTGAGGAAGATACTAATACCCTGCCCTGCAGCTGAGGAACAGAAGCTTACAGAGGTTAAGTAGCCTGCCCAGAGTCACCCAACAAGCAAGAGATGATGCAAGATTTGAACACAGGTGGTCTGACTCCAGAAGCTCTCTAAATTATGGGTTCTGCATAGCAAAATGATCTCCACCCCCTCTAACTCCCACTCATGGTCCTCGCTCTACCCCCCCAAGGCCAGAGGAGCATCTAATTTCTCTTCTCCGTGACCGCCTTGGCGATTAGCATAGAGAAGGTGCTGGCTCTTCTAGCTGCTATTCACCCGGGTCCTTCAACACGTCTCGTAGGACATGGCTTTTATTTCCCTCCTTCTCCAGGCCCTCTGATCTGACATATTCTACTTAGTCTATGTTCCTCTGAATATGTTACCCAGATCCTAACATAACCATATCCGTGATGTGGTTTGATCAGTGCAGTGTTGAAAGCACGACCACAGTCTGCATTCTAGACAAGTGCCATCCAACACAACTTTCTATGATGATAGATCTATCGTATAGTTGCACTGCCCTACTCGGGAACCACCAGCCATTCTTTGCTATCTAGTGCTTGAAATGTGGATACTAAAACTGAGGAACTAAATTTTTATTTTACTTCATTTAGCTAATATTATTTTTAGTGGGTACATAGTTCTAGATTCTGTATTTTTTAAAAAGATTTTATTTATTTATTTGATGGAGAGAGAAATAGCGAGAGAGAGAGAGCATGAGCAGGGTAGAGAGGGAGGAGCAGTCCAACAGGAGCTTGATCCCGGGACCCCAAGTTCATGACCTGAGCCAAAGGTAGATGCTCAACCAACTGAGTCACCCAAGCATCCCTAGATTCTATATTTCTAAATCACATCCTGACTCATGTTAAGCTGAATGTTCTCAATAAATATGCCATCCCAGGGGCACCTCTGTGGCTCAGTCAGTTCAGCATCAGTCTCTTGGTTTGGGCTTAGGTTGTGATCTCAGGGTTCTGGGATCAAGCCCCACATCAGGCTCTGCGCTCAGCATGGAGTCTGCTTAAGATTCTTTCCCTCCTCTCTGTGCATGTGCATGCACTCTCTCTCTGTGTCTCTCAAGTAAATAAATAAATCTTTTTTTTTTTTAATTATGTTATCCTCATCCTTTAATCCTCATGGCTTTGGGGACCTCTGAGTATACTTTACATTTATCTTTGACAGATGTCACTTCATGATCATTCCAGTCTTTTAAAATCATCCCCAATCTGATTTAGTCATTCAGAGTATTTAGGGACTCTCACACCAGTTTGTGTCACCTGCAAGTTGGCTAAGCATACTTGCTACATCTTTAGGAAACACAGCTAATGGTGTGTGAGTAACCAATGTAACTAACACTTACTGAGAGCTCTCTATGTGCTAAGAGCTGTGCTATGCACTCCAGCACTCTATATACATATCCTCATGGACACTCAGGACTGACTGGATCCACTGCCCACACTCACCTGACTAGACTGCTTTCTGCGATGAGGCACATTCACATATATGGGCGCGGACATGCGCGCACGCACACACACACACACACACACACACACGCAGAACACGAGAAAAGCCCTTCCACATACTGAACATTGTCACTCAATCACAATTATCCTTGCTTCCAAGACTATGATTTTATAATATTTCCATGAATTTCATGAGAGTTCTTGTCAAATCTCTTGTTAAAGCACGTATTCACAATCTGTAAACACTGCCCTGAACTCCATAACAACCTATTAAGAAATATAATGAGTTCAATCTACCTTGATTTTTTTCTTAAACTCATCTTGACTCTGGGAACTATTTAATGGTCATTCCTCATTTAGTAACTCACTCAGTCAAGGACATGTTCCCATATCCATGAAGAAGAATTTAAAACCTGAGACATTAATGAAAATTTTGTTTCAGCTGTCTAGCTTGTCAAACAGCAATAGAGAAATGGATTTAAAGTTTAGAGAAAAAAACCAGTTCGCAATAAAAAGCAAGACTTCAAGGAGAACGTTTCATTTTAAAGATTTATTTATTTGAGAGAGCAGAGAGAGAGGCAGAGGGAGAGAGAATCCTCAAGCAGACCCCCTGCTGAGCATAGATCTAGCCCAATGTGGGCCTCAATTCCAGGGTCCTGAGATCATAGCCTGAACCAAAACCAAGAGCCAGACACTTAACTGGCTGAGCCACTCAGGTGCTCCCAAAGAGAACATTTTTTAAATGAACATATGTCTAATAGGACATTGAGATTTTTTGCCTGTTGCCCCAATTTCAACTAAAGCCCCAAGATGGAGTACAAGTGATAAAGGACTCCATAATCTTGAATCTGGACTGTCTTTGCAGAACTTTCTTAGGATGGCCTCAAATCACCATCAGCAATCTGCCAGTTGCCTGTAGTCTATATTTAAGAAAATCAGAATGATAAAGAAACGACACATTGGTGGGTGAGGATGTCTTGGCAGTTGTCAGACTGCTGTGCCATCTCTCTCCTATCTATCAGAGGTGGTAGTAGAGGACATTAGAGATGGGTAGAGACTCTGTGAAGCATCTGAAGAGGCAGAAAGAAAATCAGAAGAGTATATTGTCATGGAAACTGAGGAAAGAAACAGTTTCAGGGAAAAAGGGGAGTGAGCTGAGTGCTATTGAGATGTTAAGCTAAGAAGTGAAGGCATTGCTCATATTTAGCAAATGGAACACTGGCTTCCTTGATTAGAGCAATTTCCCCAGAATGGTAAGAGTGGAAGTGAGATCACAGTAAGTAACGTGCTAGTGACAGGAAGTCCAGACAATTTTTTGAATTAGGCTGTGAAATGGGATAGAAAGAAAGACTGATCAGTGAAAGTAAATGTAAATTCCAGGGAAGAATGTTTAACATTTTAAATTATCAGTATAAAGCATTCCAGAGAAATCAATCTGCAGTTTTATATGTACTCCATGGAGATCCCACCCTGGAGTGCAGGGAAAGTGATGAGCCTTGAAGAGAGCTGTATGTATGTACACCTAAATGTTTTAGTAATCTTTAAAACAAGGGTCAAAGTTCATTTGTTTAAGTTCTGCTGCATTAACCAAAATAAAAATGAAATAGAAAAGGAACTAAAGGATCACTCAAAGTTTGAAATTCCTGAAATGTCCAATTTATGCAACTTGTGGAAGATTTTTTTTTAAAGATTTTATTTATTTATTCATAGAGATGCAGAGACACAGGCAGAGGGAGAAGCAGGCTCCACGCAGAGAGCCTGACGTGTGACTCGATCCAGGGTCTCCAGATCACCCCCTGGGCCACAGGCAGCGCTAAACCGCTGCGCCACCAGGGCTGCCCTGTGGAAGACTTTATAAAGTTTTCTGAGAAACCCCGGATTGTTTCAGCTAAACAATTTGCACCTGTGAAATGGTCCCGGGTGAGCCCAGTAAAATAAAATGTTATAACCGCATACACACATGGATATGATCTTTCCATAGGTTATTCATAAAGTCTCAGGTTTCTAAACTGTGCTGTGTAACTAGATAGGACTAAGAACCTTTTAAATGGAAATTTTATATAGTGTCATTTCAACCAAAAGAAAATAATGAAATTAAGAATACCTATCACTAGGGGGCACCTAGCTGGCTCAGTCTGTGGAGTGTATGACTCTTTTTTTTTTTTAAGATTATTTATTTATTCATAGAGACAGAGAGAGAGAGAGAGAGAGAGGCAGAGAGAAGCAGGGACCATGCAGGGAGCCAGACGTGGGACTCAATCCAGGGTCTCCAGGATCACACCCTAGGCTGCAGGCAGAGCTAAACCCCTGCACCACCAGGGATGCCCAAGAGTTAGGGTTAGAGTGTATGACTCTTGATCTCGGGGTTGAAAGTTTGAGCCCCACATTGGATGTAGATTACTTAAAAATAAATAAAATAAGAATAATGAAAGAATATGCATCACTGTTGGGAGAAGAAGCAGTGTGTGATGGTGTGGGTCCTGCAGGAGGAGTGGGGTCAGAGCACACAAGAAAAGTTAACTCTGGCTAAGTGGGAAGCATTTGATTTTGTCTGGTGCTTTAAGCTCTGGGGCTGGTCTAAGGCCTCTCTCCAGTGTGGCTGTCCAGTGTTTATCCCAAAGCATTTCAGTTAGCCAGTTTGAGAACAGGGTCATGCTTTCCAGTTTCTATTCCTGCTTTCACAGGGCCAAACAAATAAATAAACCAAACCTTGAAAAGTCAATAGACAAGGAGATGTGGGAGAATCAGGATCCAGCATCTCTGAGGCAGAGGAAGAAAACAGGTAACAGATACTTGCATTAGAGAGGAGAAGAGCCCACTGTTTAAAGATAAGAAAGAAGGAATAAAGTTACAGATGCTTGGGAAGTTGGTGGCAAGAAGTTGAAGGATTTTTCATTTGTTGACTTGAATATCAACATGAAGTCAAAGGCAAGGTTGACACCTGTGAATGGAGAGCTGGAGGTGTAGTGGGAGGTGTTTGAAGAAAATAGAGAGGAGATTTAAGAAATAAATAAATAAAACCTGCCATGGGATACATGACAGGGGAACTAATGAAAAGATTGTAGAGCTGTTGAGACCTGGACAGAGACCAGGAAGGTGAAATGCCCCCGAATGCATAGGTTTGGGGGGCTCTCCAACAGCTGCCCAGGCCATGTGAGGCTCAGAGGTGCTCCAGGATACAAATGCCAGCCAGGATATAAGGAGTAACTAGGAGAATGTTAGCAAGACAGCAATTGAAGCACTGGGCCATGAAGACTAGGCTGGATCGGAGTACCTGTCACTCCATAAATTCTTGTTCACAGAGAGAGAAGAAAACTAGAAACCTAATAGTTAGCCCTCTTCCCACCAAACGTAATTGCCCCACCCTACTGACTCTATGTTGTAAATATCCCTGCATTCTCTCCACTTCCATGATCTCACCACACAGTCATCAGCATCCACCATCAGCATTTCTCACATCCACCATTGATCACAGCAATGAGAAATCTTTTTCTTAAACACCTAAACTTTCCTTTTCAACTCGCTATCTTCCAGTAATAGGACAAAATGACCAACTCAAAGGGGAAGAGCAAAGGCACTGCTAATTGTTCTCTGGGCCTTTCAAAAGCATGGAGTTGTTCCTTTGGCCACATACATGCAAATCTACAAGAAAGATGATTGACATCAAGGGGAAATGGGTACTATTCAAAAGGCAATGCCCCACAAATGTTAGTATGGCAAACGGAAATCTACAGTGTTACCCAGCATGCTGTTGGCATTGTTGTAAACAAGCAAGTTAAGGGCAAGATTCTGGCCAAGAGAATGAATGTGCATGGTGAGCATACAGAGCCCTCAAAGAGCCAAGATAGCTTCCTGACATACATGATGAGAAGTGTTCAGAAAAAGAAAAAAGCCAAAAAGAAATCTACTTGGATTCAACTGAAGCACCAGCCTGCTCCATCCAGGGAAGCACACTTTATGTGAACCAAAAGAAAGGACCCTAAGCAGTTGGAACCATTCCCTATGAATTTATGAGGCATAGTAAGTGTTCAAAACAAAACCAACAAAAACTTCTGAACTGTAAAGACAAAACAAAACAAAAAGAAACCCCTAAACTTACTTTGCTTTTGCCTGCTCAGACTTCATTAGTGGTGTGTGAGACAGGATCTTAGCTAAAGATCAAGGTACTGCAACCACACAGCCTACAAGATGGTTTTCTTTCTCTCCGCTACAAACCCTCTAACCTGACATGCCTCAGTTAGTAAGTGTCCTCTCAAATGTGCTGCACAAATCCTAGAGAGCATGGGACTAAACATACAAGAATGTTATCAGGGAAAATGCTTCTGAGAGAAAATTAAGGGACAGAGGAAGATAGGAGAACTAGGGGGCCAGAATGCAGTCAGACGTCCAGGGAAGGACAGAGGGGGCGCAGGGTGGGTGGAATGCTCAGATCTCTATGCAGGCTCAGGAAGGTGTAGCATGCTGCAGGGGAGTCATTGGGCTGAAGATGGCCTTTCAGGCCTCCTGTTTAGCTAAATTCTCAAATCCTTAATAAAGTTTCACAGGCCCTATAAAATCTGACCTTCACTCACCACTCCAGCCTTACCCAGCCCTGTTTTTTCTGCTCCAGCTATATCAGACTTCTCTCAAATCCAGGAACACAACACACTACTCTTCCTCAAGGCTTTATACATTCTGTATCCCTTATGGAGAAAGCTCATTCTGATCCCACCCCCACCTTGGCTTATCTATGTTCTTTACTCAGCCTTTACTCTTGTCCTCATTTAAATACCATCTCCTCAACTCCCCTGCCACTATCCCTCAGACTGGATTATGTGCCTCGTGATGTGCTCCTGAGATGGTTAGTTCTCTGATATAGAATAGGTCAGATGATTAAGCATCTGTCTAGTGTCTGACTTTGCTGCCAGAGGAGGTAGCTGCATGACAGCTGGACCCATCTCTCACTCACCACTGGACCCCAGGGCCAATATATGGCTGATGCTCAAGAGATATGCAATAATCCATCTTGACAGGCAGCTCAGTAAAAGAAGATCATGTAGAAGGTGGCTGCTAGCAAGATCAGGAAAATCACAGTCCTACAGTGCCAGCCACGGTGAAGGTTTAGGGAAAAAAATTAGCAAGCAGCCTAAAGCAGGATTAGAAGAGAAAGTCAAATAGGTTTATTCTGTAAAGGAAAATTAAGGCCAAGATCATACTAACAATGTGAGCATTTTGCTGAACTGAGTGTGAATCTAGGATATAACTATAAGTATCTTTCAAACAACATGGCACCTGAAGGCTGTTCTCAGTCAGGATTAAATTTATCTGTATATAGCAGGGAACCTAAATATGAAGCTCTATCCATCAGGGATCCTAGGGATCCATCAAATAGATGGCACATCCAAAAGGGTTTAACCAGAACAAAATTTAAGGAAGGCACTATTACAGAGGTATGGCAGGATGAAGGAAACCAAAAAGGAATGGGTGAGGGAGCTCCCTGAGGTTAGCAAGAGTGAGAAGCCATTACCACCTCTAGGCTGAAGGGACAGTGGAGCAATAGTGTTACTGGAGCCCATCAGGAGCTGGAGCCAGGGAGAAGAGGCCACTGGGCAGGAGCTCTAGCCACAGAGGAACGAGCCTCTGCTAGAACTGAAACAATGCAAGCAGGGTGGTAACAGAAAAAAATCATCGTTTTCTTCTCCTCATTGATCTGCCAAGTGCCTCAATTGGCCAAACCCAAACAGAAGCCAGCGGGCAAGGGGGCGTCTTAGGGTACAGATCATGGAAGTCAAAAGTGAAGAATGGATCTGGGGGAAAGGGATGCAAATGGAGAATAAGCAATACAACAGCTTATTGATCTCAAATTACAGCAGATCCTGATGTAGGTGCCCCATGACCAAGATGCCAGCTCCATGGTCTTCAGCCACCCAGACTCCTTCTAACTTTCTGATCAATTGTCTTTAACAATTGGCTTCCTTCCTTACAGTCATATCATGGTCAAGATGGTTTCTGGTGCTTCTGATAACCATTCTCATTCCAGGAAGGAAGAAGGAGAAAAGAGAGAAGGCTGAAAGAGACTTTCCAGTTGAGTAGGGATTCTCTAGTAGCCAGCCCAAGACCTCCACAGATAGCTCATTCACTCCCCATAGCTGCAAGGGAGCCTGGAAGAGGTATGCAGTACTTTGGCTGGGCATGTTATTCCCAGAAAAAAATCAGGGGCTTTAGTAAAGAAAAGGTAGAATGAATACTAAGTAGACCTTCCTTTAAACAATGATTGAAGAAACATTGCCAGAGATGGACTTCCTGAAAGATGATATGAGTTTTCAGAAGGGAAAAACTTTTTTTTGCCTCATATAACAACTTTATGACCTAATATCTATTTAGGTTTCCACAGGTTCCTGTGATTCATAATCTTTCTAAACCACAGAGACCATTTGCTTTACATCTTCTTACTCACATAGTTCTCAAGGAATATCTGTCAATTAGTGATTGGCTGATTTTCTCAGTTGATGGTAATGAATCATACTTCCAGCTGATGAAAGATGAAAATTCTTCCTTCATTTGCTCAATACATATTGTGTGCCTACTATGTGCTAAGTACCATTCTAGATGCTGAGATACAGCAGTGAACGAAATAGGAAAAAAAAAATCTGTCTTCATGGAACTTCGCAGACTTTAAATATGCATAGATACATGTCAGTTGGTTCACTTGAAGGAAAATAAAGCTTCAAAGGGAAAAGGAGTGTTAGATAAGAGTTGTGATTTTCTGCAGTCCAAAAGACTTATGAAGACAACATATAAGCACTACCCTACAAGAGGGCATGATTTGCAGGTAACTGAAAGGAAAGTAACTCAGGCAGACAATAGCAACAGGTAGAAGAGGTAGCTCCCTGGGGTACTTGGGTGGCTTAGTCGCTTGAGCATCTTCCTGTGGCTCAGGTCATAATCCTGGGGTCCTGGGATCGAGCCCCATATTGGGCTCCCTGCTCAGCGGGAAGCCTGTGTCTCCTGCTCCCTCTGCCCCTTCCTCCTGCTGTGTTCTGTCTTTCACTCAAATAAATAAAATCTAGAAAGAGAAAGAAGGAAAGAAGAAAGAAAGAAAGAAAGAAAGAAAGAAAGAAAGAAAGAAAGAAAGAAGAAAAGAAAGAAAGAAAGAAAGAAAGAAAGAAAGAAAGAAAGAAGAAAAGAAAGAAAGAAGAAAAGAAGAAAGAAAGAAAGAAAGAAAGAAAGAAAGAAAGAAAGAAAGAAGAAGAAGAAGAAGAAAGAAAGAAAGAAAGAAAGAAAGAAAGAAAGAAAGAAAGAAAGAAAGAAAGAAAGAAAAAGAAAGTTTCCTAGGGAACGGATATAGTAGGCAGAATAATAGTTCCCCCAAAGATGTCCAAGTCCTAATCCTCAGAACCTGTGACAATGTTAGATGGCAAAGTTGCTAGTTATCAGACTTTAAAATAGGGAGATTATTCTGGATTCTTGGGTGAGCCCAATGTCCTTAAAAGTGGAAAAGTTGGGGGACGCCTGGGTGGCTCACTGGTGGGGCATCTGCCTTTGGCTTAGGGTGTGATCCCAGGGTCCTGGGATTGAGTCCTACATCAGGCTCCCCATAGGAGCCTGCTTCTCCCTCTACCTCTCTCTCTAGTCTCTCATGAATTAATAAATAAAAGCTTTTTAAAAAAAAAAAAAGTGGAAGAGCTGGAAAATTATATCTGATGGATACAATGTGAGAAGAACTCAGCTCACCATTGTGGGCTTTGAAAATGAAGGAAGGGGGCCACATGCTGGGGAAAGTGGACAGCCTCTAGAAGCTGGAAGGGCAAGGAAATCAGGTTCTCCTCTGGAACCCCCAGAAAGGAATGCAGCCCAGCCAACTCCTTGATTTTCACTGAGCAAGACCTATGTCAGGCTTCAGACAAACAGAACTATAAGATACTAAAATTGTGTTGTATCACACATGAAACCAACACACATGGAAACACATCAGAAAGTTAGTGGACTAGCAAGGAAACATCACTGAAACAGAGTGGACAAGGGAAGGAGTGGAATACTTGCCCCTAGAGAAATAATTGGGGGCCAGATCATGTCATTTCTTCTTGGCCATTTTAAGGATGTTGACTCCCATTCCAAAGAGGAGAAGGGAAACATTACATAGTTTCCAGCAGGGCTGTTACATTGAAAATACACTGAGAAGGCAGGGCAGATGCAGTAAGATGGGTTAGAAAGCTATCCCAGTAAGCTGAGCAAGACTCAATGACTTCCTCCACACAGTAGCACTGGGCTGTGTGAAATGATTGGATTCTAAACGTATTTTGATGGCTGAGTTGACAAGATTTTCTAAAACACTGGATATAGAATATGAAAAATAAGAGTTAGGCATGATTCCAAGCATTTTTGTCTACGCAGCTAGAGTTGCCAGCAATTGAAATGGGCAGGAATGAAAGAAGAATAGGTGTGGAAGGAAGATCAGGAACTCAGTGTTGGATATGTTAAGCCTAAAATGTCTACTACACATTCTGCTGCATTATGTTAGTGTTCAAAATAATTCACTCCCTTTTCAGTTGACAGAGTACACTTCCTTGTCACATTGACTTTGGTCTTGACCACATGACTTGCTTTGGCCAATAGAATATAAGCACATGTGACATATGCTATGTTTAAAGGCATCAAAAATTTCCACCTGCCCTCTTGTTCCTACCCTCTGCTACAAGAAAATAGTTCAAGTCAGATATAGGTAATACCTTTCGCCAGTTTAGGGGTCTGAGAATGAGAAGATAAGGAGAGAAGATTCATCTGTGGAACAAAGAAAATCTGGACCTAACACATAGCCTGGAGCTGAGATGTAGCTGAACTGCAAATCCATGAACAAGAAATAAATGTTTGTCAGTGTAAGCCACTGAAATTTGGGGGTTATGTTCTTTTAAACTAATGCAGTCTAGAGTTTAACGGAGAAATCTAGGTTAATATATACATACAAAGCCATGAGACAGGATGAGATCACCAAGATTATGAGTAGAGATGGAATTAAGAAGAGGGTCAAGGGGCACCTGGGTGGCTCAGTGGTTGAGCGTCTGCCTTTGGCTCAGGGCATGATCCTGGGTCCAAGGATTGAGTCCCACATCAGGCTCCTTACAGGGAGCCTGCTTCTTCCTCTGCCTATGTCTCTGCCTCTCCCTCTATGTCTCATGAATAAAAAAATAAAATTTAAAAAAAGAAGAAGAGGGTCACAGGCTGCACACTGGGGTACTCCATTGTTAAGAGATTAGGGAGATGAAAGGGCACCTGGGCAGCTCTGTCAGTTAAGCATCTGCCTTTGGCTCAGGTCATGATGCCGGAATCCTTGGACTGAGTCCTGCGTCAGGCTCCCTGTTCAATGGGGAGCCTACTTCTCCCTCCTTCTCCCTCTCCCTCTGTTGCTCCCCCTGCTTATGCTGTCTGTCTGTCAAATAAATAAATAAAATCTTTTTTAAAAGGGAGAGACTGGGGAAATGAAGAAGAACCCACTAAATAGGGATTGAGAAGGAGCTAGCGGCAAGATAGGAGGAAAAACTGTAACATGCTGTGTCCTGGAACCGGGAATGATCACTATATTAAATACTATTAACAATTTAAGTATGATGAGGACTGAGAGATGATAGTTTTAGCAGGTGGAGGTCACTGTGAACTTCTCAATAGTTTTAATGGAACAATCAAATGGAAACATCACTCTTTGTGATCATAGTCACCTATGCATTCAATAACTATTTCTTGAGCATCTACTATGTGACAAGCACTATTCTAGATATTTGGTATATACCAATGAAACATACACACACCCTCCCCACTTCTCTCCCTTCAAAATCAAAACAAAACAAAACAAAATAAAACAAAACCAACCCTGTGCCCTCAAGAGGATTAGATTTTAGTGGAGAGAGAGACACATAAACAAGAAGCATAATAAATGACTCAGAAGGTGATAAATGCTATTTAAAAAATAGTGCAGGAAAGGAAAATATCAGGAATTCCTGAGGGGTTGCAATTTAAATAAGGTGGTCAGGGTAGGCTTCATAAAGAAGGTGACATTTGATTTATAGCTTTAAAGAGCGGATTCTCTGATCCAAGACTTTCTCAGGATTTTACTTTCCATGCCCTGTTTACAGCCCTCAGCTGGCATTAAGTAATCGAGTACATGTACAAGACCTGTGAGTGACTCTAAAGTCTATCTAAAATGTAATTAGTTGAATAAATTAACCAAGGGTAAAAAGCCAAGATTCAATCTTCACTTCTTTTGCTGTTACCATTAAAATAATCCAATTAGTACTGTGCTCTATCAGAAACACCAGAGAAAAATTATTTCCTATTAAGCCTGACAGAGGTTCATAGAGCATTACCAAGAACAAAAATCCATCACTATTAGATTATTTAAAACTAAATTAAGTATATGTTTAGAGGCTCATAGAAGAGACTAAACTGAGCGGGGATGTTAAGAGCGCCAGACTTGACACAGACAAGGGCCAAATTAATCTTTTTTTTTAAGATTTTATTTATTTATTCATGAGAGACAGAATGAGAGAGAGAGAGAGAGAGAGAGAACGGCAGAGACACAGGCAGAGGGAGAAGCAGGCGCCAAGCAGGGAGCCTGATGTGGGACTCGATCCCAGGTCTCCAGGATCACGCCCTGGGCTGAAGGCTGCACTAAACCGCTGAGCCACCTGGGCTGAATTAATCTTGTGTCACATGAGGCAGACAAGGGCCAAATAAGGCCTTTTCTGCTCCTTCTTGGTTCTATGACTGTTCTCCTCAGGCTGTTTGAATGAACCCTACACTCACTCCATAAGCTCCTGATACACCTCTTTCCAAGGATAAGCAAAAATGAATAACAAGTAACAAAATCATTCCACACATTGTATCCAGTTTTAAATCACTTATTGGAATATATAGTAAGTGAGGGGCCCATCATTAGACACTCTTTAAGGTTTTAAGTGGAGAAAAAAGAGCTTTGATGAAAAAGTCTAGTCCGAGCACGATCCAAGAAACTTTCTCTAGTGATGGAAATGTTTTATAATTGGTGCTGTCCAGTATTGTAGCCACTAGTCATGTGGCTATTGAGAACTTGAGATATGGCTAATGCAACTTAGGAAGTGGATTTTTAACTTAAAAATTTGTTCATTTGATTTGAATGGCCACCTGTGGCTAAGTGGCTACTGGACTGGATGACACTGTTCTAGAGGTCTTGATTCTAAGCAGTCTTTCTACTGTTTCCCTTTCTTTCCAGAAAGGAGTTTTAAGGTGCCTTCTACCACTGACATTCCTACTTCTAATTTTTTAACCCTAACTACCTAATCTTAAACATGATCACCTTTTTCCTAAATGTGTAAAGGATGAAGGGACTTTTACCAATGGCCCAGAACAGAAGTAATTTCTTATGATCGAGATAGTTTCTTTACTTTTAAAATTTTGATATTTGATTTTCCAAAAGGAATCCCCAAAGGAGCAGACATCAAAAATACAAAACATGATATAATGCATAGTATACTAGGTGAAAAGAAAAATTGTCTGAATTCTCCCACAGGTAGCTCATTTATGTCCCTGACATGTAGAATTGCCAGTATATTCACTTAACATTTAACAGACAGCTAGTGGGTAAGACCCTGTACTGACATTATAAATACAAGATGTCAAGAACATAGGAGAGCAAAATCAATGACTCGATATGGAATTCCATCATATAGTTACTACAGCACAACAGCCTTACCAAGTTCTCTGTACCCCCACGATGGAGCAACTTCATGCCAACACATCATCCTTGGTAAATGCTAACATTGCAATTGGTCAAAGCTGTTTTCATCTGGCCCTGCCCTCCTCACCACACTCCTACACCACCCCACCACCAGCTGCAAAGACACTATTGCCTTTGAAGAGCTGAAAGCTTTCTTCCTTGACCCATATTAGAAATGTGACCTGGGAGTGTATATATTCAAAATGAGCACATCTCCATGAGCCATGAACTCCATTTACTTCATGACCTTTCAGACTTCCTTTCTTTGGGGTATAATAATAAATTTTGAAATCTTCAGACTCATATTTAGTATCTTGTTAACTGAAATTATGTGTAAACCAAGAAAACTAAAAGTACTAAAGTACTTGTTCCAACCTCAAAATAGAAGCGGTCCTAATGACAAAAAATTTCAACTTGATCATTTTAAGAAGAAACATTCTTCTTCTTAGATAAAATCATCTCTTTTGAATTTTAAAACTTAGCAATTTTGAATAAGCTTTCTCACATAGCTTAAATAATTTGCTAGAGATATTTTCTTAAAACTTTCAACTAATGCAAATTTAAATATGCACATCAACTTTAAGAGAAATCATATAAAGTTTTTAGCAACAGAAACAGAATATGCCTGTCACCTCTTCTGCAATATTTTTACCCCAAAAGCTATAATAAAGCATTAGTACTTCTTACACTAGGCATCATATAAATGCTTAATGTTTAAAAAAAAAAATCCCAATTCTAAAAGAATAAGAACAGCCCATATCCTGCCTACCCAGATACCAGATTAAAGGCATCTGGAAAATGATTGAGATTCCAACACAATTCTTCAAGAAGCTCTTGCTTCTCTGCACACAACATGCTGCATATGCATTAATAAACCTGACAAAAATGTAAATGACAGATATGCCAGGAGTGAAATTCCTTTCAGACTTTTTTCAGTCTAATAAAAATCTTAACCTAAAAACGCAAATCTTATAAGTCAAATGCTCTGTTAGAATTTCAATTAGTTCTTTTAAAAAGGATCTACATTTAAGCTTTCATTTCAATGTTAGGGTAATATCACCAATGAGCAGTCATTCTCAGCAAGAACTATTTTAGGTGTACATAACCTCAAGGAGCTTGTCCTCTCTCATGGAATGATGACACTTCAAAAGTAGAATTCAGTAAGAGTTTTTAAAAGATTTTCACAGCTAGGGATCCCTGAGTGGCGCAGCGGTTTAGCGCCTGCCTTTGGCCCAGGGCGCGATCCTGGAGAACCGGGATCGAATCCCACGTCGGGCTCCTGGTGCATGGAGCCTGCTTCTCCCTCTGCCTATGTCTCTGCCTCTCTCTCTCTCTGTGACTATCATAAATAAATAAAAATTAAAAAAAAAAAAAGATTTTCACAGCTATTGAAGAATAGCAGAAGCATGTGCACATAGTACGTGCTCAGTAAACAGTGTATCTCAATAAAAGTTGAATTAGATAGCATTTAGCATGTCAAGGTTGACAGGTGAAAGTAACACAGTCACAGCTATTTAAAACCAGGGATCAAAGGCATCTGGGATAGATGCTACTGTTTTAAAGTAGAATTGGGCACCTGGGTGGCTCAGTCAGTTAAGCATCCAACTCTTGATTTTGGCTCAGGTCATGGTCTCAGGGTTGCAAGATCAAGCCCTACACCAGAATCTGCCTGCCCCTCTTCCTCTGCTCCTCCCACCCCTAGCCCCCTGTTTGCGCTCTCTCATGTGCTTTCTCAAATAAATACGCAAATAAACATCTTCAAAGTAGAATTAAATGGAATATCACTGACTTGCTCATTTTAATAATGTCTCATGTCTATTTCTCATTGAAGAGCTTATAAATTAATTTAGCCTATTAATTCATTAAATCTCACTCTAAGAACATTAGAAAGTTGGTATTTGTATTTGCTTTAAAGATTTTATTTATATATTCATGAGAGACAAAGAGAGGCAGAGACATAGGCAGGGGGAGAAGCAGGCTCCCTGAAGGGAGCCCAATGTGAGACTCGATCCCAGGACCTCAGGCTCAAGCCCTGAGCCAAAGGCTGATGCTCAACCACTGAGCCACCCAGCTGCCTTGGTATTTGTATTTTCATGCTATAACAGAAAGCAGATGTTAAAGCATGCTGTAACAGAAAGATTAAGTGATTTGCCTGAGTGTAAGAGGCACAATATAAACCGGAGCCTCCTGCCTCTGAAACCAGTAGCACTGCTGCCAGGCACGGCCCTGTTGGCTGAGCAAGTTCAGATGCCCACTGGGGGGTTAATGACCCTCCAGCATTTCAACAGACATATCTTGCAACCTAGATAGAACACCCAAGCTGGATGGGGCCAGTAGAAGCAAACCTCCAACACCAAAGGGCATTGTCCTGACTAGCAAAGAATGATCATAATCTGTTTCTATCACATTCCAAGCAAGTGTTATCATTTGCAAGTGGCATTCACTGCACTAAGTCATGAGTGTGGATGCCATCCTTCATGGGCATGCTTCAAGTGAAGATATTATCACTATAACAAAACAGATGGCCAGCTCTTTGTTTTCACCACCAAGGGGAAGAAATGAACTGTTTTCCAGCCCAAGAAGTAGGTTTTGGAGCGTAGGTCTCAGTTTGAAGCTAAACCCAAGTGGAGAAAAACAAATACGGCTTTCACAAAATTTCTAACCCACCTTCCTAAATCAGATTTCATGTTTATTCATCCCACAACCTTCTCAACTGCCTTCTTACCTTGCTGCCTTGCTTCACACGCCCACTGATTTTAAAATGTTCACAGCTATTGAAAGCGACCATCCTTCTGAACTAGGAAGACTGCTCTCGAAGCTCTTTTAGGAGTGACATAAGGTCTGCAATTCCTCCATAGTATCAGAGAACACCCTAGGTTTTCAAGAACCCCTCTGTAAGAAGCCTCCAGAGAGCCTTCTTTAGGGTTACCCACTTTTGGTGACACACCAAGACCTTCAGCCCTGTATGCTGATGTGTTGAACCACGTTCTTCACCTATAAAATAAACAGAGTGAGTCAGATAATCTCTGAGTCTTTCCTGCCCTGCCATTATAAGAATGCTTTCTGAAATAACACACATAACCATAATAAGGCACATTTTCAGCACTTACTACATGCCAGGGATTGCAGAGAGCCCTTTATTTACACTGTTTCACTTAACTCTTAGTAATACCCTTGTTTCAGGTAGGGACTCTTAATATTTACAGGTGAAGAAAGTAAGCATCGAGAGCTTCAGCTCTCAACGGACATTTGCTTAGTCAATCCAACAAATGCATGACTCTACATCACTCTAACTCATGTCATAAAGCTGCACTGTGATGAACGCTTGTGGCTGGTAGGCTCTCTGCCTACAGTTTCCCTCCCCACTACACAGTTGTGTGCTAACCAAGGGTTAGTCCATGTTTGTTCCCGAACTTGTTCATGCCAGTTATATTTGTCACTGCAATAATGTAATTTAATACAAATACCTACCAATCACGCATAATTATAAAAAGAAAATACTGTTTCAATAACTCAGTAGGATGTTTGGAAATAAGGCAATTCTCTCACACACATACACAAAAATATTGTTGAACTAAATGTCAGAATAAAACACTTAAATATTAGAGGACAGAAATCCCAAAAGGGTCAAGAGTTATTATATTTATGGTTTCTCCTGTGTCTTTAAGTTCTTGTTCCATTTTAAAGAAAACTCAACAGGAAGTACTCTTAGAGAATGCACCACAAAAGATATTGCAGCAAAGGCAGCAAGATGCCACAACTGCACCATTGTGCAGGAACCACACACTAAAACAAAAGAACAGAATCTGTCATGAATGAGTATTCCTGATTTTAATTTAAATAAAATGTTTATGGTATAGGGCATCCCTTGGTGGGGGGGGAATCTCTCTGCTTTATGAAGGTATAATTAACATAAAATAATGCACACATTTAAAGTACACAAGTTTTAACAAATGTATACACCTATGAAATCATCATCACAATCAAGATTATGTACTTATCAGTAGCCCCCAAAGGTTTCCTCCCACCCCTTTGTCACCATTTTCTCTCTCTCCTCTCCAATAATAACTCTCTGCCCAGCCCCAGGCAACTACTGACAGCACACTATAGATTTATTTGCATTTTAGCAAGTTTTATATAAATGGAATCATAAGGTATGTACTCTTGTTTTCCTCTGGTTTCTTCCCTTCAGTGTAATCTGAGATTCACCCATGTTGTTGCATATTATCAATAGTTTGCTCCTTTTTACTGCCGAGTTATATTCTATTGTATACATATCCCACATTTTGTTCACCCAGTCTCCTGCTGATGGACATTTGGTTTGTTTCTGTTTTGTGGCTATTACAAATAAAGCTGCTATAAACACTCAAGAACGAGTCTTCCTATGGACATGCTTTCATTTCTCTTGGGTATATCCACAGAGTAGAATGGCGGGGACACAGAATAAGCACAATTAACTTTTTAGGAAACTGCCAGATGGTTCACCATCAGCAGCAAATGTGAGTTTGATACCTCACAACTTGGCCGCAATTGGTATTCTGTCTATAATCATAGTCATTCCAATGGGTGCGTAGTGATATTTCATTGTGGTTTTAATTGGCATTACCCTAATGATTATGTTGAATGTCTTATTATGTGTTCATTTACCATTCTTATTTTTTTAGCAAAGTGTTCAATTATTTTGCCTTTTTTTTGTTGTTTATTTGTTTTACTATATTTTGGGAGTTCTTCATAGATTCTGGACACAAGTCCTTTTCTTCCGGTCTATGGTTCATCTTCATTCTCACCAGTAACTTTGAGAAGTTCTTAATTTTACTAAAATCCTACTCATTCATCTTCAGATTTTTAGATTTTCTTTTCATCATAACTGTACTCTTTATCCCTATCACCCATTTCACCCATCTCCCCACCCACCTCCTCTCTGAACCATGAGTTTGTTATCTGCAGTTAAAAATCTGTTTCTTGGGGATGCCTGGGTGGGTCCGTGGTTGATCATCTGCCTTTGGCTTGGGGTATGATCCCAGCTTCCTGGGATCGAGTCCCACATTGGGCTTCCCACATTGGGCTCCCCGCAGGGAGCCTGTTTCTCCCTCTTGCCCTGTCTCTGCCTCTGTGTCTCTCATGAACAAATAAATAAAATCTTAAAAAAAGAAAAAAAGTCTGTTTCTTGGTCTGTTTGCTTGTCCGGTTTCTTAAATCCTACATTGGCGTGAAATCATGTGGTATTTGCCTTTCTCTAACTTATTTCACTTAGCATTATACTCTTAGGTCTACCCATGTTGTTGCAAATGGCAAGATCTATTTTTATGGCTGAATAATATGCCGTTTTGTGTGTGTGTATACACACACACTGTATCTTTATCCACTCATCTTTTGATGGACACTTGGGCTGCCTCCATAGTCTGGCTATTATAAATAATGCTACAATAAACATAGGGGTGCATGCATCACTCTCAATTAGTGCTTTTGTATTTTGGGGATAAATAGTAGTGCAATTACTGGATCATAGGTCAGTTCTATTTTTATTTTTTGAAGAACCCCCATACTGTTTTCCAGTGGTTGTACTAGTTTGCATTCCCACCAACAGTGCATGAAGGTTCCTTTTTCTCCATATCCTTGCCAACATTTGTTGTTTGTGTTGATTTTAGCAATTCTGACAGGTATGAAGTGATATCTCATTGTAGTTTTGGTTTGCATTTCCCTGATGACTGATGTTGAACACTTTTTCATGTATGTGCTGGTCATCTGTAAGTCTTTTTTGGAGAAATGTCCATTCATGTCTTCTGCCCATTTTTTAATTGGGTTATTTGGTTTTGGGGTGTTAAGTTGTATCAGTTCTTTATGCTTTGGATATTAGCCCTTTATCAGATATGTCATTTGCAAATATCCTCTCCCATTCCATATGCTGCCTTTTAGCCTTATTTTTTCCTTCGCTGTGCAGAAGCTTTTTACAGATTTTACACTTAGATCTATTATCCACTCTGAGTTTTTTTTTAAATATAGTGTGAGTATAGATCCAGGTTTAGTTGTTTTTTGCATATGGATAGCAAATTGTTCCAGCATCATGTGTTTCACTGCCCTTTCTTCACCAAATTCTCTTTACACCTTTATTAAAAATCAATTGGCCACATATGTAAGTATGGGTCTACTGTATTCCTCTAGTGATCAACTAACTTGTCTATCCCTACGCCAATTGTAGGGATCTCTTTTTTTTTTTTTTTATAAATTTTTATTTATTTATGATAGTCACACAGAGAGAGAGAGGCAGAGACACAGGCAGAGGGAGAAGCAGGCTCCATGCACCGGGAGCCCGACGTGGGATTCGATCCTGGGTCTTCAGGATCGCGCCCCGAGCCAAAGGCAGGCGCCAAACCGCTGCGCCACCCAGGGATCCCGGGACCTCTTTTTTAAACTAACTTTTCAAATGTGTTAACTAATTCATGTCTGGGTTGGTCAGGGAGCTTTTACCATTATTCCAGTGGTTAAGAAACTTGATACAACAGGACAGGCAGGAGAAAGGACAAGTTAGAAAAGACAGATGGACAGGTATGAAAAAGATAAGGCAAAAGTATCACAGCAGAGGGGAAGAAAAAGATTAGAAAAAGTAGACACTTCTAAAAAACGTCATTTTCCAAACTCTGCCATCGCCAAAGACCACCCCCACCTAACTTGACCTTATCCTGTTCTGAAAGATTATGTCTGTAAAATAAACAGCACTTAATAGGTAGTAATTCATTTGTTTTCTCATATATTATTCATCAGAGACATATGCTACTGCCAGTGTTTCTGATGAGATAACCAAGGTTGCAACAAGTCCTGCCAAAAATAAATTGATCTTTGAGATATTCTGTGCAATCTCTTGGTTGGGCCATGTTACATCCCCATTAAGCTTTTTGAAATATTCACAGTAGTCCCCAGAACTGCCACCATTTTGCTCCTTTGCCCACTCTTTTTTAGAGCCAGGGGGTTCTGGAGCCTCAAACTCTAGCCTAGGGGCTTCACTTTAGCTTTACTTTTTTATCAACCACAACAGAGCTTCAGAAAAATGTGTGATTTGAAAAAAAGAAAAATGTGTGAAGTTAATGTGATGAAAACAAGTATAAGGAAGGCACCGATTGCCCACACATGGTTTTACAGTAATTTGGAGTATTGCTAATTACTACTTCAAGATATAGCCCCTATACCATCAAAAATCTTAAGTCTCTGAAACAAATATATAACCAGCATTTCTAACCCCTAAGGCTGTGTGGAATACAAATAAAGTGCTCAGGTTTAGCAACTCAGAAAAGTCTGAGATATCAGAGCTTCAGACAAAATAGTGAGAAGCTGAAAATGAAACACAGCAAGACAAACTGAAAATTTAGAAAAGAGGAAAACCCTGCCCAAATTGCAGAGACCAAGGCTACCAAATCCAACAGCAGGGGATGTTTGAATCAAAACATAACTGAAAATCAGCTCACAAAGCGAATAAAATGATGGATTCTTAGTGTAGACTATTGAAGTGTCACCTTCCTCTCTCAAGCAATGCTGAACAAAAGGGAACAAATGTCAATAAATTAATGCATGAAAAATGAGGAAAGACACAATTACTGATTTCAAATACTGTTTTTCCCTTTTATAAAAATGTTCCTGCTTATTTTTTTTCTTCTAAAAATAGGGGATGCTTTCAAATGTACTTGTCACCCGGGGATCCCTGGGTGGCGCAGCGGTTTAGCGCCTGCCTTTGGCCCAGGGCGCGATCCTGGAGACCCGGGATCGAATCCCACGTCGGGCTCTCGGTGCATGGAGCCTGCTTCTCCCTCTGCCTATGTCTCTGCCAATCTCTCTCTGTGTGTGACTATCATAAATAAATAAAAATTAAAAAAAAATGTACTTGTCACCCTTATACAGGAATCAGTGGAGCTTCTCAGAATTATTTCCATTTTTGAACCTGTGCAGCCAAAGCAAGGGCTACTATACCTTTTAAATCTGCCTTCTTACAATGAAGAAAGCAAACCCAAAGTTATCTCTCACCTGAAAACAAAATACCCATTTGTTGATCTTATCTGGAGGATTGAGAGGAAACCCAGGCTTACTACTCTCAGCTATTAACCATGTCAATTTATTATATAGATTTAAATTCTCAGGGTCTCTGTTTCTCTCTAAAATAAATACAACAGTCAATGCAATTTAACATGCACTACTGTGAATACAACTGAAAACATAGCCCTTGCTCTAAATTCTGGTATCTCTAAATTCTAGACTTTTATGTTTATGAGTTCTTTACTTTTAGGTTTGTGAGAAATTTAGCTAGATAGTTCTAAACTTGATTTTAAGATATGACCTAAACTATCAATCACGTGTATCAGAACCACTTGGCATGGTATCCATCACCAGGAAATGATGCAATGGTGGCCAATTCCATTTGCTGAACACCAACAAATGTAAACAGTGTCGTTCTACTGAACTCCATAAAACAAAGTGCTTTGTTAATTTTCATTTTGCTGTCCCTGAGGCATAGCAATACCAGATTGAGCTTGTATGAAGTCATTACCACAAAACTAGAGGCCATCATTAGAAGAAAAATATTCCCTAAAAACAAAAAAAACAAAACAAAAAAAAAACTACTTAAAATAATTTGTAACTATCTTCAAAGATATTTCATATTCATTAAATAGGACTTATCCCAACTATGGCCAGCTAACGAAACATGAAAAGAATACAAGCTCAAAGCCAGCTTTTTTCTTCCAAAATCTAACTCTTTACTAGAGAAATAGCCTGCATAATTAGCAATCTAACTGCTGCTAAATTTGAGTGAAAACAATATAAGCCAGATTTAAAGAAACTGGAAACCACTACAAACAAGATTCTTCTCCCATTAAACTTAATTCTTATCAATCACTGCTTAACTTTGTTTCTTCTTTCAGCTCTGTCACAGTAAGAAGTGTATTTTTCTTACAACTGCAAAGGAATTTTGTTGACAAATATTACATCAGCAGAACCCACAATATCCCATGTCCTTAAGCCTTTAAATAAAATAAATTTATGCATAAGATGTCTGTAGTAAGTAAGTGGGAAGTCAGGCCTTTGAATCCACTGGTAGACTAGAGACACTTCCCTCACTCACATTTCCACATCTTATCCTATTCTAATGTTTTTTGTGGATTTCAATCCACTAGCTGAGAATGATATTTGAAATGAAAGGAACAACGAGATTTAAAAGATAAAACATACCTGACCACAGTGCATAAAGTCACAATAGGTTTAATTACAACTCAGTTTTCATTTCTTACAATGAAGAAGCATATGATCAAGTCTTTTCATTATGAAAATTGTTACAGGCCTCAGAACCACAGAAAAATCTGTAGAATAGGACCATTTACCCATTCAATAGAATTCTCTATAACCAGAACAATAATTTTGGACTATCCATATGGGACCAATCTACTAGTACAGCAACACTTATTTTATTGTGAAGGTAGGCTGCATGCAACACACCACCATCAAACAGCATATAACGTCCACAGTTCTTGTGAACTGCAGTAGTGACTGTGACCTTGAGCAGTGATCAAACCCCAGAAAGTCTTCCCTGTCTTTTCTGATCAAACAACCCCAAGCTCTGAAACCTTGAAGCTCAAACAAAAAATTAAGTGACACACTGAAGAGAGTACAATATTAGTTTCTGAAATTTTATTATTTTTAATACATACATTTCACAAACAGAAACCTTCAAACACCACACACAATTCCATAACCAAATGTTTCAGTTTTATCAACATTCTTTAACTATTTACACTGTCTTCCCTCAACAAAAGTGCAATCCAAGACATCTTGACAAGAAATCTTTAGGACAGGAATATATTTTTGAGCTGGTTTTAATGACGCCCATCCATGACATTTTCTTTCAATTACCTGCAAGAATAACAAAGTCAACAGGACATAGAAATGAGCTGGGTTAGGCAGCATCCTATTAAAGGAACCAAAACACTGAACAGATGCACTTTCTCCTCAAGTCCTCCTCAAAAGTCCAACTAACACTGTTTAAGAGCTGCAAACGGGAGACCAAAGAGGAAAAGCCAAGTGGAGGTCCTGACCTGAGCACAGAAAAACAGACTGTAGGTTAAGGGTTGGTCTTACAGGACAAAACAGATTTCAGCAAATTAGTTTTCAGGGTCTAATAAGTTATGCATCACCCTAAATGTTAGTATTTAAACACCTAATAATATTCTTTCCTGATGAGCTAACGTCCCCTCAAAAGATATGAAAATACTTTTTACTCTGAAAATAAATTTCCTTTGCAAAAACTGGAAATTAGGACTAGGGAGAGCTCTTTCTCACTTAGAATAATACACTCCACTCCTCAATTTCACGGCCAACGTCTATCTTTTATTCAAGCAGTTGATAAACTCGGTGTATCACTTGCTTCAGATGCAACAAGAAGAGAGTAGAGAACTGAGTCAGCCTGAAGAGGAAATGATAAAGCCATCAGAAATGGTTTCTCACTGAACTCAAGCAGGTAAAACTTTATTTGTTCCAGGTACAGAACTCTTAAAAATAAATGATAGGAAAAAAAAAGTTAGAACAGATGAAAAATCACTTTGAAATTATTAAACACTTCTGAGTGGTTCATTTTATTGAACACTATTTATCAGAAACACAGAAAATGGATCTCTTGGGTGATGATATCCTTTAATATCCAAACCATAATAAAAGTAGTCATTTTTTTTTTGACATGCTCCAATTTCCACCAAGGTCTTCAGAGCAAGGTACTTTGATAAAGTGTGGTGAAAATACTCAGGTCAGCAGATTTCCAAACTAAGATTTATTCTCCACACTATTGCATATTCATTATATTTTATTCTCAAATAAGCCAGATTTTCTACTTTAGCTGAGCATGTGATGCTTTAAAGGCAAACAATACCCTCAGATGATAACTCTGCCTCTCCTTTTACAGAACTACAGCATCCACAGAATCCTAACTTTCTTGTCCAAAGAAAGGCCAAAAGCAAACTTTATCTAATTACAGGATAAATCTTCTCCTCCTTATTTTTCAGAGAGTAGAAACCAAAAGGAGGAGAAAATACAGTATGCATCAGATAACACATTCACAGCAGTTTTAGGCCAAGGGGCTTGTGAATGGGATCTATACATAAACTCTAAGATCCAGAACATCAATAATAAGCAATAATAGGGATAAAATCTTAAGTGGATTAAGAAATAGCATTAGAAATATTTTACTATCCGTTGGAAATTCAGAACTGAAATCCAAATATTACTCTCAGGACATGAGAAACTTACCAATTTTTATACTTGGTACATGAGAGAATCAATGGGGAACCAGTTAATTCACAAATGCAGCTTTGTGTATTAAGGACAAATTTGCAAGGGCTATGTCCTACAGATCTTTGCAGTTGCATTGAATACTGTCAGAGCAATATCGATTTGTGGCTTCGCAGAGGCATTGAGCATTTCGCCCCACTGTGAAATATTTTTCAGACCATCAAACACCAAACTAGATGCAGTAAACCGAAGTATAATCATCCAAACTGAAAGATAAGAATTAGTCGATATACTGATTCTTCAATGCTCTCGTTTCAAACAAAACATCAAATATTTCATACAGTAGAACTGAAACTTGCTTGCAGTAATACCTAAACACTTCTGAGAGGAAAAACAGCTGTTTTTCTGAGGGAAAAAAAAATGGCATAAACCAAATGAGTCATACAAACTGTTCATATAACCCCAAATTTGGCTATCCATAAAAGACTGTATTTTCAGCATTTTACTAGCATATGTGTGTAAGACTTGAAATTATCAAATGCACTTATAAGAAGTCATATTCCAATTCCAATTCTATGACGATATGGGATGTCAGTCTATTTAAATCCTCAAGCTCTAATTAACAAAAGGCTGGTTTTTGGAAAGCCCAATGCTCTGATTAATCAAGTTATTTAAATTATCATCTTTTTTCACTACTGGTTAAGTATCATGGAGAGCTTCAGAACGATCTATTTTCAAACATAACGTTAACACATTACAATCAGTGGTTTTGAAAAATGAAACACACTTTAAAGTAAAATATTAAAATTATCATCTTCCTCACATCCTCACAAGCAATTTTTTCCTTTCTTTCTTAAAGTCAAACCTATGATTTGGAAAACAGCATCAAATGGGTAAAATGTGGCCATAACAATTTTGTGGAAGACAAAGCATGGTAATGATGGTTCTGAAACCACCAGTTAGGGTCTATGGCTGTGGGACTGACCTGTGAGAAGGATGTGACATCAAACAGCACTTCGACAGCGCAGCCGACATACAACCATACTACCCAAACCAGGTCATTCGTGGATTCTCCTTATGAGCTCATTTGACCAACTTCAAGGACACAATTCCAAGGACAGGATTCTGCGTGTTCTTGGCCCCTGGAGTCAGTATGCATCACTTCCAAATTCATTTAGCATATTCTCTCTGTTACAGGTCACTTTACCTACAAATATCCGTTAACACCATTGGTTTTCTTATGTCTTATGATTTGGATATATTTTCAGTAGGAAAACTGCCTGCTAAATCACAACAGTGATAGAAGGAGCACTCATGTCCACTTTGAACGATCTGTGAGTCAGTGTGCACAGCTGAACACAGAACCCAGGCGACTACTACGCTGTCAGATCCCCAGGCACAGACTTACATTCACACGTCACGGGGTTTTCCCAGGGCCCAGAGAAGATCTGAAAGTGGGTCTTTGGACAGTTAACATTTTAATAAGACTTTCCTTCCAACTCCTACTATGCTTTTAGTTCCTAACCACAGAATCCCTTTGCTAGTTAAGTTCACCCTATCCTCCCCACCACACCTAATGACAGTGAACCGCTACCCCAGAACCATCTGTTTGGGCTCTCATAGGGACCACAGACTAACACTCAGGAGTTGAGAGAGGGCAAGGGGCCAACCCCATGTTAGTGGCACACATACGCAAAGGAACCCTCCTTTAAATTAGAAAAGAAGGTAATGTCACAGAATGTTTCCCTATAAAAGATATGTAATAAAGAAATAAAGTCAATAAAATAGCTATTACTAAAGCAAAGCTTTCATCAATAAGCTTCAAGAACTTTGAAGGAGGAAAATGGCTTCACGAAATGGTAGTCCAGGTTCCCACAGTGCGGACACTGCTGGACGTTGCTGTACTCGGAGAAGTACTGCATCCCAATCCGCACGTCTATCACAGGCTTCCCGCAGTGCTTACAGTTCAGGCGGGCCTGGGGGGAGGGGGAAAACACAGATGCGTGAGCCACCATGCCCTCCTGCCTCAAGACACTGTCAAGGTCACCTAAGCCAAAGTGCAACACTATTATGCCTGAGAAGCCCACCAAGAGTTTGGCGAAGCATCCCTCTTATGATGGAAGGCAAGGTATGCAGAGCAAAAGATATGTATATTCAAATATTCACCATCAATCTGACAGATTGACTCCTGATTTCTCTCTGGATAGGCAGCCCTGTTAGCAGTTGCATCTACTGGTAGGAAGAAAATTCTAAACTCGCACTGCCTGAACTTCTCCACTGAAGTTCCCCTAACAATAGGACACCCTTTCCCTGTGGGGTTATAAGGAGTGGCTGATGCTGACTTCCCTCATTCAAAGCCTCATGAAACTTCATGGAATGTGTTGAATTTATTTTAAAAATTCATATATATTTCTCATTCCACTCCTTACTACACTTTTCTTTGATGTAAAAATAAAATTTCCTGAAAATACTCCAGCAAAATTAACAATCCACGAAGAAGTGCTCTGTCTATCCTGAGGCTTCTGGAAACCACCACACACCAGATCTTCATTCATGCCTGGGTCTCTAAGAGTACATTCAAAAGGTTCCAAGAACTTAAATGAATAATCAGAAATGATAAATACAACAGACTCTCAATTTAGAATTCATTGTAATAACGTAATAAAAATTATAATCTCGTTTTGTCCTCAATACACTCATGGGTGGTATGTGGTAGTAGATGAATTTTTGATGAAGAAACAGGCACATAGTGATAGATGGCCAAGACCATGTAGATAGGAAGCAGAAAGGCTGAGAATTGAACCAAAGTAGCTATTCCAAGGTCTACATTCTTAGCCATGACATGGACGACCTTTCTGGAGCTAAGATAAATTCCCTTTTAGCTGACTAATCGCTTTGAACAACAAAAGCGGGATTCTGGGCCAACCTCTCTCTTCAGTCTGTTATTCCTTTCAA
Source organism: Canis lupus dingo (assembly GCF_003254725.2). Classification (NCBI taxonomy): domain Eukaryota; kingdom Metazoa; phylum Chordata; class Mammalia; order Carnivora; family Canidae; genus Canis; species Canis lupus. Next base: position 31,367,729 of record NC_064243.1, on the reverse strand, counting down.
ATAATTAACCATTAGCTTATTTTTGGCTAAAAGTCTTATTAGAAGACTTCTCTTGATTCCTTAGTAGCATCTAACACTTGTACCTTCATAGCGGGTTGAACAATATGGTTCAGCTGTTCAAGCTGACCCTTGAACAACATGGGTTGCACTGCATGGGTCCACTTATAAGCATTTTTTTTTTTAAATAAATACAGTAATACAATACTACAAATTTATTTTCCTTACTATTTTCTTAATAATGTTTTCTTTCCTCTACCTTACTTTATTGTAAGAATACAGTATTAACAAAATAGATTAATCAACTATGTTATCGTAAGCCTTCTGGTCAATAGTAGGCTACTAGTAGTTAAGTGTCAAGTGTTAAGGAGTCAAAAGTTATATGCAGATTTTCGACTGCATGGGGGACAGGGCCCCTAACCCCCATGTTGTTCAAGAGCGAACTGTAGTTGACTGACATTTTTCTAAAAGCCAAAGAGTAATTAAACATGTTTTCCATTTTAATTGGAGGCCCAAAAACAAAGGCCTGGGCTTACATTGTTTTAAGGAAGAAATACATGAGTACCAACAGGTTAGCTATGGCAGGATGCCATTCTACTTTCCTCCTTAAAGATAAGGAAATAAACTCGCTGCCTTTCAGTGGTATAGTATAAAGAACAGTAGACTGGGAACTATAGGTTTTAGCATGGCTGTGACACATTTGTAAAGACTTGGGTAAAAAGACCTCCACTATGTGTGGAAAACAAGGAGGCTGAACTAGCTCTCCCAGGTCCTTTCTAGCACCAACAAATGGCCCCAAATTCTTTCACTTCCTTAGTTCTTTTAAAAGAGAACCCTCTCTTGTGTGTGTAAAGAGAGAGGAACCACTTCCTTCTGTTTCTCTCATCTCAAGACCTGGCACTGCAGCAGTGAGCATTACAAAATCCTACAGCACATACTAAATGACTGAGATCCATTTCCAAGGCTGATGGAATTTTAAAATGGAAATGTGGTCAATATATTAGAATAGCAGAAAAGTAGTCAGTCCTATCTGGAGTCAAATGAAAGGCTATGGATGGCCATTTGGGTCTCTCATGGCCATACGTCTCTTTGAGAACACTAGTAGAGACAAAGTAGAGTTGAAATACTCACTCCACCAAACTTTTCACTCAGCCGACAGTTTTTCACAGGATATTCTTCTTAAAAAAATCAAACCATAGTCTAAAGATACAAAGCTATGTAGTAATTAATAAAGGTGTTTATCAGTTATTTCTATTAAAAGCCAACTCGGTGACCAAAGAGCAAAGGAAAATTCTTTCCTATCTGTGAATATTAAGGAATGACAAGGCTTTCTCTTCCCTTTCTCTTTCCCTAAATGAACCCAATGTACTTTCAAGGATTTTGTTTTGTCTCTGGTGTTTCCATGGACTTATTTAATGTGTTTTTACAGGCTATTACTTCCCTTTTTTTCTGGTGACCCCTAAGTTTTGGAAAATGCTTCCTCTTAGCAGTACTTTAAGGATTACAGATCTTTCAACCTCCAATACCACGCAGGCAGGCAGTTCTTGGGTAACTGTGCTATCCCACAGAAAGGGAACAAAAAGAAAATCATGTCTATTAAAGAAAGTAAAACCTCCTTCTTCCTTTTAAATAATAACTTTTTCTTACTAGAACCGAGGTATGTGTTAATCATACAAACCATAAAAAATTACAAGCAAAAAAGGAACCACTTAGCATCCCACCATCCAGAGACAACCTTTGGGTTACAGGTTACTAGATCCCTTTCCATAGTCACTTTTCATACTATTAGGCTATTTTATAAATTACCTTTTTCACTTAATACACTAAAAATATTTCCCATTAATTGTACATGATTCTACAATGTCTCCTCTTAATGGCTGCACAGTATTCCAGCAATTGCTTCATCACACTGTGCTAGGTCAGCCGTCAGTCCTGGACTTTGTGTGAGATTTAGGACTGCTCACTACCTTCCTCACCCTCTCCCTATTTAACTACATTCACCAGGAGACAGAAGCCTGAGATCATCCGCTGCTCGCCCTGTGGGGTCCATACCAACCTGACAGCACGGAGAGGCGGCTAGGATGTCGTAGGTGTACATGGTGCCCAGCTGGTGCCAGCTGCCATCCCATCGCGACTTACACTTGATGCAGATGATCTTGTGAACCCCTTCCAGGCAGTCTACACACACCGCATATAGGTGCATGAGTCTCCCTGTGCACAAAAGACACAATGCTGAAGAGTGGCTGTCATGGGGCTAACAAGTGGCTTATCTACTGATTATAAGCAGACATGTTATGATCCAGATAAAATAAGAAGCAAAATAGGTCATATTTATCACATATCTCCATGCTGTCCTTTTAGAATAATAATGAATTACTAACTACTGTCAATGGGACATATACTTAAAATTTCTATCATATTAAATACTGCTTCAATTCACTTTTCTAAAAGGCATACTGCCAGGTTTATAACATGGACATCCAAATTCAAATGACCAAGCCCTAAGTGCTAAAAACCAGCTAGCAATCATGAAGGACTCTCTGCACAGAAGTCCATGTGTGGCACAGAGACCATCCAACAATGCTGGTCTGCAGTCACGAGCTTTCATCCACTGACAAGTCCCGTCATAAAAAATTCAAACGTCTGTCTTGGTATTGGTGGCCCAGAATTATACCATAGCCACAATTACTGTGTTGAGTGTCCCTGTCTCCAAAATTTCTCAGCCATCACCATATTTAATTTAGGAACCAGAATCATATGCTATTTTTAAGTAGTTATTTAAAAGTTCAATGTCTTAGTATTTACTGGGCTCTTAAGAGATACAACCCCATTCCTCCATCATTTGTTTAACATCTAATGCTTGTGACGGAAAAGATGTCACCCTTGTTTACATGGAAGGGTTAAGATTCAAATCATTAGGAAAGACTGGTCATGTCCAGGATCCACCTCAACAGTGTATAACAGCAACACTGCTACTCTCTACGTAGAGACCAGGTAGCTCCACCATGCTGAAAACTATGCTCAGGAGAACACGTAGCCCTTCAGGATGTGCTGCTCCTTGCCAGCAGCCAGATCATGGGTCTTCACCTTTCAATGGTTAGGACCAGCCTGCTCCTTACCCACTGGAAAGGTATACGGTACTTACAGCATAGCTTTTTGTTGCATTTGCTTACAAAGCTCCCTCTTCCTCCTTGAGGATAGGAACCATGTTTTCACACATCCATACAGACACTTCCCAGGCCTATCTCATTTTCATCTTTCTCCATCAATTCCACGACAGGTACCCTTCAGATGTAGTCCTGGGCTTTGTCACATACTCTTCCCTTGCCCAAAGTCTAACACCCCTTCAAATCCAACACATACCAATGCCCCCATCTTCCTTCCCCTAAGACAGGTCCCCCTTCCCAGGAGCAGAGGCTCCTGTCCATTGCAGCATCATTTATCTGCTCTAGAGCCAAAGGGAGCCAACCAGGATGCATCTTCATCCTCTACAGGCAAGTTGTCCCCAATACCATAATTTTTTATTTAAAATAATATTTTGTAGCTATTCCTTTCAGTTCCCACTCTTAGCACCCAGCAGTCTCTCATCTCCTGCCATCTAGGTTGAAGATTTAAGTTCCACCTCTCTGGAGATAGGTTTCACCCCTTTCAAACAACTTTTCCCCCAAGAGTTCATCTGCTTTGAAGAGAAAAAATGAACTTCTTCAGTTCTTAAAGAACATAGCAAAACTCTTATTATGGCTTGAAAGGACATCCACAATCTGTTCTCCCTATGTATCCTACTTGTTTTCCACTGGAGAACCTCTACTCTCACCAGTCTGTTCTCTCCAGTTCTCTTAGTCTCGACTTTTTTTTAACTACCATTCCTTTGCTCGCATTGCTTCCTGTCCTTATCAACTAAGGCCTGATGTGGCCAGACCCTCTGCTTATCAAAATCTAGCCCCCCTTCTGATATCTGCCTTCACACCGCCTCCTTTAACTACCCAGGCCAAAGTGAAATTATAGGATGCTTAAAGTACATCATTATCCAAGTTTTATTAATTCCACAGGGGGTACTAGAGCCTTAGGCCTGGCGAAGTTAGTTACACTTTTCTATAAGACTCTTATATCCTAAGATTATAAACTGATGAAAGGCAATGACAGAGTACTCAACACATGTATGAAATTCATTAAATTTGATTCACTGATGAATGGGTTAAGTGAAAAGAATCTGTCCATCACAAATAGAAAAAGAACAACACTCCTCTCTTGTATGCTGAACTGAACCCCTGTACTCTCATCTTCACAGAAAATATTTCCAGCCTTAAAATGAAGTGAATGTAGTTTCCACCTACTTCCCTCTAAAATTATCCCCAACCAAGATCAAGAACAAGAAATAAAACACAAACTCCATCTTCCAGGAAACTAGGAGATATCTGCAAACCTGAATCAAAATAGGAGGTCAGACATCAGATGAAGGAATTTTAAATTGCTTAGCTCTGAAACTGGACAGCAAACAGAGTGGAGAGTGAGACAAGGTGCCAAAAGGGAAAGAGTGTGGTAGACAAGTAACCATACATTCTATGCAACTTTTTCCATCAAGAAGTAGAATCTATTTGATCATCCCGTAAATCTGGGCTAGCCTTATTTTGAAAAACACAATGTGATGGAAGTGATGATACTCAGTTCCAAGCTTACACCTCTCGAGAGAGAATGCAGCCCCCATACTCACCACCCTGAATGCAGGAAAAAAAAAACAGTCTAGCCTATTGGAAGATAAAAGATCACACAGAACAGTCATGAGCCATTCATTCCAGCTGAGGCTCTCTGCCAGGCCAACCAGTCTGCCAACCATCAGACATGCATGTAAGAGGCCATCCTAACCAACTCATAAAACCATGAAAAATCATAAATCATCACTCTTTTAAAACACTGAGTTTTGTAGCTGTTTGCCTTTAACCAAGGCTAAAAGATATAAAGGATTAGGTGAAACTCTAGAAAGGAATGAGGCCATTCCCTGTAACTTCACTTCCTCTTCCCTACTGAGAAAGTTAAGACAAGAAATTGCATCCATGTAACAAGAACAAGATGCTATTAAAAAGAGCTCTTGGAAATTCTAAATTATCATTTATATATTTACAGAACAGAAAATCTGAAGCTCAGTAAAAATACTCGGATATGAAATCAAAGAAATCTTCCAGAAGGCAGGATAAGGATAGAGATAAACAAGAGGATATATAAGAGCTCTCTCCATCTCAATCAGTTTAAGAGGTCCAATATTGGGTGCCTGGGTGGCTCAGTGGTTGAGCATCTGCCTTTGGCTCAGGTCGTGATCCTGGGGTCCTGGGATCGAGTCCTGCATCGGGCCTCCTGCAGGGAGTCTGCTCCTCTCTCTCCCTCTGCCTATGTCTCTGCCACTTTCTCTGTGTCTCTCATGAATAAATAAATAAAATATTTTTTTAAAAAGAGGTCTAATATCTAACCAATAGTTTCACGGTTGTTTTTAAAAATGAAAGAGGAAATCATCAGAGAAATAAATCAGAGGAAAATGTCCCCAAACTAGGCCATACATTTATACAGCCAAAAATCCAAGAAGGGTGCTGCACAATGAATGGGGGTAGAGGGGAAGATCTATGTCACAGTGAAACTTCAGAACACTCCGTATAAAGAGAAAATCCTGGGACGCCTGGGTGGCTCAGTGCTTAAGCACCTCCCTTCAGCCCAGGGCATGATCCTAGAGTCCCGGGATCGAATCCCACATCGGGCTCCTTGCATGGAGCCTGCTTCTCCCTCTGCCTATGTCTTTGCCTCTCTCTCTCTGTCTCTCATGACAGACATTTATTTATGATAAATAAATAAAATCTTAAAAAAAAAAAAAAAGAATCTTAAAACCTTCAGGGGATGGGAGGGGAGAACAAAAAGACAGGAATAAATCTGACTTCCCAACAGTGACACTGGAAGACCAGAGACAGTAAAGAAATCAATGACTTCAAATCCTACGGGGAGAATATTTATAACTTGGAAAACTATACCCAGCCAAACAGCAATCAAGTGTGAAGACAGAATCAAGATATTACCAGATTTTCAAAGTCTGAAAATACCTATTCCCATGCTTCCTTTCTCAGAAAGCTCCTGGGGATGTTTCTTAACAAACTGAGGAAATAAACCAAGAAAAAAGAAAACATGAGATCTAGGAAACAGAAGATAAAAAACAGAAAAGCAAGTAGAAGGGCAGCCATGTAGTATAGCAGGTAATGAGTGCAGCCCGACAGATGGGAACAGGAAGAGGAAAGGCTCATTGAAGGGAATTTCTACAAAAAGTAATTCATTAAATGGGTGATAGGTAGTGCAAATGCCTCTGAAAGCTCTGTGGGAGCTGCTGGAGAGTGGGAACAACCAGACAATGTTTCCAAAAAGACTAAGCAAATGAAATTGTGAAACAAATATTAGCTGTAATAACAAAACAAAAGATGTCCTAAAATATACTGTATTCTATATAAGAAATACACCTATACATCTTGCTCAGCACTAAATATTTACATAATCCTAACAGCAAAAACATTAAGCATTTCACCAAGAATGGTGATATGTTATCCTGAGAGAAAGGAGATTTAAGAAAGCACAGTCATCCACCTTAAGAGTCAGTCAACAGACAATATCAAAAATTGGATATGAAGGGCAGCCCGGGTGGCTCAGCAGTTTAGTGCCGCCTTCAGTCCAGGGTGTGATCCTGGGGACCCGGGATCGAGTTCCGCGTCAGGCTTCCGGCATGGAGCCGGTTTCTCCCTCTGCCTATGTTTCTGCCTCTCCCCACCCCACCCCCCACCTGTGTCTGCCCCTCTCTCTCTCTCTCTCTTTCTGTCTTTCATGAATAAATAAATAAAATCTTTTTAAAAATTGGATATAAAGATAGCGGTTTTCAAATTATGATGGTAAGAACCTGAGAATCGATTATAATTGAAAAGTGCTCATCCCTGGGAACTGAGACAGCAGGAGCTGGTGAGAAGAAGATAGGTATGGATATACTGTTTCTAGCACAGGTTTTTTAAGCATATTTTTAAAGTTACAAACAGGTTATATACATCATGTATCTCACCTTTATGTAAATACAATAATTTTACATGAATTGACAGATTTCTCATTTATACTAACCAATCCCCATCATTCAAGTTGTGGCTGAAGTTATCCCTACATTCTTAAATGTCAGCCACAGCATGAAGTTCCCCACCCCTGCCTTGGCCACCAGGGTGATGTCTCAGCTTTCACTAACCACCCACTTTCCTTTTGCCACTATCAAGAAAGCCTGATCTTCCATAAACTTCAAGATTAATCCAACTAATCTAAAAACACTTTAGCTGGGATCCCTGGGTGGCGCAGCGGTTTAGCGCCTGCCTTTGGCCCAGGGCGCGATTGCTCCCGGTGCATAGAGCCTGCTTCTCCCTCCTCCTGTGTCTCTGCCTCTCTCTCATCTCTCTGTGTGTGACTATCATAAATAAAAATAAAAAAAAATAAAAACACTTTAGTCCTCTCTGATATTCCTTTTTCCTTACTCTGTTATGTTTACAATGATCAAAAGATAATACACAGCATACAGGGCACATTACTACAGGTTTAAAAGGCAACTATTTTACACCATGACGTAATTATGCAATTCCTAGTCTAAATTCCCTCCCAATTATAGAAAGCTATACACGAGGCATCCCCCCTTCAAATTACAGCAGAAAAAAAACATAAAATTACCCACCAGAAAAACTGTATTTCGTACAGTGACAGCAGAATAGAGAAAAAAAGAGCCAACGCCAACTACCTCCACCACCTCAATGGGCAAAGCTGAAATATTCAAACATTGCCTGGCATCTGACTAGAACTAAAAAGTACCATCAGTAAAAACTAAGGCAGAACAGAGTAAATTCCATCTTGCTTTTCCATTTTTTAACAAAGCAGGCAAGGTGAATGAACACCTGTACCTTGAAGATGACACGGAACATCATATTCGATCTCATCGTGTCTCGATGGGCTCAAGAACAGAGTTCCGTCCACCAAAGGGAACTGTTCGAACACCGGGAGCGCCCGGTGGCACAGGGCACAGTTTACCACGTTCCTGTGGCTGGCGCTGAGGGCTGCAAGAATGAACTTCCGCAGATCCTCGCCCTGGCCCATTTGGGCATCGTCTTCCATCCGCACGTGGAAAGTGTTCAACTTATGCCTGGGGATGTGAGTGAGCAGCTCGGACAGGTCCAGGCGCCGCAGGAACTGCACCGGTGCGTCGAAGTGGCCCCCCCTGTGCACGGATATCCCAGCCGGACTGTAGTCAAAGTGGGTGTTTCGGAACACGTGGCCCCCCGCCATGGCCTTCTTGTGAGGCTCCAAATGGATGGCATTCTTGAGGAATTCCCCGAGGTACCTGGAGGAGCGGGGGCCGCTGAAGTGGGCGGGGGAGAGGATGGAGTAGCCGGTGGGCGGCGACTGGCCCGGGGAGCCGCAGGGCGAGCGCGCCCCGTAGGCCGCTGTGCCCACCGCCTTCTCCTGCGAGTTCTGCCGGTCCATGGAGTGCCGCCGGGGGAGGTCGTGGCTCAGGCCTTTCTGGGGCTTGTTCGGCGGCCTGCACTTCTTGGCCTCCTCCCCTGCTTCGCCGGAGGGCCTCCCCGTGTTCTTCTCTGACCCAGCCTTCTTCTTTTTCTCATCCTGCATCCGCTTCACCTGGTACCAGTCTGTGTCCTTTTTTAAGTGGCCCTGTCCACAACGGCAAGAGCAGAAGCGGAAGGCCAGGTCGTAGCCCTTCTTTGTCCACATGTTTTGGCGGCACTGCTTCTCGTTCCAGCTGCGGGCGCGGCCAATGCAGTTAAACTGGACCAGGATGCTGCTCTCCCACTCGTAGAAACACTGCAGGTGCATCCAGGTGCTGTAGGGGCAGTGCTCGTTGTTACACACCACTTTCTGGTAGTCATCCTTGTCTAGGTCCACAGGCCTCCCGAAGCTGCAGATCAGGGGTGTGGCACAAGGGGCTTCTGGGAAGAGACACAGAGAGAGAGGTTCAGCACGCAGGGGGCCAGGGTTCCAGCTGGCACCGAGTCAGAGACCAAAGCCACCATCCTCACGCTAGCCCATGCACGCTGTTCTGGTGTTAACATTTCCACCACTGGAATAACACCAGATGGGATTAAAAAACATTTACTACTTTCTCCTGGTATTAGGTTGTGCCAAGGGATTTGATTTTCAAATATTTGTTATCGCCTGAAAAACATACCAGTAAGCTTCAAAAAGTCCAAATCCTTCATAGTACAATTAGCCGTATGTCAGTACTTGCAACAGTATAGTGTAGCATGAAGTTTTTCCCAAAGATGTGGGCGTAATGACAGGCAGTTCCAAGGTTCTTTTAAAAAGGAATCACTTCAGTGAACTAGGAAATACTATGATGAAGCCACTTAATCAACCAGCTCCAAAAGGACCCTCAAAGCCCTTTATCACAAGCTTTAGGTTATCCTCAATACCACAGAGAAGCTAGAAAACAGAATTACCTCGTCCCCTCTTCTCTTCTAGAATGGTCTGATACCTGATGGCAGGAATGTTTGGTCCAATTAATTGTTGGTCTACACAGAATAATTACACTGCTAGGACATGGAAGGAAAAAAAAACAGAATTCTCCTAAAGCCATCAGGACAGAAAGGAAGAAGACAGAAACACCAAGATATTTCTACCCTATTTAGCCACATGCCGCTCTGGACATCTGAAAAGCCAATCAGTTTCCCCAAAAGGAGAGAAAACTTGGTGGTACAAAGCAGAACCCATTTCTGAGATTGGAATTCCACTAGATTCCAGTTACTCCAACATCCATAACATTTTCAAAAGGTTCTTTTGGACAGCAGTTAGTACTCCTAGTTGGGAACCACTGGGCTTGATCTAGAAGGTTCCACATGCCAAGCTCAGTTTAGACTTTATCTGTTGTAGCTGAGAACGCTCAGAGTTCTTAGAAAGCTCCCCCTGGTTGGCAGTATGGGACATGAGGCTGATGAGAGATGCGTGCCTGAGCTACAGTAGCAGCAGAGTAAAATGGCATTCAATGTTGGGGGTGAGCAAATGCTGAAGGACAGCAAACATGGTTTGCACCATGACAACTTTGGGCTGGCCTTATTTTGGACTTGCTGAATTGAAAGTGCCTGTGTACCACTGAGGTAGAGAAAGACAAGACAAAAGAGTCAAAAGAGCTGGAGACGAAATACAGATGTGTGGCCACACACCCAGGGAAGTTAAGTCCCTGGACTGAGGAGCTAGCCCAAGAAGAATGGGAGAGGAAAAGAATCCGGAGAAGCAACAATAAAAAGGCTAGAGGAGTCCTCCACAGAGGCTGGTCAGTAATGAACTAAGGATTCACCACAAGGCAGGAGAGAATTATATCAAGACAGTTGCAAAGTTATAAAAACAGAGGACTGACTCAGAACAACTGTGACATCCAAAAATATCTCCAGATATTGCCAGATATCCCAAGGGAAGAAGCAGCAAAACTGCCCCTGGTTGGAAACTACTGGGGCAGTTAAAAACCAAAAGGTCCTCACCAGAAGAAGCAGTAAGCCAGTCAGTGACACCTTAGTAAGAACAGTTCCTGTGGAGTGACAAAGGACAGATCAGACATGGATGGTGAAGAGCGTACAGTAAGATAAAAAAGTAGCAGCAGTTTGGATGATCTTCCAGAAAATGCTTCCCAGAAGTACAAGGAAGGGAAGGAAAAACAAGGGGAAGAGGCCAGCAAGGGCTGAGCCCTACACATGTTCACCCACTCCAGAAATGAATGCCAGAAATTCAGGACAGCTTGAAGAGGAGGAGGCAAGGGGCCCTACAATTCCAGTCCTCAGGGACCTTCACAACTTCACCACTGCCCACTGAATTACAAATACAACATTCCACTCGCACAGGTGATGGGATCCCCTAAAGCCTCTAAAGCCTATGACACTTGCTCTTGTGTTACAATCATCCCCTTCAGTGTGGGACTCCAGGGCATCAAAAGGCCCTAACCAACTTGTCTGCCTCCATTCCTTTGATCATTGTGGCTCCTCCATCTATTGCCTGGGAGTCTTCATTTGTCCAAATCCCGCTCATCTAGTGCAGTGACTCACAACATGGACTCCCAACCAGACTGCCTGCTAGAATCCTGGCAGTACCATTGTTGAGCTGTGTGCTCTTGGACAAGCTACTTCCTTTAATCTTAATTTCCTGTACAGAATGTAGATAACAAATGAATGTACTTTATATGGTTGTTGTAAGGATAAAACCTACCAATACCCAGGTGGCGCCTCAGAGCAGGGCCTAGCACACAGTAAGCCTTCTCCCCTTCCTCCCATCCTTCCAGGCCCAACTCTAGACACTGATTTCACCAGAACCACCCCTTCCCCAGCTCGATCTGGTGTGAACCTTACTTGAGTCTCCACTGTGGTCCTACCAGGGTGGTGACTCCAAATAGGATTCATCTTTGTGTCCCTGCACCACTGAGCTTAGGCCTGACACACATCTCATGCTGAATAAAGCTGCATTAAAACGACACTGGCACATGAAACCAAACATGACAAACACGGCAGAAGAAGAGAGCAAGCTAAAATCCTAGACAGAGAGAGAGACCTACATGTACTGAACCATGCAGAAAAAAAGTAGAAAAATGGTCTGTAAACTGAGTAAATTAACCGTAGTCACCTGGGCTGTGACCTTTTGTGTCCTTTAAAATGTTAATTAGTCAATTAAACAAAGTTCAGTTGCTTTTATCTTCAATTCTTCAGAGAAACAGCCTTGGAGAAGTGTCTCTGAAATGTAATGACAGTAACCAAAGTACTATTAACCCAGGAATAATGAAATCAAATTGAAGAATGGCCTAACTATATCTTTGCATTTACAACATCCAAGATCTAAAATTTTAAATGCTGAGATCAGCCTGATTTTTTTTAATGTCTTTTCATATTAAAGAAGGTAGACTAAGAGGGGAAAAGTCCTTTTTATATCTTTCTCAAAAAGCTGCAAATGTATCATTTAACCAATACTGAGCACTTCCTGTGCACCAGGTCTTTGGAGCTGAAGAATCAGCAAATGGTGCTAGGGGCTCTAACAGAAATATTTGTGGGAATCAAAGAGGAGGCAGCACTACTCCAGGTCCCTGTCTCTCTAGCATTGCCCATCCTCACCACAGCCGTCCTCACCTGCACTCCACCCCCCTCCACAGCTCTGCAATGAAGAGCTCCCACTCCAACCTGCCAGCCTGCTTGTTGACATCTCAGCCACTCTGATGTGGTCTTTGTGGCTAGGCCTCAAAAACAAAGACAAGGTCTTAAGACCAAATACTATGTGTAACAGATACCTGACCCTGTTACATACCTCCAGCCCAAGGGTGAGGCTCCAAGGAATGGGGCGAAACAGGGGGAGCCTTGGGTACCACACAAGGGCTGCTGACATGCTTTTATATTTCATGCAGCCTTCTGATGAGGCCACAATGGGCTGGCCTCTGAACTCAGACATGATTACCTTTGTGGCTTAGTCCAAACTTGGCCTCTCCCTCCCACTGTCCACACTGGAAAGGCAGCTGGAATAGTGCAAGAGGGGTTTGGGTGACTAGTTGTTTGACATGGAGCAGTTTCCTGCTTCCTCATCTGTAGAGTGAGGACAAAAATGCTTGCCTTCATTCACCTCAAATGTATATGTGGAAGCGCTCTATCAAGTTTCCTCACAACTCTCCAAAGCTATGTCTTCTGTAGCTTGATATCCATGTATCTGGCTCCACAACTAAATGCAAACTGCTCCAACAGATTTCCTACTTTTTCTATCTAATGTTTTAGACATACAAAAGGGGTTCAGTAAGTAACAGGCTATGCCTCTTCTTCAATTTCCTAAGTCTTATAGTTGACTAAAACATACAGGAAAGATTTTGAAACTCTAAAAAGCAGCACAAGATCCCTTCAGATCACACCTATAACAAATGAGCAGTCTTTTTATTTTTTTTTTTTTTTAAGATTTATTTGAGAGAGGTGTGGGGGCATGAATAGGGAGGAGAGGGGCAGAGGGAGAGGGAGAGGCAGACTCCCCACTGAGCAGGGAGACCAATGTGGGGCTCAATCCTGGGACTCCAGGATCATGACCTGAGCTGAAGGAAGACACTTAACGGACTGAGCCACCCAGGTGCCCCACAAACAAGCAGTATTACAGAAATACATTTGATTACTTCCTGAAAGTGGTCTCTAAACTTATAAAATTCCTAGCTCTTAACAACTGCAGTCCCACAAAAGTAAAGGTATAAATATAATATAGACTGATCAATACAACAAAACCTCTGGGAGAGAGATGAGAAAGGAATCCCACATCCAGTGAGGGTTTGTGTCATGTACACCCCTTAGGACATTCGTCAAAGCTGTGATGGTTGAACTAACAAGCAGTATGAGAAAATGTTCCTTTATGCAGTCAGCACTGCTTTACAAATGTATAGAAACTCTCCACTGTGTTTGTACAGCTTCACTGTCAGATATTCAGTACTCAGCTTCTATTTCTCCCTGCCCAAGTATAAATAATTAGGGATCACCTCATTCCAGGCAAAAATCTCATGTAGTTTCAAGTCTGGACAATAAGATAGGTACGCTGACATCACTTAGGCAGTCACTCCTCCCAGCCTTCTCATCCTGAATCCTGCCTCCCACACCTATTAAAAAGGAGGGATCTGACAGTAGTCATTTACACTGGCTGCCCAACAAAACCCAAACCCTTTGACACACCCATTCACACCAACAGGAGCCCTATAAACCAGGCAGACATTGCCACTGTCAGCTTAACTGTAAAATTAAATGTTTTCACCCCTCTTAAAATAGTTGCATCACAAGCAGGTGGAGAGTTCAGCAGGGTGGTGGGGTGAGGAGTGTCTTCTGAAGTCACAGAAGGTTTCCTAGGTGAAATCTAAGGTAGGCACTTGGTCATATTCAGCCTTGTAAGCCCACTACTGTAAAAATCCTATCAAGTGTTGAGTGAATGTCTTATTGAAGGAAAATACAGGGACTGAAGTGCTGAAGGATAGAGAAGGGAGGAAAGGTGAATCCCTGAGGAACACTGTTCTCAACAGGTCTTCCATACTCAGCCCCAGGACTCCCACCAATTTCAGAGCACAGCCTGGCCCTCATCACCCCCAAACTTACCAAAATCTATTCTATCCTCCTTCTGTATGCAGTTACCAAACGCAAACCGTGCGGTTTCTGAGCCGCTATTTTATTACAATTATCTTTTCCATACAGTAATTCTCTTACGTGGGAACATAGCCCCTTGTTTTTAGAGCAAATTCTCTTCAGGGTACAAAGTTGCTGACTAGAGAATCCTCAACTCCAGATTCCTGAAAGGCCACAGAGATTGGTCAATGAGCATATAGAGACTGGAGCCAGCCTGCCTGGATTTGACTCTGGCTCTGCAACTTAATAGTTTTTGGATCTTTAGCAAGTCACTTAACCTCCCTGTGCTTCTGTCTTAACGTGTAGACTGGGAGAAGAAATAACAGAACCTATCATCTCAAAGGGTTGCCATGAGGATTAAAGGAGTTATTAAAGCAGTTCACACTGTGCCTGGCACATAATAACCACCATTTAAATATAAGCAATTATTATTAAAAGCCCTATCACTTTATATTACTTGATGTAAAAACTAAAGAACTTTAAAAGCATTTAATGCAAATCTACAAGCAGGAAGTGACCATCCTCCTTTCAGAGGGTGGCATGCATAAAATAATTGACTATTTACTGACAAGTTTTAAGGGAATAGATGCAAAATTTTCTCCTTCTAACCCCTTAAAGATATTCTACTCTGTGTCAAGACAAATAAGTACCTTGCTATATGTATATTTTTCAACCTAAGAAATATTTTCCAGTCTGGGCAACAAGGTTTCATAAAGCAGGGCTGCAAATATACAACACAAACAACAACAACAAAAACCTAAAGCATGGCTGCATCAGATTCATGGGATGTGTCCCTGAAGAACTCACATAATTCAAAACTGATTATCCCAAAGTCTGGGGGCAGGGCAGGGGAATGCATCCTCAGAACACATAAATCTGCAGCCATTGTGTTGTATTTTTCTTTACTGCTGCTTTTTAATATTAGCATTATCGCTAATATTTCTCAGTTTTAGCTCATAAACTGACAGCATGGCATATCAGTGTTTTTATCACATTTCTGTTCAAAAGTTACTGATTTTCAGGATATTTTTCAGCACCAGCATTAGCACACCTGGGTATTTTGCAAGATAAATACTTACTTTGTAATAATTAATTTAAAAATAACACAAAGGTCACTAAAATCCTTGAAGAAGTTCTATAAACAAAAAGTTCACATAATACTGCCAAGGGTTAGAATATATTTCTCTTTATAAGAAAAGGTGATGCCACTGGGTATCAAAGTATCTTTGTAATTCAATGGACCTAACTTTGAAAATATGACATAGCTTGATACACAATTTGAAAAGTAACCACTGAAATTTTGCACATCATATGAAGCTTTTATTAATAGTATTTGTGACATTAGTTGAAATTTGCATACAATGGGATCACTGTACCAGGAAATCTTTTAGCAGGCTGCCTTTTCTTCTGCTTAAATTTTTTGATCCTAAGGATGCTGGATCACAGAGAACCACACAGCACCCTAGCATTACATGTATCGCCTGCACTCACCCTGAAGGAAAGGTAGGTTCAGGAGCTCTCAGAACCAAATCACATTATCATAAAATGGAAACACAACTCCAGATTAAGTATGTGTGTACATGCAGGAGTGTATGTGCATTTGTATGTAACTGCAGAGAAACTGTCCAGACAATTGTTAAACTATCCCATTTCTTTTATTATTGAGGTATAATTGACATGCAAGGTTTTTATTAGTTTCAAGCGCACAACATAGTGATTCAACAATGTGAATCTGTGACCATCTGTCACCATACGATACTACAATATTACTGTCTATCCTGTACTTTTCATCTCCAGGACTTATTTTAGAACTGGAAGTTCATAGCTTCCATTCACCTATCATACTCATCCCTTCATCTATCATATTCATCCCTTCACCCATCTCCCATATTTAACCAGTTTGTTCTCCATATTGAAGAGTCTGTTTATTTTTTAAATTCCACATATAAATGAAATCATATGGGATTTGTCTTTTCCTGACTGGCTTATTTTACTTGGAATACACTAGATCCATCCATGTTGTTGCAAATGGGAAGAGCTTACCCTTTTTTAGGACTAATATTCCACTGTATATATTTGCCACATCTTCTCCATCCTTCTACGTACAGATGCTTGGAGTGCTTCCATCTCCTAGCTATTGTAAATAATGCTTCAATGAACGTAGGTGTGCATCTATCTTTTTGAACTACTATTTTCAATTTTCTTTAGGTAAATACCCAGTAGTGGAATTAATGGATCATACGGTAGTTCTATTTTTAATTATTTGAAGGACCTCTGTACTGTTTTCCACAGTAGCTGCACCAATTTACATTCTCACCAACAGCGTAGGAGAGCTCCCTTTTCTCCATGTTCTTGTCCACGCTTGTGGTTTATCATCTTTCTGACTCTAGCCATTCTGATAGTGTGCAGTGATATTCTCATTGTGGTTTTAGTTTGCATTTCCCTGATGATTAGTGATGTTGAGCATCTTTTCATGTGTCTGTTGGCCACCTGTAGGTCTTCTTTGGGAAAATGTCTATTCAGGTCCTCTGTACATTTTTTAATCAGATTGTTTTTTTGGTGTTGACTTGTAAAAATTCTTTTTTTTTAATTCTTTATATACTGGATATCAACAGTTTATATTCCAATTTTTAAAGCATTTTCCTTGCTCTTCTGAAACACCACAGAACATGATTATCTTTGTCAATGTCCTCTCCTTTGCTGGCACAAATATTCAGAATGTGGCCATAATCAAAACTCCTACATTTCTTTTGTATGTGATACCCATTTACCATCTAAGTTATAGCACAACATCCCCAAAATGATGGCTCACCTCTTCTCTCTTGGTGGGCCCAAAATGATGCCTGGAGACCAAAAAGTGGAATCGGCCTTCTCCCCTTAACTCTCGATCCTGATAGAATTTGCCCTCTCCCCTTACCTCTAGATTCTGATGCAGTTCAAGGCAGGTCACCCCATAATGTGCCACTCTGGCATGCAAATTATTTTGAGCTTAAGATAACCAAGGTACAACAGACTCAAGAAGAGCTTTTTACCTCCCCACTTATCTAAAACAATTTTGACTAGGAGTCTGTACCAGGAAGAGAGCTATTACCAAAGATAACCTTTTTTTTTAACATAAGAAAGACCTCTCTGTAGGGTAAACACTTGCTTACCAAACATTTGCTCTTCCCATCTTCCTGTAAATAGTCTTCCCCCTCTCTGATGTCCCAAATTCCTTTACCTACCTCTCTTTAGCTCCTGGTGGCATATAAACTTCAATTGTCTGTCAGCCTCTCATTTGTCTATTAAATTTGTTTTGCTCCTGTTAATCTGTCTTATGTCAAATTAATTTTAGGCCAACCAAAGAACCTAAAAGGGAAGAAGGAAAAAGTTTTCCTCCCCTACAATTTCCAGTGGCCTCAGTTGAAAAGACAAATGGCTTTAACTCCTCCCTAGTCTGTCCAACAGGTAAAACATATGGCTGCATGATTAACTGGCAACATGGGTCATCTGCAGACCAGGTACCTATCAGAGAATACAATCCGTAACTCATTGCTGTTCAATATTTTCCAAAAGCTCAACTGAGAGAAACACTTTTTTTTTTTGAGAGAAACAATTTTTAAGAAAGATTTCATAGGTGATATCCACATAATCTAGATCAGAGTTCCAGTGGGGTGTGTTGGCCTGCAGTGTGACTTCTTAGACCAGTACAAGTTTTTTTTTTGTTTGTTTTTTTGTAATGAAATAAAACCCAAATGCCTATTGGGGTGCATCTCGTACTTTCCAGGTCGGTCATCCAAGCTTCCATTCTAGCCCCATTCACACTTATTCATGCCAGGGCTCTGGAGGCATTTGGGTGTAGGACTCCTTTGCTAAATAAAAGCTATCCTTCATCTAAGCTACGTGTCACACAACTGGTTACTTAGACCACATTATTTCATTCTCTGAACAGACTGCTTTTAATGATGCAAGCAAACCTAATAAAATTCTTATATTTATAAAAGGATACTGTCATGGACATTGCTTAGTATTTTACAATGCCTTATAAACGGCTAAGTGACTGTTTTTGTTTTTTAAGATTTATTTGAGAGAGAGCGAGAGGGGGTACATGCACATGAGCAGCAGAGAGGGAGAGGAGAAGAAAGAGAGAGGGAGAAGCAGACTCCCTGCTGAGCAGGGAGCCTGGCCCTGGGATCACGACCTGAGTTGAAGGCAGACACTTAACCAACTAAGCCACCCAATCACCTTGTTTTTGTTTTTTATCTGATGGATACTGTAAAGTATACACCGCTTCTGTTTGCCTCTTCCTTTTGTTAGAAATATGAAAGCCAAATTTGTGACCTACCTCTTAAAATGACTCAGGACATCCATTATTTTTCCTAATAGTACTGCTCCTAGTACTAATATTCTCATTTATTATTTATCTTATGGTATTAAATGTATTTTTTTAAACACCATTTTAGGAAGGAGAGTATAAAAGATGAAAAAGAAAAAAATCCATTTGCCACCTCTCTCCAACTTTACAGTCAGTCTTGCCTACTAGATATTAAAATCTATACTTGACTGGTGCCAAGGCACCCCCACCCCTCCTCACTTTTCAAAATCAACCAGAATAGAGTGCAAAGGAAAAGGAGAGGCCAGGGTGACCCACTGACCCCCGAGGTCCCAGAAACATAGCACCTTTCAGGAAGGCCACTCTTTCTGCCATGCCCTGGGCTCTCATCCTCAGAGAAACATGTGGACAAGCCAAGTACTCTCCATCCTTGAACCACTCACCTCATCCATTGCACACCTCTCCTCTCCTTCCCCTTGGCTCAGCTCCCTCCACCTCAGACTCTGCTATTCATACCCAGGTCTCCACCTATTGCTCTCTCACCTGGTTTATTTCTCAGCATTTCTCTTCTCTCAGACTCAGCTGGGCTGTTCCTGTCACTCTACTCTGCCAGCCAACTCAGCCCTCAGTCCACCCTATCCACACAGGTGCCTCTCCCTGCCCCCCACCCCCGACCTGCTCCCAGACCGACTGGTGAAACTGAGACAATAGTGTAATGGGCTCAAGTTGCTCCCAACTCTACCCTGCCTTGTCTTCTGTCAAGAGATCCCCCCTTGGTTCCAACCCACAAAAGTCAGACTTTTTGGGGTACTTATCATCCTCATGTGGGCCCAGTCTTGTCTTTGCTTCGCTCTTCTCAACACCATTATCTTTATATCCTTTGTACCCATTCTCCTCCCTCACCTATCAAACCTGGGAATTCATATTCCACAAATACGAAAAGGAGAGTCTCACATTTACCTCAAAGACTGTATCTATGGGATGAACTGAGAAATGACAAGTGATAAACAAATGGCCACATAATTTGAATGTACACCTGTCATCACCACTGACAATTATGGGAGACCAACAAATTCCACCATCTTAGGATGGCTACTCAAGAAATATCAGCGTAGGGGCACCTGGGTGGCTCAGTTCATTGTCTGACTCTTAATTTCAGCTCAGGTCATGATTTCAGGGTCATCAGATTGAGCCCTGTGTTGGGCTCTACATTCAGCATAGAGTCTGCCTAAGATTCTCGCTCTCCCTGTCCCTATGCCCCTCCCCCTTTAAAAAAATTTTTAAAAGAAAGGTCAATCTAGGGGTACCTGGATAGCTCAGTCAGCTGAGCATCCCACTCTTTTAATTTCAGCTCAAGTAGTGGTCTTGGGTTGGTGAGATCAAGCCCCACATCAGTCCCCACCCTCAGTGAGGAGTCTGCTCCTCTCCTTCTTCCTCTCACCCACCCCTCCCATCACACTCACAGTACACATGTGTGCTCTCTCTATATATAAAATAAATCTTTTAAAAAAAAAAAAAGAAACGTCAATGTAGTAACTTAGTAGGGAAAATAATAGATTATTGAAGTTATCTAGTCTTCATCAGTGGCACTAGCAATTATAATGGCAATTTGTTTTAATAAGAAAAAGTCATATCCATTGGTAATCACAGATACATATACTCATATATAATAGTTATAAATTTATAACAGATGTCAACTGAAATATGGCACACCCATATGTTCATCAGTGTATCTATAAAAAACTAGATACAACCTTATCCATGTAAGCTTATATATACGTACATGCATACACACGCATATGCACACATCTATCCATAGACAATACCATTTCCATAGTGAAAAACAAACCAAAAAAACCTTGCATTTTATTTTTACGTACTCTAGTACAGAAAACCCAAACTGTGGGGTGCCTAGGTGGCTCAGCCAGGTAAGTGTCTGCCTTCAGCTCAGGTCAGGATCTCAAGGCCCTGGGATGGAGCCCCGCATCAAGCTCCCTGCTCAGCGGAGAGTCTGCTTCTCCCTCTCTCTCTCTGCCCCTCGCCCCTGCTTGTGCTTTCTCTCACTCTCTCTCTCAAATAAAAGTCTTTAAAAAAAAAAAAGGAAAGAAAACCCAAAATGCTCTTTCACAAGAAAATTACTTATTATATGTTCTTATACATTTACAAACAGAAAATTGTGAAACAAAAACTACAAAGAAAGGGCCTTCAACTTATTATGAACCCAAACTAGTCCTTGAAAGGGAATTATGGTTTTGCTAAGCAAGTTCCTTAACAATTAAGTTTTAACTTCAGGATCACTTCATGAACCCCAGTCATTTCTGGCCTTGTTTACAACTGCCAGTAAACAACTGTTTATGGGTCCCCTTTCCTGTGTCACTCTGGACAATGACCAGCACAGCATTAGCCACAACAGACATCTGTCATCACCATTCAGAATGCTGACCACATTCTCCAAGACCCTCATCAGCCTCTGCCTCCCTGGCTGGCATCAATGCAAATTCAATCCACATCTTCCCCTTGCAGTGACGTAGGAGTTTGAAGCTTGTCAGTCTAGTAGATTTACTTCATCTTTTATCAGACACTAGAGTAAAAAGAGAAGGATGAAAAATATACACAAATGAGTATTTGGAAACAGGAAATATTGATAACACTGTGCACAGATGTGATGACTTCAGTGTTTCCAGTTTCCTTTTGTCTGCTCCTGGAATGAATCAGGGAACATCAATATGGTACATGACAACCCTGAATATATTCCATCATCACAACTGATCATGAAAATGGTAAAAGTCTGCCATCTACAAATACTACGGATTTGAGTTGAGGCCAGATTTTTTTAAATCAGCATGTGCTGTTAAGCAGTCTTAATTCACTGGGTCTGACACACCAAAATCCTCTGAATCAAATAAATTAAATTTAATTTAAATAAATAAATAAAACCAAAATCCTCTGAATCATTAAATGAAGAAGTCAAATACAATATAATATGAGTACCTGACTATAGGTCACTAGAGATCTGGACATCTGAAAACAAAGTATAATAATTATATTCACAAAATCCTTTAAAAATTCAAACTATAAAGATAAATTTCATATAGGAAACATTTCAAAATGATCTGGTCTCTAAATAAGTCAGTTTTCTTATCATGTTACTGTATATAATTGCCTAAAGAAAGAGCTTTCAAATTTTCCAGGATACTCAATCATCACACAGTTGGGCAAATGTATGACTTTTTAAAATGTCATTTAACAAGGACCCTGTTCTAGGAGACATAATAAAAATGCCAGGGTTTGTCTTGGGGTTAAACACTTATTTCGGAAGAAAGAAAATACATAGGGGCTCTCAAAATCAGCTAATTACAACTACTTGCACATCAGTTCAAATAATGTTTTTGAATACCTATTATGTAGCCAGTGCAGAGTTTAGCACAGGAGATGCAAGTGCTGAATAAGATCATAAGCCATACTTCACTAATTCCTTGAGTATCTTATACTTTTGTTGAAAACTGAACACTTTAAAAAATATAAAGTGGCAACTCTGAAAACCAGATTCCTTCTCCTCATGGGACATTCTGCTGTTGCTATTGCTGTTTATTGGTTTAGTGATTTTCTTGGGCTAATTCTGTAAAGTCTGGGGTTTTGGGTTTTTTGGGGGTTTTGTTTTTTGTCATATGCAGCCACCAAAATTCCTGCTCAGCTGACTTAGTGATAACTGAGCTAATAACTGAACAGAGATTGCCTTAAATGCCTTGAACTGGTAAGTCTCCCACTCTTCAGCCAGGAGCTGTATGTGTGCTGGGACATGCTTTCAATGCTTCAATAGTTCACAACTGTTTCAGCCTCTACTTGCTGATAGTGCAGAGCCTCAAGGCCAGAGGTAAGAAGGAGGACCTTCTCAAGTATTTCCTGGGCATGCATGCATCCCTCCCCATGGGCATAGGCTTCTAGAGCACCGGAAATACATCAGAGCTTTTCATATGCCCTCTATGGACAGCTCATTCCCAAGATTTTCTTTTCTCAGTTATTTGGCCAACCTCTTGTTTGCTCCAACTGCTATCACTGCCACAGGCAGTTGTGATGTTTAACAACTGCTGCTGACTGTTTTCAAAAGAAATCCTAAGAATAGGACTTTACCACGGGGCAATTTTTGAGCCAGGTTAAATAAAGACAAGCCCTATGTATGAGCTTTTACCAGGGAGCTTCCAGGAAAGTCAATAGTGACAATTCTCGGGGGCTAGGGCTTTTGGGGAAGCTCCAAACTTGTTTTTTCCCCTCCAATGACTACTAGGCTACTTGTTTAAAGCTACCCCGGAGCCAGGGAGAGGGAGTGGGAATAGAGCAAGTTAAAACACAACAATATTCAGTGTTCTTACAATGATTGAATCCTTTTCCCTGAATAAAGACTCCTAGGAGTACTGCAAGCCTATGGTTAATTTCCAGAGTTCTGAAAAGTTGATTTTATTGTTGCCTTTGCTCTCTTTGATTTTATGGCGATGC
Organism: Canis lupus dingo; assembly: GCF_003254725.2. Taxonomy (NCBI): domain Eukaryota; kingdom Metazoa; phylum Chordata; class Mammalia; order Carnivora; family Canidae; genus Canis; species Canis lupus. The sequence goes on along the minus strand of NC_064243.1, from coordinate 31,344,767 downwards.
AGATCTCTAGAGGTCCTTACTCTGCCATTCCAGAAGTGCTTCTTAATACAAAATTAAGTTTAGGATGCCTGGGTGGCTCAGCCGGTCAGGTGTCTGTCTCCGGTTCTGGTCCATGACCCCAGGGTTCTGAGATTGAGACCCACATCCCACTCTCTGCTCAGCTGGGAGCCTGTTTCTCCCTCTCCCTCTGCCACTCCCCCTGCTTATGCTCAAGTGCGCGTGCTCTCTCCCTGTCAAATAAATAAAATGTTTAAAAATAAGCAAAATGGGATCCCTGGGTGGCGCAGCGGTTTAGTGCCTGCCTTTGGCCCAGGGCGCGATCCTGGAGACCCGGGATCGAATCCCACGTCAGGCTCCCGGTGCATGGAGCCTGCTTCTCCCTCTGCCTGTGTCTCTACCTCTCTCTCTCTCTCTCTCTCTCTCTCTCTCCCCCTGTGACTATCATAAATAAAAAATTTAAAAAAAAATTTTTAAAAATAAGCAAAATAAACTTAAGTTTATATACATATTTTGTTACAGAAAAATATGATAGAATAATCAGTAAAAGACTTCCAAGCAGGGCAATATTTGTTTGTTTGTTTTTTAAAGGTTATTTATTTATTTATTCATGAGAGACAGAGAGAGAGAGAGAGAGAGAGAGAGAGAGAGGCAGAGACATAGGCAGAGGCAGAAGCAGGCTCCATGCAGGGAGCCCGACATGGGACTCGATCCCAGGACTCCGGGATCACACCTTGGGCTGAAGGCTATGCTTAACCGCTGAGCCACCCAGGCGTCCCACCAAGCAGGGCAATATTTGGTCTTAGAATCAAATTATGGGTAAGAATTGAATAAAAATAAAGAAAAAATGTAAAATTTCTGAGTATTATTTTTTAAATAGCTAATAAATGGTCATCAAGTTACTATGATATTGGCATTCTCTTTAAATATATTTAAATGATATTTTACAGTACACTGGAAATGGTAACCTCTGCATTTATTTAAAGCTTTAAAAACTGGGTGTAATATTAAATGTGCAAGAGAAACTCTGTGTTTTTTATTTCTTTTAGGGGTCACAAAAGCAAAAGCGCTGGACAACCACTTTGAAATCAGCCTTCTAAAAATTACCCTATGATTATATCATATACACATTCAGGAAACTCAGAAACTCCCAGACTAAAGCCCCAAGTCCCCAAGTCCTCTGAGTATGTTCAAGTAGCTCCACGATTAGGCCCTAGACTGGCCTTTCTCACCAGATAACCCACCAGGCCCAAAAGCGAAGCCTGTGCTTTAGCCATGATCTCTGGCTGTGGTCGCAGCCTGCACAGAAAGCAGATTAGAGGGGAAGGGACGGATACAGCCTGTAGAAGGCTAACTGCAGCCCACCGCTGCCCCACACCACACCTCAAATTGACTAGGTGTTGGCATATCATTTCTTGATGAACTGGTATTTTTTTAAGTGAAAACTAAAAAGTTTTCTTAACTTTCTCAGATATTTAAGACCTTTTCTCTATTACATAAAAAAAAAAAGACACTAAGTTTTATACATAAAAGAAAGCTAATACAAAAATATTTTGTCAACTTGTTTTAATTAGTACAGGAGCTACAAATAAGCTCACTTAAGCACATCTGTCTTAACCTCTGATTTAGATTATCCTCCCTTATGTTATTTTAGTATCTGAGACTGCTCCAAAGTGGGTAGCAAATCCAGTACACAGTGATTACATTCTATTAAACATGTTTTTAATGCTTTGAATGGGGTTTAAACATATGCTTTTACTCAGACAAGCCACTCTATACAAATAAACATGGAAGTTTTACATTAAAAAAAAGAGCTCCTCAACTATATTTAACAACTTGGGTTTTTAACATTCTCTCAATATATTGTTTCTTCTCTGTGACCTATGCTTTCCTTACTTTCATTTAAAACCCACAACCTATCTAGCCTCAAGTTCAAACTAAATCGAAAGCTACAGGCTTCTATTATACCTGTTTTTTATTTCTATTCTGGCTTTATCATTCTGTTATCGGTTAAAAAAAATCGGTATCAGGGATGCCTGGGTGGCTCAGTGGTTGAGCGTTTGCCTTTGGCTCAGGTCTTGATCCTGGGGTCTTGGGATCAAGTCCAACATCAGGCTCCCTTCAGGGAGCCTGCTTCTCACTCTACCTATGTCTCTGCCTCTCTCTGTGTGTCTCTCATGAATAAATAAGTAAAATCTTTAAAAGAAATCTGTATCAATTATGACTATAAAATAGAAAAGTCATTTTTCCTTTTCTTAACAGAGGCCATGTCAAGATCCCAAAGGACAGAGACCCAAATATGCCTGGTTTAGGCTGAATATCAGAATGAAGATAATGGTTCCATAGTTTTCCAGAATGTTTCTTTAAAATACTGAAGTTCAGGGCACCTGGGTGGCTCAGTGGTTGACCTCTGCCTTCGGTTCAGGTCTTGATCCTAGGGTCCTGGTACTGAGTCCCGCATCAGGCTCCCCACAGGGAGCCTGCTTCTTTCTCTGCCTTTCTCTCTATGCTTCCCATGAATAAATAAAATCTTAAAAAAAATAAAATACCGAAGTTCCACAGAACAGAAATAAGACAATGTCTTCATTCACATTCTACAAACATTTCCTGAACCCCCAGTAACCTTTAGTGATTTGCCCAAGGTCACTCAGTTGGTAAGAGGCATTCCTTCTTCCACTCATACCCATCTGCACACAGATCAATAAAGAGCATAAAGTCACCTTATAAAAAGAGGCAGTGACCAACAAGCTTTGCGAAACCAGATCAAAATAAGCGGTTCTATAATTTGGAATGGTGTCTCTTTTTTTTTTTTAAGATTTTATTTATTTATTCATGAGAGAAACAGAGAGAGAGAGAGAGAGAGAGAGAGAGACAGGCAGAGGGAGAAGCAGGCTCCATGCAGGGGGCCCGACATGGGACTCCATCCCAGGTCTCCAGGATCCCGCCCTGGGCTGAAGGCAGTGCTAAACCACTGAGTCACTGGGGCTGCCCTGGAATGGTGTCTTATTCAAAATTGTAGCACTACTTACTGTGATGTGATTACCCAAAAGCTTATTCAAAATGTTCAATACCCATATTACTCCTCAGACTTACCTTAAAACTAGGTATAAAGAAGGAAACCCAAGTTAAGGAAGCAATTGCTTAAACTCAATTATGATATAAAGATTTCCTGACCCCATCTTTGTACTTCTTAAAAACACAGAGAGGGGCACCACAGTGGCTCAGTCAGTTGAGCATCAGACTCTTGATTTCAGCTGAGGTCATGATCTCAGGATCCTGGAATCAAGCCCCAGGCCAGGCTCTTCACACTTCATAGGAAGTCTACTTAAGGATTCGCTCTCCCTTCTCCTCTGCCCCTCCCCACACACAAGTGCTCAAAGATAATTACATCTTAAAAAAAAAAAAAAAAAAAAAAGACGATGTGATAAATCTACTCTAGCTAACAGAACTGCTAAACTCAGGAAAAAAAAAAAAGTCATGAACAAAGGTTTACATAGTCATTAATGAGAATAAAGCAATTTTCCTTGAAAAGAATGTAAAGAAACATACCATTCTTTTGGTATGGAGACTAGTGAACTACACAGCAAAAAAAGCAGATGTTGAGAAACAGAAGCTCAGCCTGTCTTGCCTGAACCCTGTTTGAGTCAACAGACTGGGTCAATATACCAACTCTCCAGACTATTTAAGACTAGTGTATTTAAATCAATAAAATCGTAATACACCGTAACTAAGTTCATTTCCCTACCCTATCCATCCCCCAAACTAAACTAAAACCTTATACTCTTGTTTTCCATATGCCTTTTCTGCCCTGTTCAGCTCCCTGAAAAATACTTTCTGCTCCCTTGCCTTCCCTTCAAAATAAAGCTGGGAAAATGCTTCATAGCAATCCCTCCCAGCCTGGCAGTCACTCTGCTGAGATCCAAGGAGAAAAGACAAAGCTTTTGCCTGGGGGCTGCACTGGTCTATTTCTGAAATGCTGCATCAGCAACCAACAAGCAAGTTACAGAATCTATTGCAACAAGAAAAGACTTGTCAAAGAAGAGAGCATGTCTAAGTCTTATACACACCTTAGTAAGAATAAAAACTAGACTCAAGAATCAGTCATGTCTCCTGATCCAACAGTTTACCACATATTCACACTCAACACAACCTGCTGTTATATGACCTGTTTTCAATATATATTTCATAAGATTTTCTACTGCTAAGGAAACTCAGTTATAGACTGCCACTGAGATATTAAGCCAGTGATGTCATTCTAGCCAGACATTCGTTCTTTTCTCAACTACTTCTGTGGAACAAAGATATAATTTTATAGTACGGCCACTGTCAAAGACTCAAAACTATTCATTTCTACACTAGAGGGAAAAAATAATGTATGCCATTTATAAAGTTACCAAATATATCTAGAAATTTCTTTTTGCTATAGGAGAATATGTCACAGTAAATATAATTCTACTGAAATATATATAATGTATATGGTTATATGTTAAATGAATTCTAAATAGTATTTCCAAATCTGTCAAGAGAAAAACAGTTCCAATTAATTTTTTTAAATTGGAACATTAGGAATGCCTGGGTGGCTCAGCGGTTGAGCATCTGCCTCCGGCTCAGGGCCTCATCCCAGGGTCCCAGGATCGAGTCCAACATTGGGCTCCCCCCAGGAAGCCTACCTTCCCCTCTGCCTGTTTCTGCCTCTCTCTCTCTGTTTCTGCCTCTCTCTCATGAATGAATAAATAAAATACTTACTAAATAAATAAGTAAATAAATAAAATTGTAACATTAAAAAGTTATGAGGAGGGATCCCTGGGTGGCTCGGCGGTTTAGCGCCTGCCTTTGGCCCAGGGCACGATCCTGGAGTCCCGGGATAGAGTCCCACATCGGACTCCCTGCGTGGAGCCTGCTTCTCCCTCTGCCGGTGTCTCTGCTTCTCTCTCTCTCTCTGTGTCTCTCATGAATAAATAAATAAAATCTTAAAAAAAAAAAAGTTATGAGGAAAACTGATTTAGTCCAAAGTCAAATTTCAAATCTGAATATCTCAAGGATGAAGCTTACAAAGTGTTTTTAATCAATCAAATCTCAAGAAAAACAATCATTCTATATAGATATATTGATATATTTATGCATACATTAAAACTTACATGTAACCAAGCAACATATGCCTATAGAAGATACTTTGATAAAATCTATAATATAGTTTGGTATATCCAAAATTCTTCAATGTAATTTAAAATGCAAAATCTAAAAGGGAGTTAAGGAAACAAATGAAAGCCACATATAAGCATTTCAAATGTTTTTTACAGTAACACAAACTCCTACTCCATAGGACCCTAGAGGCAGGTAAAGAGCAAAAAGTAGAAAGGCCTGAGTGAATCAAGGTACAAACTAAGTGAGGCAAGATTACAGATACAGGCAAATACATGTAAATCATGAGTACAATAGCCAAAAGCAAGGCTCTGTTAATAAAATGGTTAAAATCACAGTGGAAGTTGCTGTTACTGATGAAACCTGGTTACAAGATGATTCACAGATCACAACAGAACAATCCCCAAGTTAGCCACCCTCACTCTGCTGAAAGAACCTTACCCAATGCTTCACCACAGTCATTCCTCATGGCAGGGTCAGAAAGCCCTTGCAGAAACTCCTAAGAGCTCCCTCAAGGAGCTGGACTTGCCCTGAGAACTGCAGGCAAGCACTGCAGATTCTCCTGGAAAATCTGCACAGCAGAGCTCCTAGACCTGAATGTGGAGAGAAACTAAAGGCTTCCCCAATAAGGATTTTGGAATAACATTCACTGCGAACTTAAGGAGGCAAAGCCAAGGCCTGCCCTGGGTTCTTCGAAAAATTAGAGTATGCAATCAACACAGCGGGAAGCAACCACACTACCATACAAGTAATTAAGGACCAACAATTCACCTAGTAAACCCTAAAACTCCCAAATCATGACCCAACAATCTGCTTTTTCAAATAGCTCTATATTTTGTTTGCAAAGAATTGGTCACAAACGATGTATCATTATCATCTTTATTTTCTACAGATTAGAACATTTGGGCTGAGGGACGCCTGAGTGGCTCAATCAGTTGAGTGTCTAACTCTTGATTTCAGCTCAGGTCATGATCTCAGGGTCCTGAGATTGAGCCCCACATGGAGCTCCAAGCTCAGGACAGAGTCTGTTTGTCCTTCTCCCTCTGCTCTTTCCCCTGCCCTCACCGCCCCCACCCCCAATACACACTCTTTCTCACATAAGTAAATAAATACATAAATGAAATCTTTTTTAAAAATAAGGGGAAAAAAGAGCATTTGGACTGAGAAAAGTTCATTGGTCTTGCAAAATGCCAGATCTTAAGTTATGACCCATGTCTGTCAAATCTCACACTCTTTAGAACAAGCAGTGAGTTTGGGAACCTCTTCCAAATCACAGACATTTGAGAAGCACAAGGGCTGACTGGATCAGCATGATGGAGATGCGAATAAATTTTAGTTCAGTTGAGTGCTATACCTTCATTTTACTAACATACAAATGTAATTTCAATCCAAGTTGTAACAAGAAAAATGAGAACTTTCTTGTGCTTGGCATTTAGTGTGTTATCACAAAGAAGTTATGGGCAATTTTAGCCTTAAGAGGACTCAGTTTGCATCTTTATTCTTGAGAAGAGGTGGTAAGTAACTAATGGACCTTTACCTACAAGTTTCCAAGTCCTCTGTAGCTGGAATAGAAAGTGCAAGGGACTTTAGCAGTGTGCAAGAAGTGACAGGTGTTGAGCACTGCAGCTCAGCTGCCAACTGGATGGACAATAGCGGTCAGGGAAGTGGAGGGTCAGAGAAGCCAGCAGGAACTGCAACGCATTCTATGAAAACAGAGCCTCGAAAATTAAATACAAAAAGGAAACAGAACCTAATGTAAGAGCACTGCTGTGCACTGATATCCCAGTGAGCTCAGTCATTAAGCTTACGCCATGCTCTCACTCCTTTTCCTGCCGGTACCATCGTCACACAGGCTACTTTCCTCATACTCCCTACCTTTCTCTCAAGTCCTCTCTCTATGTGGATGTTCTCTGATCATACAAAAACCGTAACATTTCTAACCAGGAAGGACACCTGAAATAAGGCAAAAGATGAAAAAAATAAGCCAGGGGAAATGTATATGAAAAAAGTATCCTAAATATACAAAACCCTTGTGTCAATCAGTAAGAACACAAATGACCCATTTGTAAAATGACGAAAAAGCACAAACAGGAAAACAACACACAGAAAGGTACTCACTCACTGACAATCCAACAAATGCAAATAAAAATAACAATGACTTGTAATTTTTCAAACTATCTGATTGGTGAAGATGAAAATGATCCTCAAAACCCATGCTGAGGGGCAGCCCTGGTGGCGCAGCGGTTTGGCGCCGCCTGCAGGCTGGGGTGTGATCCTGGGGACCCGGGATCGAGTCCCACATCGGGCTCCCTGCATGGAGCCTGCTTCTCCCTCTGCCTGTCTCTCTGCCTCTCAGTCTCTCTCTCTCTCTCTCTGAATAAAATAAATAAATCTTAAAAAAAAAATTAAAAAAAAAAAAAAACATGCTGAGGACTATGAAGAAAGGCATACCCCATGGAGGTCAGCGGTCACACAAACAGCTAAACCCTTTCCAGGGGGCAGTTTGGCAATTTGACTTGAAGCCTTAAAAACCATATGCCTTGTGACCAGTGATCCCACACCTAGGACTTTACCCTAAAGAAGATAATCACATCCTAGTTACAAACAGTGGTCCATTAAGAACAGGAAGCGTCAGTTCAAATGTTTCACAACCTTCACAATTCCAAGACCAGGAAATCCTTCCATCATAATGAGAAGGAATCAGATCAACATGAATGGAAAATGTATGAGCGAAGTGCTTCCTTCGTCAAGTGTTTTGCTTCACAAACTTGATCTTGGTTTCAAGTACCCAAATGGTGAGCATAAGGCCTTTTAAAGGTAATTTAAACAGCCCCATTGCTTCCTTGATGTTTATATACTGCATTTAAGTCCTCAACTTAAAAATTCACTCATTGGGCAGCCCTGGTGGCGCAGCGGTTTGGCGCCGCCTGCAGCCTGGGGTATGATCCTGGGGACCCGGAATCGAGTCCCACATCGGGCTCCCTGCATGGAGCCTGCTTCTCCCTCTGCCTGTCTCTCTGCCTCTCTCTTTGTCTATGAATAAATAAAATCTTTTAAAAAAAAAAACTCACTCATTTATGCACATGTATGTGTGTCAGTCAAGATGGACCTAATGCCACACAGAATCAAACTGTGGCTTCAGGGTCAGGCACATTTCTGTAACCAAACATGCCTTTTCTACAAAAAAGGAAAGAGGTCATACGTAACTCAGGGACCTCATCTTTAAGTCCAGACTGCCGACTGCAGGGTTTTGTATCTGGCTCCTAGAAAGCACTTAACAAAGGGCACTTGTGGTATCATCATGGTTCTGACTGCTAGAAGCAGCTGCTTCTCCTTTCTGTGGATTCTATGGGTTCTGCAGCCCCAACACACTTACCACCCAGCAACCTTACCCAATTTGCTCTGGAAGCCAGACATTATCTACACATCTAAAACTAAATGTCAAAAATAAATAAATAAATAAAATAAAATAAAAAATAAAAATAAATGTCTAGGGATGCCTGGGTGGCTCAGTGGTTAAGCATCTGCCTTTGGCTTAGGGCGTGATCCCAGAGTCCAGGAATTGAGTCCTGCATCAGGCTCCCTCTAGGGAGCCTGCTTCTCTCTCTGCCTATGCCTCTGTCTCTCTCTCTCTCTCCCCGTCTCTCATGAATAAATAAATAAAATGCCTAATATAGTGAAACCATATCATTCATTACAGAGCTAACAGTACTGCAACACGTAAGCACTGCCCAATAAGAACAGATCTGAGGAGCTGGAAACCATTTGGAATAGTTTTGGAGCTGCCCCGTATGTTAGATGTACACATTTCTGCCTCTACCAGAAAAGGACACTTCGTATTTCTCAATACCAGGCTCTCTCCATGGCTTCTGGCAGCAATGTGTGTGTTCAGTAACAACCATCACCAACCATCCTCGGCTCAGCCTCTCAGATTACAAACTGCACATGCTGCCAATCAAAAATAGCCAGAACTTGATTCTGTACATCCCTGTTTCCATTTCTGCCCAGACACTGAGCTTCGTCAGGCACTGAAACATAACAAATAATATGTCACTTTAATAAGAAGCTGTATTATAATAGTTCTACTAAATATTATACTGAAATAACCACATTCAGGAATGCTCATTTAGAAACCTAAAAGAGTTTGTAATTGAGTTTCAACATTAGTGTCAAAAGACTCTTCTGAGATGCATTTATAACTTGAAAGGACATGATCTGAAGTATCATCAAACTTATGCTTATTCCTAGGGAAAACATACTTTTTTAAACAGCTTCCTTAGTTATATGTGTAATTTGATACCCTGTTAACTTTTGCCTAAACTTATCCTTTTCATTGGTTTTATAAAGGCATATGCTTTAAGACCATCTATTTCTAATAAATTTCCAACAAAATTAAAAATAGAAATCCTGAATTATGACAGTCTTTTGCTATCTGACCACCTGCAATTGTTATTACAGGGGTAATGTAATCTGAACTGCAAAATATTTTGAAGAGATCAATGTGCCACTATAGCCTAAAAATTAGTTTCAGCTGAAGGCATCAGAGTTCCTAAAAACCCTTATCTGACTAAAAGCAGAGCCTCTCAAAGGAACTGATTTAAGTCTCCTTCCTGGGAGCAATCAGGGAAGACTGACTCTTATCACCAGACAGAAGTCTTGACACCAAACCTAAGCAGCCACTGTCACTAACCATCATCTCTCTCATCTATTCTCTAACGGCACATTTCTTTTCCAGAAAGATATTTTTCCCATAGGTGCCTTTTTCTTCTCCACTTCTCTTATTAAGAAGTCCTCTGTTCTCTCCATAAGTGATCTCTCTCCTCCCCTTCTCTTAAGTTGGTATAGAAGCCACAAATTCTAGCTCCCTACTTTGAGTCGCTTTTTCTGTGATTAAATCAGTCTTTTCTCTTGTTAGTCTGTCTTTTGTCAGCTTAATTTGCAGACTCCAATTCTTACACATAAGAAGATAGAGGAAAATCTCTTCCTCCTGACAAATTAAACCTACAAAATACATTATGTGAGTGTGTATGAGAATCATGCTTTTTTATTAATTACCGTCAATGCAATTATGATTAACATAACACTTCCTCTTTAAGTCTTCCTCTTACCTTATTTTAAACTTCCTCTTAATCTTTGTTTCTAACTCTTAGATTGTTTTCAAGTATTATCCTCCTAAGTATAATTTAGCAAAAAGAATTTGTTCCCCTTTTGTACTTCTAATAAATTAGGACATAATTAAGCATTAGAAGCAATATTACTCTTTGCAGTTTTATAAAAACTCTCTAGTACAATCAAACTGAAACATCTTGTTGATTAAATAAATCAAGTAGCTATTTCAGCAACCACTGAGAACTGGAAGCTTTCTAAAATACAGAATGGGGCAGCCCCGGTGGCCCAGCAGTTTAGCACCGCCTTCGGCCCAGGGTGTGATCCCAGAGACCCGGGATCGTCAGGCTCCCTGCATGGAGCCTGCTTCTCCCTCTGCCTGTGTCTCTGCCTCTCTCTCTCGCTCTGTGTGTCTGTGATGAATACATAAATAAAATCTTAAAGAATAAATAAAATATACAGAATTAAGATACACACACATACACAAAGTTACTTTGTACAAAACAATGAGAGCCAACCTCAACCAGAGTTTGTTTTAAAACTGATCCAATGATAATAAAAACGATTAATTTTCTTGGTTTCTCATTCTGTTTTTGAATGGGGCAGCCCCGGTGGCCCAGCAGTTTAGCACCGCCTTCAGCCCAGGGTGTGCTCCCTGCTTCTCTCTACCTGTGTGTCTCTGCCCTCCTCTCTCTCTCTCTCTGTTTCTCATGAATAAATAAATAAAAATCTTAAAAAAAAAAAAAAGATGTACTTATTCATTTGAGAGAGATAGAGAGAGGTGGAAGGGAGGGGCAGAGAGGGAGAGAGAATCTCCAGTAGACTCCCTGCTGAACGCAGAGTCCAACATGGAGCTCATGACCCACAAGATCATGACCTGAGCCAAAACCAAAAGTCGAAGAGTCGGAGGCTTAACCTGAGCCACTCAGGCCCCCCATAATAATCCCAATCTTTTAATTCAACTTTTTACCACCTCAGAAGCCCTGGTCTTTATTTCTAAGCTGCACTTGTGTACTGCATGTAATAACCTACTTGTACTTGTTTCTATACAGGCTCCCAAGTAGACCATAAGCCCCTTGGGCCCAATTCTTCTGTCCCTGTAATCCCAGAGCCTAACACAGTGCCTGATGAATAAATATATGAGATGAATAAATAAATGAAGAAAGGAAGATGTAACCGTTTTCACATTCTACTTTTTTCTTTTCTGTTTCTTTTCTGCTAAATCATCTGATCTTTCCAGGTAAACTATAATCAGAGATGATAAAGGAAGAATAGATCATTTGTAATCAAATCAGTGCTTGAATAAAAACCTGTATGATATCCATCTTTTCCTATATTAATATTCACAGACCTTTCACCACCATCTTATTGTTTCTTGGTATCTATTCTCAATTCAGAATAGTTGAAAAAGTCTTGTAATTGAATAAAGTTGAACAAATCAGAAAGCTTATAAAGCTATTACTGATAGAGCCCATATGTGCCAGGACCTGAGCCAAATCTTTAGTACGGTTTTTCTTCATTTTCAAAAACTCACTAAAGGGTTGTATTTAGAAAATGGAGTCTGAGAAAGATTACATAACTTGCCCCAAAGTCACTTTGCTAGTAAACCAGGGCACCTAGGTTTGTACCCACGCCTCTTCAGATTGCGTGCCTGTTGACTAAAACTTTAAAATTTTTAGACCTTATTTCTTAAGATTAGAATAGTGGTGCAGACAGAATTTGAAGAGCTTATGCTTTCATCTTCATTATTACCAACTACCAAAATGCCATTCACCATTATCAGGTATCTTGTTGAATCCTTGTTAACCACCAAATCACTAAAGAGCACAGAAGTCCCCGAAAGAAATAAATGCAGTCCCCTTAAGTGTGGTAGCATCTGCTCCAGGCTCCCAATCCCACTGGGGCCCTCTTATTGCTGAGACATTCAGGTATACCAGCAATTCTCCCAGCATACCTTTAAAACAAGAACTAGAGACTAGTAAGGCTATGGGGAAAGGGCACTCTGACCACAGCAGGGTCAAACTGCTACAACTTTTTTACAGGACCATCTGTCAGCATGTATTAAGTAATAATTTTTTTAAATGTATATCCTTTAACACAGAAGGTCCACAAGTAAAAGTTTATCATAAGTAACTGGATAATGCCTACAGATGTCTAAATAAGGACCTAAAGATCAGACAGTAGAATGATCAAAGTATCCAAGATGTGGACATAGGACGGCCTGTTATGCAGTCATGAAAATGGTGATGCACCTGCGTATTTACCACCCTGCTAAAATGTCCACAAAATACTGCATATGTAAAATGCAGATTATAAAATATACTATACTCTTTTTTTGAAAACTATATATGTACTTTTAAAAATTTGTAAGAGAAAAAATTAAAAGTGTACAAGAGTATGCATCAAATGTTAACAGTGGTGATCTATGCAGTATGCTTATGTGTTAGACTAGAAAGTAAAACAGAACTTTGCCTATTTTCTTTATTTTTTTTTTAATTCTTTTCCCACAGTGGTCATTTTATTACTGGTAAAATAACGAAATAACAACATTTGTAATTATATCAATCCCTTAAAAATGCCTAAGAGAAGGGCTCCTGGGTGGCTCAGTTGGTTAAGCATCTGCCTCTGGCTCAGGTCATGATCCCAGCGTCCTGGAGTTGGGCTCCCTGCTCAGTGGGGAGTCTGCTTCTTCCTCTTTCTCTGCTCCTCCCCCCAACTCGTGCTCGCTCTCTCTCAAATAAATTAATTAAATATATATATATTTTTAATGCCAAAGAGCTGGTGAACAAAATCGATCAGAACAGATTTTTCTCTTCCTAAAGTTTTCCTTTTGATGCCTTCAAGTTTTTTAAATTGTTCACAGCTAAGCCTGGAGTAAATTCATAGGAGGATTAAGCTGCAAGAGACTTCCTAGTTTTATATCCTGTTTTCAATTCTCTATGGAATGGGCAGCCCCAGTGGCGCAGTGGTTTAGCGCTGCCTGCAGGCCGGGGTGTGATCCTAGAGACCCAGGATCGAGTCCCACATCAGGCTTCCTGCATGGAGCCTGCTTCTCCTTCTGCCTGTCTCTGCCTCTCTCTTCGCTCTTTCTGAATGAATAAATAAATAAATCTTTTAAAAAAAAATTCTCTACGGAATGATATATATTCTTGGACTTACAGGAAAGCTGACATTGAAGGTTTAGTTCCTAGAATTTAAACTCAGGTCCTCTAACAAATAAAGAGTAAAGACTGCACAAAACTCCATCCGCAGAGCAAAGGATAGTCTTCTTAAAAACACACAAAATAGATCTTTGATGGATGAGGCAATATTTTCTACCAATCCTCATTACAAAGGTGAATTTCAAAAGACAAGATCCAAAAGTAGCAGATATTTTTAAAGACCTGACAAAATTAACTTCTAAATAAAAAAAAAAAAAATATATTCCGAGATGACAATCGTACTCGACATACCATAGACCTGCAATAAATATTCCTTGATTTGAAAATAAACAGCACTCTTTTTTTTCTGATGAATATAGATAATTTAAATGTAGTAAGAATTCAAGTAAACACCTAAAAAGAGAAACTATTTAAAATGTACTATAAACCTAGGGTTATAAAAAAAAATGTGTTCACTGGTCTAAGTACAGAGAAAAGCACAAATCTTGCTTATAGGAACAGGTGGGAGTCCCAAAAACCCATTTGTAAAGAAGTATTTCCCATCAAAACAATGTCACGCTGGTAGTGAACTCCCAGCCTGATCCATAAAGGGTAGTGAGAACTATTTATCCAAAAACTGTGTCTTAGGTGAATGGCACTAGTGGTCTAAGAGAAGAAACAGATATAGGGGAATAAATAAACCTTTCAGCTGAGCCCCTCTCCACAGAGGGCTCTCCAGCTAAGAGATGCCACTCCCCAAGTCATACCCTCTTTCTGGGGGCAGCCCATGTCCAAATGGTCAACGAAGGAGAGCAAGTTTAAAGGCCCCGCCTCCATGCTTCAAGGTGAAAGAATTCCTCAGGACCTTCCCCACTAAAGAGCTCCCTGTTCTAACTGTGTGGCAGTTCAACTCCTCCCTCTGCTCAATCCTGCTTCCCTCACTGTCCAGCTAGTGCATTTCCAGTAATATTCCTACACAAAGATATTTCTAGAATCTAAGATGCATTTGTAATTTCCTTGCTGTCAATTTTGCACGCAGATGCCTTAGCATCCATGTTCAGTCATCAACTGCAGTGAGAGGTTCTTCAAATTAAGGTGGATCATTCACGGAGACTTCATCATGTCAGAGCCAAGTGGGGCATCGTAAAATACAGCTCACTGGTCAAAGTTTGTGCCTTCTCTAACCCTGACTATGGCAATGTTTGGCCCATTTCTTCCCTTTTTCCCCATTCATTTCATAAAACAAGCTGCAAATAAGAAATACACAGCTTCACACAGGTATATACATAACTGCTAAATATACCTGAGTTTGCCATTTCAGAGGAAAGTAATAATAGGAACGCCATAATCAGCTTGAAGTTTACAAAGGAAGAGGTATCACCAGCCTAATAAAAAATTTCCTCACACTGCCTTAAAGTGGTCTAATCTTTCGGAGAAAAAAGGAAATAGCCAACTTGAAGATTCCGTACAAACAAAAAATAAAAAGGTAAACCAGACCACCAGGACTGGAATGCAAGCCCCATGAGGATCAGGATGTCTTCCCTTGATTACCACTGTACCCTTTAATACTTAGCATAGTACTGGTAACACTAAGTGCTTACTATTTTTTGAAGGAGTGAATAACAGCTATCGTTCACAGATCACTTCTCTTGAGGAACTTTGCTAAGCATGGTAGAAATGTAACAAGACTTTAAAACAAACTTCGAACTGGGCAGGAAAGTGACACTCTGAGCCTCACAATAACCCTATGAGGGAACCAATGTAATAAATACAGATTTTTTTTTTTTTTCCCACTTTAAAGGCGAGGAAATCAAGTCTGAGAAATCAAGTTTGCCAAGAAGGCAGAGCTCTAAGGGGGCTGAGCCACAAGTTTGTCTTCCTTCCCCTCTGCCACATCAAGACCAAAACAAAGTTGAGAGCTTGCAAAACCAGAGAACATGGAGAAGACTGCCTGGCCAAACACTGTACTACCAAACAGTCAAAACCAGGATTCCAAAAACAAAAACAAAAACAAAAAACCAGGATGCCTGTTCCTGGAAAAAAGAAAAACGTTCCTATTTCAATATTGCAGAGACACAGTCAGTGGGGCCTATGCCTCTGTTCTTGGCAGGCTACACTTCAACCTTCTATGTCCAGAGCACTGTGGGGTTCTAAGAAGCACAGGGGTCCGTTTAAAAAGTGACTGATCTGCATAAAGAATGGCTTCAAAAGCTGAAAAGCTACAAGGTAAAAGCCAGATATAAAGATCCTAACCCCCCTTCATTAAAATACACCTCTATTCCCTTCCCTGAAAAACTGCCTGACTACAGGAATTCAAAGAACTGTCCTAGCAAGAAAGAAGTCCCTGCCCTGCAGGCACCCTGTGGCGGAAGCCACGTCTCTGGAGTGACCAGGGCGGTCCGGCCACACCTTCCTATGCCCTGAGCGCCCCTCGGAAGGTGCTTCCAGGCTCTGCCTGCGACCAGCAGGCTTCCTTCCACAGCTGTAAAACAGAATCATATAGAGGATGATCTTTTTTTTTTTTTTTTTGAACTCCGGCCTGAGAACGGAAGTCAAGTTCAGATTCTCTTCCTTCCTCGAGCGAGCAGGAGAATCGAAGAGCGCGCGCGCGCACAAGCACAAGCACGCACACGCCCCGGAGCAGGAAGGTCTCGGGGCCTCCTCACCTGTGGGACCGCCGCCGGGAGGAAGGACGGGGGCACCGGGCCGCGGGGCAGACGGGGCGGGTGTCGGAGCTGCCGACCGGGTCATCTCCGCAACTTGGGCAGCTCTCCCCCTCCCTGCCCCCCTGCCCCCACGGCCCGGGGCGCACGCACTCGGCCCGCGCAGCACCCGCAGGGCCCGAGGGGCGCCGCCCGGGGTCCCAGGCGCTCTGCACCCCGCGGCGCGCACCCCGGGCGCCGCGCAGACCCCGGGCAGGGGCAGCCGCCGCGGGGCGGAGAGGCGGGGTGAGCACTTCCTGACTCTCGCATTGTCCGCGCCCCGCCCGCGCCCGCCCGCCCGCGCCCCGCGCCCCGCGCCCCGCGCCCCGCCGTCCCCGTCGGGGAGGAAGTTGGCGCTCGCCCCGCCAGCCCCGTCTTACCGTTCCTGGCGTCGCCCGCCGCTGCAGCCCCCGCGGCGGCCGCGGCGTTGGCGGCGCCAGTCCCCGCGCCTCCGGCGCCCGCCGCGCCCCCGGTGCCCGGCGCGCCCGCCGCCGCCGCCCCGCAGCCGGCCGCCGCCGCCGCCAGGCCCCCCCCGGCCGCCGCGCCCGCCGCGCCCGCCGCTGCCAGGGCCCCGGCTCCATTTTCCTGCTCGTCGCCGCTGCTGTTGGCGCGCTTGTTTTTGCGGCCGCCTTTGCTGTTTTTGGGGTTGGGCATCTCGCGAGCGTCCAGGTGCCCGGCGTCAGGGAAGGCGGCTCCCCGCCGCACGGCCGCTCCCGGCCCGCGCGGAGCCGGCGCCGGGGGGCAGAGAATGGAGGGCGCGGGCCGGCGGCTCCTCGGAAGCCCGTCTAGCCGCGCGGCCCGCGCCGCGCCATCCCGGCCGCCGCGCCCTCCCCGGCTTCCTGGAGCCGGCGCGCGGCCACCAGAGGCTCGCAGCCGCGCGAGCGCCGCGGGCTCGGGACGCGAGCTAGGAGCTCCCGAGCCGGAGGGAAAAGGCGGGTCTCCGGCTTGTTTTGATTCGGCTCCGCTGACACGCTCTGGCCCCGCCCCCGCCCGTGACGACACTGGGGATTCGGCCTGGCCGCGCCCACCAGGTGACCTCACGGCGGAGCGGACCGGCCGCGTGACGTCACGCCCGCGCTGAGCCGGCCGCTTTCGAGTGACGTCATCCCGACGCCCTCACCCGGGGTCCGCGGGGCTCCCGGGCCTCGGCGAAGCGGGCTTCGTCCGGTGGCGCCTAAGCCAATCCGGTGGCATCTCAAGTAGTTATTGGGTGGCCTCCTGACCTCCGTGTAATTGAGGCTTAGAACAATATGATCCGGAAAAACAGGCGGCTGTCTGGAACAAGAAGTGAAAACAAAGGATTTCGGATTCATAATCCATCAAAACACTTTACCCTGCAAGAACAACCTTAGGCTCAGTGACTACAGAAATAAGATTGAGTTCCCAGACAAGGGGAATGCACAGCAGGGTCATGAATGCGAAGCCGGCACAGCACTGGGGTGAAAGGACCCACCAGCCAGGGCTAACACTAAACGTTGCCTGTGACCAAGAAGCAGGCCTTGCCTGGTGGGGGGGGTGGGGGGGTGGGGAACGGGGACCCACAGCCGCCACGGATAGGGCTGAAGTGTCCTGAAGGAGAGATGGCTGCGTTGCGAGCAGCCTAAGGTTAGAACATGACACCTGTGAAGACAGGTGGTGGCGTGAGGGCAGGAGACAGCCCCTGGGGAGGGTTTTCCATGGGCTCCCGTTACTGCAACTTTATTCTGCCTTTTCACAGACCAGCTTCTTCCCAAACCTCAGGTCCCAGATCAAACACACCCCTCCTTCAGAATGTTGTCACAGAAACACCTTCCCGGAGGAGCTATCACAAGTATCACTGTTTATTTTTCTCATCCATCTCTCATTAAGTTGTCAATGTACATGTTTACTTATTCCTATCTGTCTCCTTCTCACTCACATGAAAGCTCCAGAGGTAATAGATTTTATCAGTCGTGGGCACCTCAGGGAACAACAGCTAGCTTATATTTACTGAGTATATAAATGAGATTCTTTTTCCCATGAACTATGGAGGAAAACTATTTTAGCTGACAATTTATAGTTTTCCCCTCCTGTAGTGCAATCTTCTTTAATTAACCCAGCTCTTCAGTAAAGGCTCAGGGGCTCTGTGGTAAAGCATAGAGAGACAGGCAGGGAAGTCCAGGGAAGAGAACCCTCCCCATGCTCAACTTCTGGAGGGGTTCTGATTGGGAGCAGAGTCCACAGCAGAGCTCAGAGCTACTGGGAGGAGCACTGGATACCCAGAAGCAATTGCCAGTTGGACTTTCCCACAGGAAAATGATGAACCTTTTAATTCCCTAGTATACATTGATGGTTACATTAGATATTTTGTGCCTATATTATCACATCTATTTTTCCCCCACTCTGACTTCCTCTAAGCACTTAGAGGAGCAGGGAGTGAGTCTGTCTTTCTACCTAACTCTGCAAAGTCTAGCAGAAAGCCTGATCCACAGTAAAGGGGTCAATAAAAATCTGTTGAATGGAGAATGTCTAATGCACTTTTCTTCTGGCTACATCTTTCTGAACCTTGAAGTCTCAACTAAATCATCAATTCTCTAGGATATCTCCCAACGACAGCCCAACGTTAGATTTGCTGCCAGGTTCTCCCTATAACTTCCCGACCAACACAGCTTGCACACAAGGTATTGAAAATGCCTGTTTACTTGTCTTTTGTCTGGGCCCCTACTGGACTGCCAGCCCTGTGATGGCAGAAGCTGTGTCTGTCTTCGTCATCCTTGATGTCTAGCACGGTGCGTGGTACACAGTAAGTATTTAATAAATGCATGACCAGTGCATGAATAAATGAATGGACAAATGCTTTGAAGGTATTTGCAGGAGGATTTGGTCACCACCTGGGCCCGTGAAGTCAAAATATTCTGAAAACTGGAGGGAATTTTGCCAGTGGTTGATTAAGTGAAAACTTCAGGTAGAGAATGGAGGAGCTGAAGATAATGAGTTAATGTGACCCATTCAGACTTACCTTAATTTTGTTACTGGGATCCTTCACTAGAGGCGGCTGAGAGATCTCACAATATTTTGGTGACCTTGGCTTTGACCTTTCTCTCTCTTTCTTTCTTTCTTTCTTTCTTTTTTGAATGGTGAAAATAAAGTCTTGTGTTAGGATACAAGAAAATTGAGATAACTGTTTTCTTGAATAAGCACAGTGCTGTCATGCCATATTGGATCAGAGTATGTATGTACCCTGCAGACAGATATTCACACCAGCTGCCTCCCACCTCTACATAACTGAGACTGAAGAATTGGAAGCTTTCCCACAAAAATATCATAATTGGCTCAAAGCACACAGTCATCCAGCCGGTTGCTGTTCTTGTTCATTGTGTAAGCCACCTCCTTCTCATTCAAAATAAAACAATCAAAAGGAGGAAAGAGAAGCTGGGCCACTGCTTCCATGCTTAACCTTGCTCATCTATTTTTAGCCTTAAGCAAATTGGATGCAGAGGCAATGGTTAAAATTTTATTTCTGAAGAAAAGTACTAAAATCAAGATATTAGAAACAAAATTTAGATAAGGTTAAGAATCTCCATTTCCTACTTCCATACAACATGTGGAATTTCCCTGGAATGCTAACTCTTTTTTCTTTCCCTTTTCACACATCTGACAGAGAGAGAAAGGGAGAAAGAAAACTTGTCTAAAGTACAAAAGGTGGATGGTAACACAAAGCCACCCCCCTCAGATGCTTCCAGAAGGAAATATGAAGAGCTCTAGGAAACCATGGAAGCCACTATGCTCTGTACGTCCACATTTGGCTTCTCTTTCTTTAATTTCCCTGATCAACCCATGCGCTCTGAAATAAATTTCAGAAAAAGTATTTCGGTACTGAAGGTTTCCTTCCCCCAAACTTCATCATGCACTCCCTATCAGGTCTTTGCCAAACTGGGCAGCAAACACAACAACAATCCAGATCATCATAGGTAAACAATTTATACCCTTGAAAAGGGACAACCTAATCTTCAAGGCTGATCAGAATAAGTGGTCATTGGTTGAATGTTCTTGTTCTGTTTGTGTTTTTGCTTGACATTTGTACCTGGTCTTCTAAACTCCGGGGGTCAACTAAGTCCTTTGAGCTAGAAATAGCTTGATCTGCTGAAGTCACTTCAAGTAAATATAACTTGAGCAATGCCTATTATCTCTATACACCAGTTTCTTCTTCTAGAAATAGCGTCTCCTATGCCCAGAGGTTTACTTTGAGGAATAGTAATAATTGTGATTATAAAGAATTCTGACAAAAGGAAATAGTAATGCAAATAATGATATGAATTTTTAAATGCCATAGGTCTGCTGTCCTATTAAACTATTCCCAATTATCGTTATTAATATTTTTCTCAAATATGTAGCCTCAAAATCTGTTTTCAGGCCCTTAGTTTGACTTTTATATTGTTTCCGTAATCTACAAAAGCAATCATATAAAAGATCAGAATTCTGTTCTCAGCGACCCCTGAACCTACTGCTTACTCTAATCTCTGTGCCTTCTTTGCTCATATTGTTGTCTCAACTCAGCATCGACGCTGTCATGGACCCCAATAATCTAAATAGGACACTCCTTTCAAAAGATATATAAATTATCTTTTCCAGGACAGATATCTCTGGGTTCATATTATTCAATATTCTTTTACTTTATACCTCTGTGTGCTCACCACCTGGCTATTCCAATGTTTTCCAAACTATGGATCATATTCTCTTAGCAGATTGTGAGATCAGTTCAAAGGGTTTCCACCAGCATTTTTTTGAAAACTGACACAGAGGAGAAAACATCAGAATTCATTCCGTATAGAAATTAAGTATTTTTTGTAAAAATATATTATTTTTGTAAAATTTGGTTTACACACACACATATATATGTATATATATGAAAATTGAGATAACTATTTTCTTGAATAAGCACATTGCTGTCATGCCACATTTGGCTTCTCTTTCTTTAATTTCCCTGATCAACCCATGCGCTCTGAAATAAATTTCAGAGATTAGAATATGTATGTATGTACCCTGCAGACAAATATTCACACCAGCTGCCTCTCACCTCTACATAACTGAGACTGAAGAATTGAAAGCTTTATATATATATCTGTATTAAGCTTTCTATATAAAGCTGTGTGTGTGTGTGTGTGTGTGTATATATATATATATATATATATATATATATATATATATATTCTCATTGTGGTCACAAGCCAAAAATATCTGGAAGCTACTTGCCATACCATACCATGAAATACTTGATTGATATGGGGCTGTCTTTCCATGGGCTTCTCACTTCAGGGTGAGCATTTTCTCTCTCCAAATATGTATTAAATTCTGCAAAGACAAGCATCATATCTTTTATCTTTTTTTTTTTAAGATTTTATTTATATATTAATGAGAGACACAGAGAAAGAGAGGCAGAGACATAGGCAGAGAAAGAAACAGGCTCCATGCAGGGAGCCCGATGCAGGACTCAATCCCAGGACCCCAGGATCACACCCTGAGCTGAAGGCAAACGCTCAACTGCTGAGCCACCCAGGTATCTCATATTTTTTATCTTTTATATTTCTTCCAATGAAGGTACCATCAAGAAGTTTTGCTTGCATGCTCCGTACATACTCACACATTGAGTTTTGGTGTAAAAATATACCAAACTCAAAAACCTGAAATTCTATTGGGAAAGGGGAAGGGTGCACAACAAAACAACAAAGGAAACAAGAATCAACTAATAACAAAGAAAACAAAAAAGATGGGTAAGTCGTGTTTTGTTTTGGAACTTTTTATTTTGGAGGGGGGTAGTCCCCTCAGGTCCCCAGAAGACAGAAAGGTTAATGGAGGCTAAATTGTCAAAGAAGCCTTCGTGGGGAAGCCATGAAGATCAGTCTTTTAAAAGGACATGAAAGTGGGACACCTGGGTGGTTCAGTGGTTGAGCGTCTGCCTTTGGCTCAGGGCATGATATCGGAGTCCCGCATCACATCAGAGTCCAGCATGGAGAAGCCTGCTTCTTCCTCTGCCTATGTCTCTGCCTCTGCCTGTCTCTCGTGAATAAATAGATAAAATCTTTTAAAAAATAAAAAAATAAAAAGGCATGAAAGCCAAGGCACCTGATTGGTTCAGTTGGAAGAGCATGTGACTCTTGATCTCAGGGGTTGTGAGTTTGAGCCTCATGTTGGGGTATAGAGATTACTAAAAATTAAATAAATAAACATTAAAAATAAATTAATTAATGATAAAAGGACATGAAAGCAAGAATGAGTATAGAGCCTACAGGGGTACGAGAGGAAGCCTTAGCAACTCTGGAGTTTGTTGGGTAGCATTGGAAAACAGATCATGATGCGCACAATACAGCAATGGACACAGCTGATTATCGTCTAGACCTTGATAACTGGTACAGAAGCTACAACTCCCCCTCCTTTTTTCCCTCTCTTGCTTTCTTTTTTCTGATAGTACTTAATTACTATAGCACATATTTTTAATTCTTATTACTATACGGTATATTTTATTTTTATGTTTATTTGTTTTATTACTGTCTGTCTTTCCCCACTAGAATGGAAGTTTCTTTTTTTAAAAATTTTTATTTATTTATGATAGTCACACAGAGAGAGAGAGAGAGGCAGAGACATAGGCAGAGGGAGAAGCAGGCTCCATGCACCGGGAGCCCGACGTGGGATTCGATCCCAGGTCTCCAGGATCGCGCCCTGGGCCAAAGGCAGGCGCCAAACCGCTGCGCCACCCAGGGATCCCCTAGAATGGAAGTTTCAAGAGTGAGAGGATTTCTCCATTGAATCCTCCGTGCAGGGGCCCCTGGCTGGTTCAGCTGGTGGAGCATGAGACTCTTGATCTCATGGTTGTGAGTTCAAGCCTTGCATTGGGTGTGGGGATTACTTAAAAATAAAACCTTAAAAAAAAAAGAATTTTTAATGCTTAAATCAGCACCTAGAATATAATAAGTATTTAATACATAGCTATGGAATTAAAGAACACATAGAAAAACACCTAAAAGAAATAATCCAAACCTCAAAAAAATAAAAGGGTAGGAGCCTTCTAAAGCCACATTACTATGCTCTTGGTAGACATAACATCCTTCCCCAGTTGCTAAAGTATTTAAACCAAAATGGGTGTCTTTGTTTAAGGCTAGCTTTTACAGCAAGCTGTAAATAATGATGTCATAACGATATCTTCTTCAGCAATCACATTGGCCAGGCAGCAATCAATTTCTACACCTTGCATTTCTGATATCTCCTCTGGAAGTAGCACTGGAAATTCAGATTTATATCCTTAGATTTCATCTTCAGGATCCTCTATGTTTTTTCCCAATTAAATCAGTATTTTTCTATGCTGCCATTCTAAAGCACAATTCAACCACAGTGCTTTTAGTCTTTCTTTTGGCTGTCTGCAAGTTTTGACTTGGATAATACAATACTGGCCCTTTCTAAGGACCTCTTTTAATTCTGCACTAATTATCTATTGCCACCTAATGAAGTACCCTACAATTTAGCAACTCAGAACAACACATATGTATTATTCACAATTTCTGTATATCAGGAATCTAGGCATAGCTTAGCTAGGTCCTCAGGCTCAGGATCTCTCATAAGACTGCAGTCATGTCAAAACTCAACTCGGGGAGAATCCATTTCCAGACTCACTCCTGAGGTTGTTGGCAGGATTCAATTCCTCAGGGTAGCTGCTTGGAGGCCTCCCTCGGTTCCTTATCATATGAGCCTCTGTGTACAGAAGCAGGCTTCATCCAAGTGAGCAAGTGAGAGAGTATGAGAAGGATAAACAAGATAGAAGCCAGTCTTTTTGTAACCTAATATCAGAAGCAAGAAGCAAGTCACCAGGTTCAGCCCATGCTCTAAGAGAGTGGATTTTTCAAGGGCATAAATACTAAGGACAGGGATCATTAAAAACAATCTTAGAAGCTGCCTACCACAAGTAGGTTAATATATTGCTTGCAATCCAAATTCTAATTCCTAAAGGCTTCAAATTTAATTTATAGGACAAGGGTGGACTGTGATCATCATTTCATAATATATACATATGTCAAAACATTGGTCTTTGGACATTGTAAAGATATACAATTTTTGTTTGCTGATAAGACAAGAAAGGAAGCACCTGGGTGGCTCAGTTGGTTACGTGTATGCCTTTGGTTAAGGGTCTGCCTTCAGCTTTGGTCATGATCCGAGGGTCCTGGGATGGAGTCCTGCATCAGGCTCCCTGTTCAGTGGAAAGCCTGCTTCTCTCTCTACCCCATGCTCATGCTCTGTCTCACTATCTCTCTCTCTCTCTCAAATAAATAATAAAATCTTAAAAAAAAAAAAAAAAGAAAGAAAGAAAGAAAGAAAGAAAGAAAGAAAGAAAGAAAGGAAGGAAGAAAAAGACAAGAGATAAAAGGCATTATTAACTTATTTTGGTTCTTGCTTTCTAAATTACCATTTCAAGTAATTAATCTTTGATGATCTTGGTTGAGTCAATTTCATGAATCTAAAATAATTTTTGCAAAATAATCTTTATTTTAACTATTTCAGTCTTCTGTATTCAAAACATTATCGATGTATGGAATGAAACCAACAGTATAGTACATTACATGACAGAGGGCCTGCTTCAAGGACATCTATTTTTTTAAGTTCTAAGGCTACAGTCTGCCTGTATGTTGAGTTAATTTTGATCAAGCTTGAATAGAATTCTTTCAGGATTCCTCCTCCTCCTTTATTTCCACTTAGAACAAGTTCTACCAAGAGTGCCCTGAAGAATACCAATTATGTGAGACAATGCCTCTATTTCTGTGGTTAAATAAGTCTAGGAAACACTGTATATTTTATTAGTCATAATATACATGACTATAGTAAAGACCCTAAAAACCCCAGCAATACAGAAACCAGTCTACTGTCAACTTAGAATTTCCCGAGTTTATACAACCTATAGATCCTTTTACATGCAATGCCCATTAACAGTCTGTGAAACTAAAGTTCTGCTAAATACTTTTTTTTTTTGAGAAATAGTGCCTTAGAGCAAAAAGTACTTACTTCTATCTTTAGCATTCAGGTGAGTTGATGCACTAGCGAAAATTCAAGTTGAAAAGATAGACACTAAATCCTTCTTGTAAACAAACAGTTCTTTAGAAAATATCTTGGGAAATATATTTAAAACTCTACAATCTCCAACACTTATAATAATATAAATGCATTAAATATTAATGTAAAATAGTTGAACATTCACAATACTGCTTCCATTTTCAGAAACATCAATATTATCATTGTTCCATCAAGGAACAAAAATTTATGTCAACAACCTAGTAAGGACTACTTTTTTTTTTTAATGGAAAGACATAATTATCAATATTATAACCAGAGATGCAACTTTCAACTTTTGTTCAGAATTTTTGATGTAACAAATACTATCAAATCTAGAAATACATGCTTTGTACTCTTTAAATATGATGCAGTTCTTTTCTTTACCATCATGTGGTTTTTATCTTTGTGCTAGTAATAAGGGCTGTTATGTCTGTTTTTGGAGTTAATTTTGATTGATGTTCAATAGAATTCTCTCTCAAAATTTCCCTTCTTCCTGCAGAATATTCATACTGAATCCTTGAATGCAAATATAGTACTGCACAGATTAAAGATGGCCACAAGTTGGTTACTCCTCTCTCCAACACGTGGAGTCTATTTTCTCTCCCCTTGAATCTGCTCTGGACGTTTGAATTGCTTTGATCAACTAGAAATACAGGAAGTCATGTTGCTTTCGTTCCCATTCTTTTAGCTTTTACTCTTATTCTCTTAAAGCCAGCCATCATGCTGTTACAGGACCTTGAACTAGGCTGTGGGATGATGACAGGCCATACAGAGGAAGTGACAAAGATTCTCTCCTTGACCCAAACTTGTGTCAGGCTCCTCTGGGTCCTCTTTTTGAAGAGATCCTAACCCTGGGCTTTGTCCTTGGTCTGCTCATTCCAGTGTTAGCAAAAATCTGCTAAGCCAGTCTATTGAAAATACCCTACTCTTGCTACCTGATCACCTTCAATATCTTATCACCCTGGCCCACCTTCAGCAAGAATTCTGTCAAGTCAGTTAGCCAGGGTCTCCCTAATCCTGATGTTTCCTCTTGGTGATTTTCCATGTACTGACCCCCCAACTCTGTTCCTTCGCTTTAAATTCCCATTTTTCCTTGTTGTATTCAAAGTTAAGCCTAATTTCCCTCCCTTACTACAAACTCCATTGTAGTGGTCCCCCTGGACAAGTCCACCTTATAATCTGTAACAAGTATTGTGAATAAATATCTTGTTAACAAAGGATCCTAGACACCTGGCAGATGAGAAGTACCAAGATAAAATTGTCAGGAGGCAAAAATTAAGTCAGAGCATTTATTTGGGATCAAAGAATTATGATTCCTGGTCCACAGACTTGGGTAGCAAATCAGAAAGTGTCCCAGTCAGGAGCAAAAGTCAGGAGTTTTTATTTTATTTTATTTTTAATTTTTATTTATTTATGATAGTCACAGAGAGAGAGAGAGAGAGGCAGAGACACAGGCAGAGGGAGAAGCAGGCTCCATGCACCGGGAGCCCGACGTGGGATTCGATCCCGGGTCTCCAGGATCGCGCCCTGGGCCAAAGGCAGGCGCCAGACCGCTGCGCCACCCAGGGATCCCAAGTCAGGAGTTTTTAAAGCAAAAAAAGGAATGCTTGTATACATCATTTACAAAGAATTTTTGATTGGTGTTGGCAGCAGAAAGCTAATCTTGACTGAATATAATTGGTTACTAAGGCTATCACTAAGCAAAATCTCTTACTGTAGCAAGTTGCAGGTGTTCTGACTGAGTCCTTGGAATATTTGTGGTTTGGCCCAGTGCAAAAGTTCATGCTTCCACCAGTGAGGACATGCATAAGGCCTATGCCTTTAACAGCTTCCTAATTCCACTTTAAAACCCCTTGACATAAGGGATCTCATTGAATTTTACCGTTCCCGGGAGCCATCTTTGATATTTCAGCCTCAGCCAACCCCCTACCTAACTCAGTGGTTCCCAGCCTAGGCTATTTTGCCCCCAGGGACATTTTTGGTTGTCACTATTAGCATCTAATAGGTAGAAGCCAAAGATGTGGCTAAAATCCTACAATGCACAGGATAGCCTCCACAACAAATAATTATCTAGCCCCAAATGTAATGAGAAGATTAAGAAATCCTATTCTAGCTGAATGCAGCCAGTATGAGTCACCATAGCTTCACCATGTGGAGCAGATTGCCCAGATGAGCCCAGTCAATCCACAGAATTGTGAGAAATAATACATAGTTGCTGTTTTAAGCAACTATTGGGGTAGTTTCAACCTTGCTATTGTTAAACCACCAAGGGGAGAGGGAGGAGGGAGCCTGTGGTCTGAATACTCCTACCATGGCCAATTTTAGGCTACCAAAATGAGCCACTGACCTCAAGGCTGGAAAGAGGTGTGCATAGTCAGCTCTGTGAACCAGGGGGACTTGTTCATGCTGCAATAGAAAACTGAAGCAACATCCTGTGTACAATGTTTTTTTTCCTGTCTGCATTTCAGGCATGGGCATTTCCTGTGTTCGGTTGACCACCTAGTTAGGGCTCTCTACTGTATACTAAGGTCACATTTCTATTGGAAGCTTCTCCTTTAAATGCTGACACATTGATTCTGCAGTCCTTCTGGCTTGCACCAATTTTTGCACCATGAAAATTATCAAACTGTGTTTAGCCAAGAGGCTGCCATAGAGCATCACAGCATGGACTCTACTCCGAAGTAGTCCCACAACACTCAAATTTGTGGTGACTGAGGTGAATGGTCCAATGTGGAATAAAACATTGCCCTCACTAAACTGTGGGTTTTCTTTGTGAAATGAAACATCCGAACAATAGGTGAAAGAGCTAGGTAAAGGAAACCAAGCATAGCAAGAGGACCACCCATGCCAGGTTTAGGCCCACACTAGAGCATATTTTTATTCAGAAAAAAATCTTTTTCTTCCAGATAGAGACAATTTTTCTTGCATGTAAGACCAAAGCATTATTTGTTATTTCCTAGAGCAGCCATTTCTTAGGTTTTTAGGGTGGGCACTGGATTTAGGTTCTATTAAAAGTTATTATACTTTTGTGATTGGGAGACTATTCATGCAACCAAACTTATTGGTTTCACTCTTGGCTTACTAGTTATATGACCTTGAGCAACATATCTGTGAAATAGGATAATAATGTTATCTATTTCAGAGTTAAGATAGACAATGTGTAGTGCCCAGCACATAGCAAGCTCTCAATAAATCGTAGCTAATATTATATGAGCAGGAGCATTTAAAGTTTGTATTCACGGTTGCTGTTTACTTTCCTCCTTCTAACTATAAATGCTATTTAATGTTCCACATTTTAACTGTAAACAAGATTTTTTTGTAGACGCTGTGCTGGTTCTAGGTCAAGGATAAAATGCTTTCAGCACACAACTTTTGTCTCATCCAAGAACAAACCACACCCTACTTCCTGTTGCATGCAAATATGGGTACCTTAAAGGGGCAGTCAAAACCAGAGACCCAGGCAGGATGCTAAGATTGCCACAGAGCGCACTCTGGCGAGCACAGCTGGAAGCCAGGATGAGATTTCATGCTTTGCCCAAGAATTGGATGATTTGTATGGACAGAAGCTATTGTAAGTTACTAAATTTAAAAATGAGGGGCGCCTGGGTAGCTCAGTTGCTTAAGTGGCTGCCTTCGGCCATCAGGTCATGATCTCAGGGTCCCAGGATGGATGGAGTCCCTGCCCCAGGGTTTCCTGCTCAGAGGGAGTGGGCTTCAACCTCTGCCCCTTCCCATCGCCCCATATGCTCTCTCTCGAATAAATAAAATCTTTTAAAAAATGATATGGTAAAAACAATATTTTTGGAAGAACAGTCTAACTGTAATATTCAGAATTGATTTGATAGAAAAAGTAGTGACAGGAGCACCTGGATGGCTCTGTAAATTAAGCGGCTGCCTTCAGCTCAGGTCAGGATCCTAGTCCTTGGATTGAGCCTAGCATCCAGCTACCTGCTCAGCAGGGAGCCTCCTTCTCCCTCTCCTGCTTCCCCTGCTTGTGCTCTCTCACTCTCAAATGAATAAATAAAATCTTTTTTAAAAAATACCTTTAAAAAAGAGAAAGAAAGAAAAAGTAGTGACAGGGAAGCCAGCTGAAAATCTATTGTATCATTACTGAAATGAGATCTTGGAAGTTTGGGATTAGACAGTTTAACATGAGAACCAAGAAGAAAGAATGTACATGGCAGACATTTTGAAGGAGCATCCATAGGACATGAAGACAAAAATCTTTGATTTTAAAGAAAGTCAACCTTATCATTACTTTGTTCCATTTAGATGGATACCATGAATTTCAATTCACAAATAAGTTGTGAGCATCTTCTATTCTAAGGAAGCCCATAAAGGTAAAAGAGAACCCAATACTTTATTATTTTGGTTTGTTTGCTTTTAAAAAAACAAAATTAATTTACTATTCATTAAGACTTGAAAGTTCTAGGTAAAATTGAGCATTTTGCCATTAAAGACATTATCCAGTGATCTAGATGTCTTTTTTTTTTTTAAGATTTATTTACATATTCATGAGAAACACAGAGAAGTAGGCTCCCTGCAGGGAGCCCTATGTGAGACTCATCTGGAACCCTGGGATCATGACCTAAGCGAAAGGCAGACCCTCAACCACTGAGCTACCCAGGTGCTCCTAGATGTCTTTTATACCAACTCTGGATTAGGCTAAAAATTCTGAATTCATTGGTTTCCTAAGCCATTTTTAGGTTCCAATCTGAGATAAAAGAAGAGCCAGACATTTCCTGCCAAGCATTCTAGATGACTCTGTTTCCCCAACTAATATCCTGAGACGTAAACTTAACTCAACATAAGGAACATTTTCCACCTTTTCCTCTGTAGGTGACAGTTTGATTCATAGTTCTTTACCTTTGTTTTACCATGAAAAAGAAAACCGTCATTGCTCAAATTACCAGAAGATTCTTTTCTATTTTATAATGGCAACTTCATTTGGTTTATTTTCAAAAATATTTACTGAGCATATAATGAAGTACTGTGCCAGATCCAAATGCAAAGTGATGGAAAAAGGATCACAGTCCACTCTTAAGGAGCTCACAGCCTAGTGAGAGAAAGATGCAGATATGTCTGTATTCTCATGCTTTTCTTCAAAAGGACTTAGAGAACAAAGCGATGTGCAACACAAGAAAATATAGTCTATTAGAAACAAGTGAGATAGATGAGTCGAAGGGAACTCAATGATGGGATCATACAATAGAGGTAGGCTAATGCACAAAATAAATACAATGAAGGCCTACATGTATTTGCTAAGGATCACTAGGAATTTGATTCCAAGGTTTTTAGCATTCTCTGTAAAAGGAGAAACATGATCAGTTACACAATCTACAAGTCCACCAAATAACAGCAGACTAGTTGCTCAGGAATAACAGAACTAGTCCTGATATAAGGCCCCAACAAACCTCAGGAGTCCTGCAAATGCAATGCTATGTAATATACTGAAGAACATCCTCAATAATATCCTTATACCAAATGGAGTGGAGCTATTTCATAGCACATCAAAGTATGGGCTGATGGCTTATCATCAAAGTCCAGTTCAGAAAAAGCTATTTTATAGGAGTTCACTTAAGCAGAAAATTTCATTATAGAATGATAGTTATAGTAATAGAAATATGCATAACGTGCTATGGAAGAACAGAGAGGGCACAGGTGCAATTTCATTATTCAAGGTTGGAGCAGACATCACCATCAAGGAGAGAACCTTAGAGTTTCTATTCAATTTCCTTACAAAGGAAATACACAGATTTTGTTGCAAACACCTAACTTTCTTAGAACTCCAATTTTTATTATGGGTGTAATATTGTTGTACAAGGGCTTTCTCATCACAGCAAAATTCACATTAAAAAATCAAAACACATCTGGCACCTGGCTGGCTCAGTTGGTGGAGCATGTGACCCTTGTTCTCAGGGTTGTGAGCTTGAGCCCCACATTGGGTGCAGAGATTACTTTAAAACAAAATCTTTAAAAAAAAAAAAACAAAAAGCGAAACACATTTTAATTGCAAGAGTCTCATTTTCTTTGTAGTGTACATATCTTGTCTCACCCTTATTATGAAATACAATGAATAATAAATTAAGAAATTAGAGTCTGCCTACCTGAAGGGTGGGTACACAAAGAATCAATGAGGGTTAAGAGTTATATCAAAGTTTAAACTAGGCTCCTCCAAGAAAACCAAGACCACACAACAAAAGGAATTCTTTGGGGATTAGTTCCAGTTCAATGTTAAATTGCATTTTTAAAAAATGATATGGTCGAGGCTCATATTTCTACTGAAAAAGAGAAAATAAACAGAAAAAGAAGTTTTGAACATAAAAAAGTAAAATTTTTGACATCAAAAAAAAAGTCTTAGGTTTCTAATCCATTCAATAAAAAGGGGACAAGATTTGTCTTGAAGGGTGGGAAAGGCAGGAAGAATGGAAAATGCTTCTATGGTTGGTTTTATGAAGATAGTATTTTTCTTCAGTGTTCAGCCAAGTAGAAAGGGAAGTAGCATTTCTGACTTCTTTTTACTGTGACTAGCTTCCTCATCCACAGGTACAGAGCAGCATCTGTGGACCATGCAGGTGAGTGGCAGAAGGAGTCTCTTCCATAGCACAAAGATTGAGACTAACACCAAGTAACGAAGGATAATGTTAAATCTCCACAAATAAAAATGCACAAAACTGAGAATGACTAGCACAGATGTGAAACCAGGGGCAATCCTTTTTGAGAACCACCAGTCAGAGAGCATTCAGAAACATTTGCATCGACTTCTCTGTCTCTGAGCACATGTGATTGGTTGTGGAGATTACAAAAGGATATTTAAAATCTTCACCCAGCAGTGCTTTAGATACTAAGCCTGACAACATTTTTGTGTGTGACAGAAATAAAAGCTGGGTGTTTCAAATCCATCTGCCATCCTGTGAAGGATCTTTCAGTTTAAGGATCTTGTTTTCCAAGCACGAATGAAGTCATCTTCAAGATTACAGACACCTGCAGACAGTATGAAGCGATGGATGAGGAGGGCTTGAGGCGAGGTACCTTTCTGTGTGACAGAGAGTAGAGAGTAAGTGCAGAGGAAACCAAGGAGAGAAGGCTGGAGGTTTTATTAAAGGGGGGAGGAGGAAAGACACAGAGGAGGAGACTCATGAAATGGGGTGAGGCAGGAAAGGGGGAGTGATTTTTGAAAAAGATATTTAGGGGAGGAGACCCACCTCATATGATGAACTGTCTTGCCCTCTAACCACCTTCCACCTGCCCAGTCTCCACATAGGTCCACACATGAAAAACCACGTGAAAAAGATCAATCTCTCCACCTTATGGGGTGGCTTTTCTTTGGTGAAGTCAAGAGTAGTATTCAATTCTACTTCCCTTGCTGGAGAGGAAAAAGAATGGAGGCTGCCATGACAGGACAGGTTCATGCATCCTCTGCAATTTCCCAACTCTGGGAGAAAGCAGTATAGGTAACTAAAAGGCTGAAGGCATCTTTGTCTCCACCTTCTTTCGCTCACTTTATCCACTTTCTAGATCCTGTAGATTCTGCCTCCATGGTCTCTCAGAAGTAGACCCCTCTTCATTCTACTTCCAAGGCCATTTACTGGCATGATCCTCCCCGCTTGCTGACAGAACCCAATCTCTCCCACCCCTCAATGCCCATCACATTTTTCTGTACTTTACTTATCCAACTGAGCCCACTCTACCTTATTTACTTGGAATAGGTATCTTAGATGAACCTTCTAGGAACTTAAATCACACAACATTTATACATATTCAAATACCAGTATTTAGTTAGCCCCATATTTTTCCCCTACTCAAATACTTCTTCTATTTTATTTCTCTTTACAGTCAATATTCTTTATCCTTAAGATACTGGAAAAGTGGACTAAACAGTGCTAAATCAGGAGATGATTCAAAATACTTTTATTTTACTGTGTACTTCATTTACCCTTCCCGAGTATCTGATGGATTTCAAGGAGGCTAGTATATTATGTATTTTTCGGCAATTATTTTTCTCATTTCTGTGGTGTGGAAAAATCTGACAAGACCCCATGCAGCTGCACTGGTTCTAGTCTCTGCCTGTGATCCCCAGCCAGGTGCAAGGACAATGGCTATTTATTAATATCCCCCAAGCCAGCTGTTATCTCAATATGTGCCACGCCCAGGGACTGGAGAAGAGGACTCTATTTTATCGGCAGCCTCCCCTTTTTCTGCAAGGAATAAACTTGGCTATGAGGTTTGAAAGAGCTCATAAGGAGTTAAGGAAGTAAATTATGTTTTATGCAATATACTTCTCATGCAAAGCACCAGTGATAGACCTTTCTGTCTATCTTGTCTGAAGTAGATACAGAGCACAGGACTTCAGGCTGCCAAGGTTATTGGTGAACTGATCTATGTGATTTCACTGGAGTCTGTGATGAAAATCAATCTGCCATGAAAGTACCCTGTAATTGGGTATAATGGACATAATGAATAGGTAAGCATGAAACAGAAGAACACATTGGCCACGTAATACATAAGAGGGACCAGGGAATACATGTGAAAGAAATCTGAGACGATAAAGCTAGGTGACATTTCAGTTTTTAAAAGTACTAACACAGTTGCCTAGGAAATCTGTTAAAAATAGAACCACAGGCCCAAAATGGTATCACTTAGGCCCAGTCACCAAACCAGGGCTTAATCCCTAACCTCATGGCAGTTTCAACCTTCCCCCTGAAATGTAGTCTTAACTGATAAGTCAGGAACTTCCTGATCAGCACCAATGAAATAACCTGTCACATGGGCTTTCTCCATCCCCCAATGGAAGACGAGGTAAACCACCTAATGAGACCTGTCCTTTCCCTTAAGTTAGACTTGCCTGGAACAGTTTGGTTTTGTATTCCTTCTCACTTTTGCCAGTGACTGCTTGCTCCACCTTCCTTCCTACAAAAAAATCTTCCATTTTGTACAACTCCTTGGAACTTCCGTCTCCTTGCTACAGAGGATGCTACCTGAATGGTCACTCAATAAAGTCAATTAAATCTTCAAATTTACTCAGTTGAATTTTTGTTTTTTAACAAATTCCCAATATAGCTTGAGTAGGTTTAGCTTACAAATAGGCCAGATTCTTCATTACCTCACTTTTCAATTAGTGTCTTTATTCATAAATACATGATCACTTTCATTATGATTTGATGTCAGAAAGGTGGGAAAAACCATTTCTGAAACCAATATTGCACCATATGTTAACTGACTAGAATTTAAATAAAAATTTGGGAAGGGAAAATGTGGCAGAAATGAAAGTTTTCTGTCAGATTTACTTCAAAGTCATATAATCTTATAATGGAAGAGACTTTGCAATCCAGCCTCCTCTTGAGCCCCAGAATTCCTTTCACAACATCCCAAGCAGATGATCATTTAGGCTTGGCTTCAATTCTTCCCATGACAGTGAGCTAAGCCCTCTGGAAGGCAACCTACTGCATTATTGGATATTTTTAGTTCCCAGAAATTCTCAGGTGAATATTTCACTTCTATAATTTCTATCCATGGGTCATGGTTTTGCTATCTGGAGGCTGTTATAATTTGCAGAGAAGACCTCAGGTAGACAGAGTGATGATCTAAGATACCTTAGGTCCAAAGAGTAGGGAATTTAAAAAGGTGAAATAAGATATTGCTAAAACAAAATTCAATCAAGTTATTTTTAAGATCTCATTGGCTTTATTAGGCAATTCATGAATTGGGAAGTATCCCATCTGGCAAGGAGAGGGGAGCTTGGAGGACTTGTACAAAATGGAAACTTTTTATAGGAAAGAGGGGCAGGAAAAAGTTATTAGCAAAAGAAAAAGGATTATAGGCAGGGTCACCTTCCTTTAAGGGAAGGGTTAGGGCGTCTTCTCATGGAGATAACCTCATTTTCCCTTGAATGGAGAGAACTCCTGTGATTACCTCTTTGGCCCTGACCAGAAAAAAATTCCAGATTGATTGGATTAAGATGTCCACTCCTTGGAGAGACTGAAATTTAAATTAAGTCTGAGTGTTCTGTCCTAGGGGCAAGTGACTCCACCTTGGTCCAGTCCTTTTTTTTTTTTTGATAATACCTAATAATAATACCAACAACAATTTTTGGATCAATGTAAATAGCATAATTCATTATTCCAACTTACACATAAGGTATAACTAAAGTGTGTGTGTGTGTGTGTGTGTGTGTAGTTAAGGTTTAAGGGTATGTTACCACTGAGTACAATGTGATACTTTTAACTAGACTCAACTGTCATCATTCAGTTTCTCATATTGTTCTGATTTCTGTAATCTCCCTAGTCTCAGATCAAAGGGAGTAAAGGCTTTGAGAGTAGGAGACACCGGGAAATAATTTTTTCAAGAACCTTTCCCCTGAAAATATTAGGGAACAGCATTTCTTTCTGTTTTTTTAGCCCAGTAAACTTGATCTTGAAATTGTCACTTATCATCAGAGGCCTTGGAAGACATCTGCATGGCTCCAGGCTTGTGCGGAACTTCAGGCTTCAGAAACAACACCCTGACAGGCTACTACTTCTTCCTGGTTCTAAGGTTAAAAGCAAATGCTTGCCCTAAATACTCTAGGTAAGATCTTATCTTCTCTTGTTTTTCTTTCTCTGATAGGCTACCCTGGTACTTCTAGACAGAACAGAAAAGTGTTTTGATATTTGCTTTTCTTGAGGCTCAAACTCAAAGAAACCCATCAAAAACCTGCAGTCACACAGCCAATGCATTAGTCTCCCTGGAGCCTGGGAGTCCCCATGTGTGTTTCTAACTCTCCTTCACGTGTGATGGATAAATCACCATGACCTTACCTGCTTTGGGTTTTGGTAACCATAAATTTATAAAAGATTTGTTCACTTCGAGTAATTCATTCTTTTTTTTTCTTTCTCTAAACAAATTTTAAACATTTTTTAACATAGATTAGATTTTAAACCTAGGTTTGTTCTCTCATAGTTAACTAATATACTAAATGCCCTTAGGGAACAATGATGGGGCTTACATTTCTTTCACATGCTTCAAAGAATAGAGCAGAATTGAGGACAGCAATGAATTCTAGGAAACCCTCCAGATACATTTTTTTAATCCAACTGGCAAAATTCAACGAGATTATGCTGGGAAACTGAGATGTTTAAAGAACTGACAGGAAAAAGAAATACCTATTCAAATGCAAAATAATCCTTTTTGCTTTCTATTTTAAGGTCAGTGAAAGAGGTTTCTTGAAATTTTTACAACTATTAAAAGAAATCACTATATAATCACCCACTTTCATAAATATTTATCCAATTTAATCCTCAAAACAAGCCCAGGGGCATTATCCTCCACATTTTTTATGAATAAGAAAATGGGTTAAATAGGAAGAGCTGAGACTTGCCCAACATCCCAAGGGCCAAACTTGAGTCTCCTGACTTCAGAGCCCAGGCATGTCCACTATAGCACAGCCATTCTGGGAATCTGTAGGCACGCTTGGTCTATTCCACAAAAAAATATGCTTTTCAAAATAGTTATCTCCAGACATCTTGCATTTGCTTTCTAAATGGTTATCTCCAAACCTCTTCATCCTACTAAGTCTTGAAATTTTTCAAATGATTCTCCATGTATGGGCGAGTAAGCTGGATCCTTTGCAGATTTCTAAAAATAAATTCGAAGAGATAATCTCTAAGATATGTTTTAACTCTAAAACTCTTGATTCTATGACATTTACACTTTCAAAGGCAGAGAAAAACAGAGACTTAAATACAGACTTATTAGGTTACGTGAAAGTGCTGCTTTGTGTCACAGAGTCTTGTGAGAGAAAATTAGAAGCTCAAAATGATGTGACTTAGCCCCAAATTGGGCCTTAATGCCTAACCTAACTATGGTTTCAACCTGCCCCAGAAATTTAGTCTTAACTAGTCAGTCAGGAATTTTCTGATCAGTGCCACAGAAGTAATTTGGGGGGTGGGGGGGCTCCATTCCCCTCAAAGCAAGATGAGGTAATCTGCATGACAAGACCCCTTAGTCTTCCCCCACCAAGGGAAAGCCTTGCATGGACAATCCCTTTTCTTTTGCTAATAACTTCCTTGCCCCACCCTCCTTCCTATAAAAATTTTCCATTTTTGGACAACTCCTGGAAGAGTCTCTCGGCTTCCTAGAGCATGGCGCCCAACTCATAAATTGCTTAATAAAACCAATTAAAGCTTCAAATGTACCCTGTTGAATTGTTTGGGTTTTTTAAAAGATTTTATTTATTTATTCATGAGAGACACACAGAGAGAGGCAGACACACAGGCAGAGAGAGAAGCTGGCTCCCTATAGGGAGCCCGATGTAGGACTCAATCCCAGGATCATGACCTGAGCCAAAGGCAAAGATGCTCATCCACTGAGCCACTCAGGTGCCCTAAACTGATTTTTAAATAGTCTCTTCCTTGGACAAATATTAAAATAACCTGGAAATTAGGGGAAAGGGAAAAGGAGGAAAAAAAGTAAAAATAATAAAATTGAGTTAAGGACAAACAGGGTTCGGGATCCCTGGGTGGCTCCGCCGTTCAGCACCTGTCTTTGGATCCAGGGCGTGATCCTGGAGACCCGGGATGAGTCCTGCGTCGGGCTCCCGGTATGGAGCGGGGTTCTCCCTCTGCCTGTGTCTCTACCTCTCTCTCTCTGTGTCTCTCATGAATAAATAAATAAAATCTTAAAAAAAAAAAAAAAAAGGACAAACAGGGCTAGGCAAGTCTAGGATGGGGGGCCAGGCCACAGTAGCAGGCTCACAAAAATCCCAAAAATGCTGAAGTGTGAGGAACCACAGATAAGAGAACAAGCCAGATCACCCTGCCCTAGGTGTGGGTGGAGAGGGTGTCTTGTTATAACAGCTATTTGTGGCCAACAAAGAATAACCAGACCCCAAAGAAGAAGTAAGCCATTAAAGATGTTATCAATAGTCCTTAATGATGATGTCCATAGATAATGTTAAAAGGATTTAGGTTCCCTGATTAGGTTCTCAATAAAAGACCAACCCTACAAGCCCTCAGTGGCAACCCTATCAGGACAGGACCCCTCTCACTCCTGAGAGCTTTCTTTGTATCTTTGCTTAATAAACTTCCATCCCTTTACTCTCCTGTGTCTGCAAGATTCATTGACTCAGTGAGACAATCAAGCTCTCCTGTATCAAAATGACCTAGAAATTTAAAAAGACAAAAATTAAAAAAAAAACAAAAAAACAAAAAACAACATTACTAGCCTTGCCCTAAGAGATGATGATTTAGTTAGCCTGGCAAAGAGCTCCCAAATTAAATGTTTTTCTAAACTTCCTAAAAAGAACTTTAAAGTACCCCAGGTTGATTCTGAGGTGTAGCCAGGACTGAGAGCCCCTAATTTGGGGGTGTTGGGGGGTGTCTGAGGAGTTTAGAGAATAGAAACTGGGTAGAAGATAGACAGTTCAATAACTTTCTCTGGGGCACCTGGATGGCTCAGATGGTTAAATGTCTGCCTTCAGTGCAGGTTGTGATCTCCGGGTCTTGGGATCAAGCCCCATGTTGGGCACCCTGCTCAGCAGGAGTCTGCTTCTCCCTCTGCCTCTATCTCTTCCCCTGCTTGTGCTCTCTCTGTCTCTCTGTTTCTCTCTCTCAAGTGAATAAATAAAAAATCTTTTTTAAAAAAATTGTAACTTTCTCTTCTTGAGAATCTACATTTCTGCTTGTGTTACAGGAATTGTGGGAATAAACACCTCAACAGGCATCCGTTGGTATTAGTTTGGGAAGGCTTTTAAAGGAGATAAAGCCTAAGCAGAGTTTTGAAAGAGAACAAATTATAATTTTATTATAAGAATAGATGAGCTAAGATTAGGTTAAGGACTTAGAAGAGTAAGAGTGAATTATGTCCAGAGCTGGAATAGAGCTTTTAACTGAGAACAATCAAGGAAAACCAAGAAACCCATGATCAAAACTTTGTTTCCTCAAGGCATTCAATAAATACTAATTAAATTTCATGTAATTGAATTGAAATAATCTTAATGGAAAATCATTAAATGGCTTGAATTAAGTTTTCTACTTATCACTGTATCCATTTAATCCTGGATCTGTTCTCAAAGGTTTAGAAATATTAAGCCTAAAGATCACACTGTTCCCTCTTTCTTCGCACTGCATATTATCTTTCCAGGAGCACAATGAATGGAAATTCATACTCTTAGCAATTTCCACTCCTTATTTTCAGCAGCCCAAATGTTACCCTGACATTCAATGACAAATAACTTTGAGATCTTATAAAATTTCCTGATATCCACCAACACAGTGGATAGCTCTTAAGTGTTCAATGACCATAAGGGAAAAAAAAGATATTTTAATAGAACGTTTTCCCTGAACTTTAGAATCTAATAGTACTTTAAGAGTTATACTAGTTTCTTTTTGACAATTGTAAAATATTGCTTATTCTCTTTCAAATATTTTCAAGTGAGAATGGAATCGAATATGAATAGTTTCTGAGATATACAAAGAAATTGCTGGTAGGGGCACCTGAGTGTCTCAGCCAGTTAAGCAAGCATCTGCCTTCAGCTCAAGTCATGATCTCAGGGTCCTGGGATGGAGCCTTGCATCAGTCTTTCTGCTCAATGGGGAGGATGCTTCTCCTTTTTCTCTCTCCCCTCTCCTCTACTTGTACTCTCTCTCTTTCTCTCTTAAAAAAAAAAAAGAATAAATAAATAAATAATAACATCTTTTAAAAAGAGAGAAACTGCTGGTTAACTAATTGGGAGTAAAATTCTCATGAGAGTTGCTTGAAAATAAAATATGGCCTTCTTGAAATATCCTTTCTTGGGGATTGTCCAATCAACACTTAAAGATCAGCAGCTGTAGCTCCAGCATCAGACAAGTTTTTGTCACCAGCCAGACGCGAAGACCTGACCTTTACTGCTCACCTGCTTGTACTCACCAGCCTTTGTCCCACATTTTCCCTTAAGCTCTTCTTTCCGGTTTGTCTCTTAACTAAGGCAAAGATCCAAGGAGCGTAACATCCCGTAATGGAAACCAAAACCACCCTTCAAGCAATAACGACTACCTGGATGAAGAGCTCTGGCGGCCCAGACCACCTAGGCCAGTTTGAGCTCAACCCCTGACTCACACCTGCCTAGATGACAATGGACCTACCCAGGGAGTGACTGAGTTTACCTGTACCTTATTATAATACTAAAATCTCCACCCACAGAGAAGCACAAGTCTCATTTACATAGCATACAATATATGTATAGGCACGTTTCTGTAAGATGCAGGATGAGGTTCCCCTATCTAAATATTCATTCTGACCTTAAATGAAAGTAAGCCATTCACCCTTGCTTGGGGGGTTATGGCTTTGGAAGTTATTCCCTATGATCTCCTTATTTGCTGCAAATAAAGGTTCGTTTGTGCAACAACTCTACCTGGTGTAGTTTCTGTCTGTGACTCCCCAAGGAGCAAACTCACGTTAGTTTGGTTACACTTTCACCATTAGCCTTCACCATCAGCCTTCACCAGCTTGACAAAATGTAACAGACCATCTTTAGCATCTTTCAGTGGAATAGGATCTTATGCAATATTCTGGAGTCATTAATAGAATCTGTGGGAATAATGTAGTATCTGACCTTGAAAAACATTAAAATTGTCACAGTGTGTCCTTGATGCCACTATACCTGAATCCTAAATTCATTCATTCACCTGTTCACTAACTCAGCAAACACTGAGTCTATATTACATGCCAAATGCTGAGAGGGACAAGCTATTTTTTGCTCTCACAAAGTTTAATGGTGGGGGAGTAACCCAAAAAACAGGTAAATCAATTAAAAATTATGATTAAAAATTGAAAAATAAATGTTGTGAAGGGATAAATAGCAGATCACTTGAAGGACTTAATAAAAGCAAAACAGCCCTGCAGATGTAAGGAGAAAGAATTGGAGCAGAGAGAAGGCCCTGGATGAGGCCGGATAGTAAGATCATGGCCAAGTTATGATATCGGACTTTTTTACTATTCCTCCTGAATCCTCTCTGCTGCTCAGTGACAGTACAGGCTCACCAAGGACACCTTATGCAGGACCCAAACCAAGCCCTTGTCTTACTGTCTCCTGTGGGAAAACTCCTCTGCTCCTGTGGGTGTGTGTGTATTCTGTGTGTTTGTGCTGTGTGTGTGTGTGTGTGTGTGTGTGTGTGTGTGTGTATTTTGGAGGCTGGTGTTGCTTGCACAATTCAGCTGTTATAATTAAGTCCTTTTTTTTTTTTTTTTTTTTTTTACAGCTAGGAACTTAATTTTTCAAGAAAACTGCATGGGAAATAACTCTTGAGTATTACTTGCCTGGGAAACCTAAACAATAAGTGAAACTTATTGACAATGTGGAAGCTGCTCTAGTGAAGATCTATGAATCCTCTGGTTTGCTGACTTCTAGGGGTAAGCAGGGCTCAAGTGGGGAATAGGAGTTCCATAGCAAGAGCTTAAAAGGCTATGATTCATGTCAGTAAGTTAGGGAACATCTCAGGGGAACCTATGTAAAAAAATCAGCTGTGATGGCTATGATGCAGGCAGGCCAGGTCCAAGGACCCACATGGGGTCCTACAGGACCAGCCAAAAAGGCCCTTGGCTTCACACAAGACGGAAATCAAATGCAAGCCAGCAGGATGTGAGAGCACAGTTTATTGAAGATACAGAGAACACTTACAGATAGAGCATTTGGGAGACTCAGAAAAGAAAGGAGCAAGATTCTCATCTTTACTCAGGGTCTAGGATTTTTATTGAGGATGGTGATCTGGTGTACATATCCCCTTATGTATCCAGGAACCAGTTAGAACAAAGATGAGGGCTCAGGTGTCATTCTTTGGAGCCAGGGGCCTTGACATTGAGCTGTCTTGCACTGGTGTCTGGAATGCACATGTGGTGGTTTCTCTGGTCATTCTCACCTGGTTCTTCCTTAAATGTTACCTATTCTGAAAAAAAAAAATCACTAAGTCTTTGTCCCTTACAAGGAGGACATACTTTATTTGCACTATGAGGCATGTATAAAGTGGGGTGGGGTGCAGGTCCTAGCAAGAATAGAAGCAGGAAAAGGAGAAAAAGCGTATTTTTATGGTGTCTCAGTACACCTTTAAGCCTTGAAGTTCTCAACGTTTTAAACTCTAGCTACTCTTAATAAACCTAAAAAGCTTATATACTCTGTAATGAGTTGAATTGTGCCCCTTTGCCCCCAAATATTGAAGTCCTAATCCTCAGTATCTACAGATGTGACCTTATTTGGAAATGGAATCTACAGCTGATCAAGTTAAGATAAGGTCACTAAGGAGGGCCCTAATCCAATATGACTGTATCCTTATGAAATGAGGAAATTTGGACAGAGACCACAGGGACTATGAAGAGACGTATGATATGAAGGCAAAAGTCAGAGTGATGCATCTGCAAGTTCAGAAATGCCAAAGATGGCCAGCAAACCACCAGAAACTAGGTGAGAAGCCTGGCACAAGTTCTCCCTCAAAAGGAACCAAAGCTGTGGATACCTCAATCTTGGACTTCTAGGCCCTAGAATTGTAAGACAGTGGATTTTTGTTGTTTTAAGTCATGCAGTTTGTGGTACTTGGTTTTGGCAGCCCTAGCAAACTAATATACATTCTTACAAGTCTATTGGAAATTTCAAAATAAATGGAAAAGTAACTTCCTTTGAATCTATAGTTATTTTAAAACAAAACGCTAAAAAATGGAAAATCATGACTAAAAGCAATTAAATATTGAAGACACTTTCAAAAAATTTGTTTTGTAGTCTATCCATTCCTGGAGATTCTGATGTCAATCATGATAAGTTGGTATCCCACCTTCACACAGCACAGTTGAGAAATCACTGCTTTACCTACACTGAATTATATAGGAGTAGGCTTGGATCCTGCCAGACCTCCTCCCACACCCAGAGGAGACCTCCACCAAGGTATAACATTGGGGGAAGTAGTGGTATTCCATCAATCCCCTCTCTGAAACCTCTACCTGATGATGTCCATAAACTACTTCAATAACAGACCGGACAACTATGTCTACCCCAAGGCATGGATATCTGGAAGACCACTAATGTAACAGAAGAATGGGAACCAAAAATATCTTTATATTATCTTGGCCCCATCCTAGCATGTCATAGGGTGGGGGGATTTCATCTTATCTTGGAATTAAATTTTAGGTACAGCATTCATTTCCTAGGGAGGCTATGACAAAGTGCCATAAGCAAGGTGGCTTAAAACAACACAAATGCATTTTCTCAAAGTTCTAGGGGCTTGAAGTCTTAAAATCGAGTTGTTGGTAGAGTTGGCTCTTTTTGAGGGCTCTGAAAGAGAGCCTTCTACCCACTGGTACTCTGAAGCTTGTAGGTCCTCTCTTCACATGGCATTCTCTCAGTGTGATTGTGTCTATGTCTAAATATCTCCTGTGTAATGAAAATACCAGCCATATTGGATTAGGGCCAACCCTAATAACCTCATCTCAACTTGATAGTCTGCAAAGACCTCATTTCCAAATAAGATCATATTCACAGATATTGGGGATTAGGGCTTAAACATATTTTGGGCGAGAGGAGGACATAATTCAGCTCCTCATAGTACCAGATTGACATTCCATCCTATAAGAGACTAAAATCCTTAAGATTCTAGCTAAGGACTGGATCCAGCAGTTCCAACTACTCAACCATTGGAAAGAAGCTGCCAGGAGCATACTGTCCGAAGGCTCCCCCTGCTGGAAGAGTCAATGATGTATTTAAACCTGTCTAATCTAACTGCATTTATACTTGTGTCTCCAGGTAAAATTAGCCAGTAATTCTTTCTTGTTCAGTCAGTCCTCGAAATTAAGGTTTCATTATTCTCATAACATGAACTGGAGGGTTGTATCTATTTAACTATTCTCTGGAATATTATTAGATGGAAATGCTGTTCTGTTGCTTGAAGATTCAGTCAAACTTACTCATAAAACCATTTTGGAGGGTCCTTGGGTGGCTCAGCGGTTGAGCCTTGGCTCAGGGCATG
Source organism: Canis lupus dingo (assembly GCF_003254725.2). Taxonomy (NCBI): domain Eukaryota; kingdom Metazoa; phylum Chordata; class Mammalia; order Carnivora; family Canidae; genus Canis; species Canis lupus. The sequence goes on along the minus strand of NC_064243.1, from coordinate 31,300,664 downwards.
ATCCCAGCATCCTGGGATAAAATCTCTTATTGAGCTCCCCTCAGGGAGCCTGCTTCTCCCTCTGCCTATGTTGCTGCCTCTCTCATGAATAAATAAATAAATTATTTAAAAAAAACACATAAAACCATTTTGGCCTCATGTGCTTTAATTTTGTCTTTGGTAGATATTTTAAAAACTACTAATTGGTATCCTCTCTCTCTTCCTCTCTCTCCTTCTCACCTTCCCTGTGTGTGTGTCTGTCTTTCTTTCATTTCCTGCCTTCTTCCCAGTGAATTTAATTTTTTACATTTCCTTTTATTCTTCAACTATTTTGGGAGTCTTATCTTATATTTCTATTACTTTACATTTACTCCATCTTTTCTTAAATTTTGCCATGCTATGGTAGGTTATGGTCAAGCTTGCTATTCCTGATTGTTCTTCAAATTGGAAACCTCAATGACTGACTACATGTTACCACAGCTTAGACATTATTATACCACTTCTGTACCCAGAACTGTTCGATGATGTAATTATATAAAAGCAGCATAAAATCATAAAAGCAAATTATGTTGAAATTTGAGAAACTGAGGTTTAAGAGGCTTGGCAAACATTGTTTTACCTTCAACAGGCAGTACACTATTGCCTAATACAAGCATGTCTGTGAAAACACTGGGAGAAACTTGAAAAGCCATCCTCACTGAATATCTGCCTGTCTGATGTGCTCTGTTATGCTTAGAGTTTATGACAGTAAAATGTAACTAGTACATAATTTATTAGTCAAAGTCTTCATTTCCATCAAGACCTAGCATCAGTCCTCTGCAGAACTATTTTGCCTGTGGATACTTTACAAAATCTAAATTAACTGCTATCTTAGATCTCATATATGACAGAAAAAGTACTTGGGATACTGACACTCTAAAAACTATCCCCCATCTTACATATAACTATTTGTAATGTACTTTAACTCCACAAATAGACATTGCAATTTGTTTTTCAGACTTACTTATTTATGGTCTTCTTCATATTTTTATTTCATTTTCATTTTGTATTTCAAATTCCTGGGGCCATGAATCTTTTTTTTTTAATATTTATTTATTTATTTATGATAGGCGCACAGAGAGAGAGAGAGAGAGAGGCAGAGACACAGGCAGAGGGAGAAGCAGGCTCCATGCACCGGGAGCCCGACGTGGGATTCGATCCCGGGTCTCCAAGATTGCGCCCTGGGCCAAAGGCAGGTGCTAAACCGCTGCGCCACCCAGGGATCCCCCATGAATCTTTTTGTTTGTTGTATCTGCTGGCTCTCACCCATGGTAGCTTGTTTCCCTGCTTATTTTGCAACTTTCTGTATATGCCATGTATATATGTTCTGTATATGCCACTTTTTCTGTATATGCCATATGTGAACGTGTTTTAACAGATTTTATTCTGTTGAAATCCTACTCAGCCTAGATTGTAGGACAGTGCCTCCAAGGGAGTTTTGTGTTTTTCTCTTCTCTGACTTGAGACCAATTCTTGGGTTAATTTCTGGATTAGATGATTCATGTACCACACAGTAAGCAAAGAAGCAGATAATGGCAGACATAAGAATTTAATACGTGATAAAGAAAGCCTTACAAATTAGATAGAAGAAGACAGAATTTCCTCTTTTCTTTACGCAAGGCTGGAAACAAAAAGAATGCAACAAAGAGTGTATACAAATTCAAACAAAACTATTGGGGTGTGTGTGTCCAGGGATGAAATACAGACAATGACAAAAAAAATCTAACTATATTACAAATATATGAAACAACCTGACTGAAGGAGGTTGGGGGTGGGAGTTGGGGGGAGGTCCAACTTCAAACTTTGGAAATGAATGGAGTCTATAAAACTAAAGGCAAATGAAACCGTACATAGTGCTGTACTCTAGTTGATAAAGTTGCTTCCCACAGAGTTTGATTTAACAATTCTGCTACCACTCTACAGGTATACTGGATTTAAACAATTAGGTAAATGGATGATGAGCAGTGGGAGCCTGATATCTGACTGTCGGAGTGAGAGGTAAGCAAGGGGAGGTAGGTGTCTAGAATGATCCATGTGGCAATGGGTTAACCTTGGAGATCTCAGTATGCATTCTTTTTATGTTTAGCTGCATACAGATACAGATGGTTAGAAATATGCATAGTTACATATATAAACACAGGTTAGTATACAAGTGTATATGTCCTCACACTGCTGCTCCCTGAGAGGTCTCAGAAGCAACAATATCTTGGTAGCAACAAGTATACCTAGCACTCAGATCTTGGATTCTAATATTATTCTACAACAAAATGAAAAAGGACTCCTTGGTGAAGTAACTGATTCTAAGCCCAGAGCAGGAACATTCAGTAATGCCATAAAGAAAAGAAGTGCTAACACACACACAGAGTGGTGAAGGTATGTCAGTAAATACAGGAGCCAACAAAAAGAGCTCCCAATGGCCAAAGCTGGAATAATTTGTGCAAGAAAACCAAGTAGTATTAGACTACAAATCAAAGTATAAAATAAATATTCATGAGTCTGTATGAATATATATAAATAATTAAATACATAAATAAATGGAAGGAATTTCATATGTGCAGAAAAAGTCCAGGTAAGTTATGTAGACACTCCACCCTCAAGGTAGTGACATATAAGTCCCCATTCCTTCCACAAGGACCTTGTTTGCAAGGTGACTCCCTTCCAAAGGACACACAAAAGTAACCTACAGTACAGCAACATGACAAATGCTACCTCTGCCAGGTGACCAATGTCAGAATCAACAGTGATAAGTCATGTTAATAATATGTATTCCTGAAATGATGTGATGAAAGTGGCACCATACTTTTGTAACTTTCTTCCCCAAAACCTATAACCCCAGTCTAATCATGAGAATAGTACCAGACAAATCCCAAAAGAGAGACATTCTACAAAAGACCTGACCAGTTCTCAAATCTGTCAATATCATCAAAAACAAAGAAATTTGAAGAAACTACAACAGCCAAGCAGAATATAAGGTGACATAATGACTAAATGTAGTATGGTATCCTGGATGGAATCCTGGGGCAGAAAAAGAACATTAAGTAAAAACTAAGGAAATCCAAAAAAGTATGAACTTTCATCAATAATAATGTAACACAATTGGTTCAATAGTTGTAGTTTTTAAAAAATGTTTTATTTATTTATTCATGAGAGACACACAGAGAGAGAGGCAGAGACCCAGGCAGAGGGAGAAACAGGCTTCATTCATGCAAGGAGCCCGATGTGGGACTCCATCCGGGGTCTCCAGGGTCACACCCTGGGCTGAAGGCGGCGCTAAACCGCTGAGCCACCCAGGCTGCCAGGTTCAATAGTTTTGATGAATGTACTATATTAAGGTAAAATGGTAATAATAGGGGAAACTGGATATGAAGTTTATGAGAACTCTGTACTATCTTTGCAATTGTTCTATAAATCTAAAATTATTCTAAAGCATGTAGTCTATTTTTCATAAAGACAATGCTTCAGTAAACTTCCTTTATCAAAAAAATGCTGGGAAACATTAAAATAAAAAAATTGTATATGTATTTGCCTTCCTGCAATGTTATTCCAAAATAAAGATGATTTTTAGCATTTTAGAAATATGCCGGAAAATTTATTTAAAAAAATTTTTTTAAAGATTTATTTATTTATGATAGACAGAGAGAGAGAGAGAGAGAGAGAGAGGCAGAGACACAGGAGGAGGGAGAAGCAGGCCCATGCCGGGAGCCTGACGTGGGACTCGATCCTGAGACTCCAGGATTGCGCCCTGGACCAAAGGCAGATGCTAAACCGCTGAGCCACCCAGGGATCCCCCTATTTAAAATTTTTTAACTCAAAGCAAGTCCACGCCTCATTCCATTTACCAAACTAAAATTTAAAATTTAAGATTCAGGGATCCCTGGGTGGCTCAGGGGCTTAGCGCCGCCTTCAACCCAGGGCATGATCCTGGAGTCCCAGGATGGAGTCCCACATCGGGCTCCTGCATGGAGCCTCCTTCTCCCTCTGCCTGTGTCTCTGCCTCTCTCTCTCTCTCTCTCTCTCTCTCTCTCCGTGTCTCTCATGAATAAATAAATAAAATCTTTAAAAAAATAAAATTTAAAATTCGGTATGACAAAATAAACAGTAAAAAGGAAAATATGTGATAGAACTACTTTGCAATGTTTATGACAAAAAAATAGCCTTAATTTCTAAGAAGTTCATAGTTTTTCAAAAGAAAAACACCAAAATCCCAAACTTCTCTTCACTTTTGTATATGTTTGCAATTTTTTCATAGCATAAAGTTACATTAAAAGTTTCACCCTACTAAAAACAATGGCATATTTTAAACATGGATACCATATCTATGAAGTGGCACAGAATTTTACATGTTTGTTTAATAAAATCGGATTGTGGAGGTGCTATATTAAAATAGTACATTTATAATCAGCTAATGAAAATGTACATTTGCAAAAGCTTCATGGAAAGCAGTTTTGTGATATACATATGTACATTGCATATAAGTTATATGTCATATATGAGACAAATATATATGTAGGTATGTATAATATATATTCAAGTTTTAATTTTAATTCTAGGTAGTTAACATACAATATTTTAGTAGTTTCAGGTGTGCAACACAATGATTCAACAATTCCATGTATCACCTGGTGCTCACCACTACATAGTGTCCTCCTTCATTCCCATCACATATTTTACCCCACCCACTTCTGGTAACCATAAGTTTGTTTTCTACAGTTAAAAGTTTGTTTCTTGGTTTGTCTCTTTCTCTTTTTTCCCTTTTATTCATTTGTTTTGTTTCTTAAATTCCACATCGAGTGAGATCATATGGTATTTGTCTTTCTCTGACTTATTTCACTTAGCATTATACTCTTAGCTCCATCCATGTCATCACGAATGGCAAGATTTTATTGTTTTATGGCTGAGAAATATTCTAACATATGTATACATGGGGGTGCATGTATCACTTTGAATTGATATTTTTGTATTCTTTGGGTAAATACCCAGTAATGTGATTGCTGGATAGTAGGGTAGTCCTAGTTTTAATTTTTTGAGGACCCCCTATACTGTTTTCCAGAATGGCTACACCAGTTTGTATTCCCACCAATAGTGTATGAGGGTTCCTTTTTCTCCACATCCTCGCTGACACTTATTGTTTCTTGTGTTGTTGATTTTAGCTATTCTGACATATGTGAGGTGATATCTCACTGTGGTTTTAATTTGCATTTCCTTGATGGTGTGTGATATATCTTTTTAAAATAAATGTATACATTATATATATTCATGCACCCACACAAACTTAAGAAGTTTATCTAGGTTAAGATGGAAGACTGAGCACATGTTTATCACCATTTCATCCCAAATCTCATTGAATTCTATAAAAGACATATGGAAAAGAATACATGAAACAGTACAATTAGCTATCAAGAAATTTTTAATAATTTCTGGAAGATGGAGAGCAATTAAGACCAAGTTGACAAAGAAACTAAAACAAAGACATGCAACTGAAAACAAAAATTGGATCTGAGGAACCTGTCTTTCGCTAAGACCTAGATGGAAAACTAATGAACTCCAAGCTTGGAGTAAGAAAAGGTAGTGTGCTGGAATAAATCTTGGGGCAATCATCATGGTAATTAATTAAAAACTTGGAACATCTAAGCCAGTCTCCTAAACATGTATCTCTCTTCTTCCCTTGCAATTGTAGTGGAAATTGAAGTAGGATCTTAAAATGATTCTGATTTTTAGCTAGAGAAAAAAAATGAGATTAACTTTTATTTATTTATTTTTTAGATTAACTTTTAAAAATAAAAATCAACGGTAATATGAAGACACTGGACTTTCCAGCTATTAAAATATATCTAATGAGACTTGGCTTGGTAAAGAATAAACAGATCCTGAAAGATCAATGTACAAAATAGCTTGTCAAGAATGTCTCTGGTCATTATGTAGACATTAAAATTAAGTTGTTGGGATGCCTGGGTGGCTCAGTGGTTGAGCGTCTGCCTTCGGCTCAGGGCTTGATCCCAGAGTTCCAGGAGTCCCACATTGCACTCCCTGCAGGGAGCCTGCTTCTCCCCCTGCCTATGTCTCTGCCTCTCTCTGTGTCTCTCATGAATAAATAAGTAAAATCTTTTTAAAAATATATAATTAAATTGTTAATTTGATACAGATTCTTTATTTTATTTTATTTATTCATGAGAGACACAGAGACATAGGCTCCATGTAGGGAGCCAGATGTGGGACTCGATCCTGGTACTCCAGGATCACACCCTGAGTTAAAGGCAGACACTTAACCACTGAGCCACTTAGGCATCCCTTGATATGGAATCTGATCATATCTCAATCTAGGTTGTAAGAGTTAGCTTGTGCTTTTACTACTTTTAGTCTTTGATATTTAGGAATTTCTCATTCTTTCTTAGGAATACAAGATAGCATTAAAAATTTTACTTATCTGAAGGGTGCCTGGCTGGCTCAGTTGGTGCTCTTGACTCTTGATCTCAGGTCCTGAGTTTGAGCCTCACATTGGGCATGGAGTCTACTTTAAAATGAAAAAAAATAAATAAGTATTAAAATTTGATTTCTCTGAATCCATTCTAAGAGGTGAAAAATGAGTTTATAACTCCTTCCCCCGGGAGAGAAGCCAAACAGCCAACTGAGGCTTGAATCTCCTAATTCAACTTTTAACTTTCTCAGGGAATAGAGCTTGTATCTTAATTTGTTTTAAATAACTCTTGATATAGTCACAGAATGTATACTATTAAACCATTAAAAATGATGTTTACAAAGTCTTGTTACTATTGAAAAAAATTCTTAGACTTAAGTAAGAAAAGCTAAATATGAAATTGTATAAGCTCAAAGAAGTAAAAAAGTATTTTATGATGCAAAAAAGTCCCTCAAAATTCTAGTTAGAGAGGGCCTCAGAGTAGTAAAGAATATCAGCAATTCTTGGGGTTTGTTGGGGGTTTTTTCCAAAGGAAGAAATAGGTAAGAAGTTAGCCCATACAAAAAGACACATCCATGCACAAAATAGACAGCCAAAAATATCTTTGGCCTTATGTGGACATTCAAAATCAGATTCTTAAGCCCGTACTGAATCCTATAATACCTCCTCTATCCAGGGCTGTCATAGTTTTAATTTTTATTTATTTATGATAGTTACAGAGAGAGAGAGAGAGGCAGAGACACAGGCAGAGGGAGAAGCAGGCTCCATGCACCGGGAGCCCGATGTGGGATTCGATCCCGGGTCTCCGGGATCACACCCTGGGCCAAAGGCAGGCGCCAAACCGCTGCGCCACCCAGGGATCCCCATAGTTTTAAATTGTACTTTTTCTACTCTTGGTTTAACTTTACCAAAATGATCTACTCCAGAAATAGGAGGATGAGAAGGCTTTCAATATTTTTCTCACTTTTGCCTGCCCTGGATCCTGACTTTCTCTGGCTGGACACAGCTCTATACCATCAGAAGGGATGCTCCCAACACAAGATGAGGTTCCATAAGAAGACAGAGGTAGTGGCAGCATATTCCCATTGCTTTTTCTCAATGACATGGACTTGGTAGGCCAAGGCAACTACCAGATACATAAATGAAAGCTCGTGTCAAAGTACAAATGTATGACTTGATGAGTTTGGTAGCACAAAAGAGAACGCTTGGACCACTATCTCGCGACTATTCTCAAGAGCGGTTCTGTGAGAAAATGTCCATGATGATTGGGGTGGCTATCTTCTCAATTATCCCCCAGATGATCCATTTCTAGTGCCATTACAGACACAGAGAAGGTAATTCTGTATATACCTTGAATGTTTTAAAGCTTAATCCTCTCATGAAATTGCGGTTGAGACGGGCTGGGGAAAATAGCTAAAACAGCCTGTGTTTCTACCAAGCAGAATGGGCTGCTTTCCCAGAGCAATTCGATGTTTCAATCCACTAAGTCCTGGGCAGCCAAACTTACAGAACAAATAACCTCTTTTATTATCTGGGTTATGATTTCAGGAAATCTTGTGGCCTAAAAACTTTAATGGCCCAGGTTTGTATTAGTTTACTAGTGTTTCCATTACAAAGTACCACAAATTGGGTAGTTTAAACAGCAGAAACTTATTGTCTCATGGTTTTGGACACTAGAAGTCTAAAGTCGGGTGTTGGCAGGGTTGGCTCCTTCTGAGAGCTATGAGGAAGAGGGCTGTCCCAGGCCTCTCTCCTTTGCTTGTAGATGGCCACTCATCTTCAGGTTCACATGGCATTCTCTCTGTCTGATTATCTGTGTCCAAATTTCTCCTCCTATAATGACACCAGTCGTGTTGGATTAAGGCCTACCCCAGTGACTTTGTTTGAATTTGATTATCTCAATAAAAACCCTACCTCAAAATGAGGTCACATTCTGAGAGACTGGGGGGTTAGGACTTCATATGAATTTGAAGGAGACACAACTCAACCCATAACAAGGTTGTACAGGCAAATACTGGATTTACCTGCTCAGTATCCATTGAAATCTTGACAGTACTCACCATGAGTTGTAAGGGAGAGGGTAGCGTATGATACAACCTGAACAATGAGAAAAGCAAATCTCCCTGACATTAACATTGGTTTAGGGATGAGCACTTAACTCAAATTAAGCCAATTAAAATTCTCCCTGGGACTTTCTCTGTAACAACCAGGAAAAATTGCAGCTGCTGAGGACTGTGTAAGCCTTAGCTGCTGATGGCCATCGTTGGTGGTACATGGAAAGACAGTGCCTGAGAATAAAGTCAACCAACTGGGTGCATGGCCCTCTGCCCAGATCATTGCATTGCTTCAGAACTGGAGCATTTATTTCCCCAGTTGTTTGGAATATTGGCAAGTGATGGCTCTCAGCTGAGTTGCTCTCCATGACATGCCCTCAGCCAAATAGCCACCTGGTCCAGGGACTGAATATTGTGGGAGTGAGGGTTTATAGAGGCCCAGACCCCTTCCAAGCAAAGCAGCCCTAAAGAGTTATCCAGAGCTACCCACAGAATCAGCTACCTTCCTCTGCTCAGTCCTGCTCTTTTCACTGTTCTCGCACATGTTGATGTCAAGAACATTCCCCAATAAACTTCCTGCATACAAATCTTTATCTCAAACCTATGATACTAATTACAGAGGAAAGCAGTTCTACAAGACCCTGATTACCTTGTTGGAGGCCACATATTCAACCCTCAGACCTCTTGATTATAGAAGTTTCCTTTTTTATTAAAACTATTTAGTTTTGGGTCCTTATCCCTTTCACCAAAAAAAGAGACTTGATGAATTATAACACCTTGGATATGAATGTCAAAAATAATCTAGTGTGATCAGGAGAGGAATGCATATAAATTCATTCAGTGGGCAGCCGGGGTGGCTCAGTGGTTTAGCATGGCCATCAGCCCAGGGCCTGATCCTGGAGATCCGGGATCGAGTCCCACATCGGGCTCCCTGCATGGAGCTTGCTTCTCCCTCTGCCTGTGTCTCTGCCTCTGTGTGTGTGTGTGTGTGTCTCATGAATGAATAAATAAAATATTTTAAAAAATTCATTCAGCAATTATTATGGAGCACCTACACATCTACTTTGTGCCAGGTCCTGTTCTAGGCTTTAGGGACACAGAGGTAGGTAATTCAATGTCTCTGTTCTCAGAAGGCTTACATTTTAGTGGGGAGAAGAGAAAATAAGCAACTAAGAAAATAAACATATAGTGGAATTTTAAATAAAGGCTACCCATCCAAAGTTGGCAGTGGGGGATTGGAGTGCCACGGAGATTGGCTCTCCCAGATTGGATGGCTTTATATTCGATCCTATGTTCTGAGCTATGCCAAAACATCTCTCGGGCTACTATGGCTTACTTAGAATCAACCACAGCGACTACTAGTAGGGACCCGGCAATCAGCACGCTACCCCTCAGTGTTACCTTTGACCAAGGCCTAACTAGGCAATTTGGGAGCGTGCTATAACAGATCTTGACCTCTGAGAACATTTGCTCCATCAACTTCACCTCAATTCCACCTTCCTTAGATCATTCTAAGTGCCTTACATGAATGATTTCATTTAGCACTCAAAACCACCTTGTGAGGTATTTCTACCTTCACTGATACATAAGAAATTCATTTCACAGGCTAAGTAGTTTCTCCAAGGTCAAACTCCTACTGAGTGGATCTGAGCCCAGGCAGTCTGATTCTGGAGACCTTAGCAGCCCCTTGAGAAGCCTTGACTTGGCAATAGGTGGCCCAGGGGTCATACCTGTCAGGGCACCTATCATACCTATCTCTGGGTCTGCATTTCTCAGCAAGGTCAAAAATCACGAGAAAAGGATTACCATTTACTGGGCACCTACATTGTTCCAAATACTTTAAATGTGTAAGATCATTTAATCTTAAAAAACAAACACCCCTGCAAGGTTGCCATCTCTATATTTATTTTAGACATGAGGAATTAATGCCAGTATAGATTTAAAATGTGCCTACCTCTCCAACTAGTGCTAGAGATGTGTCTCAGACCTGGATCCAGCTAACTTAAAAATACGTGCCCTTTTATGATTATGAAGGCATCATACTACTTTTCCAGTCTTCTGGATACATTGAGGCCTTTAGTTGTTTACTTTCATTCAGTTTCCTCAGATTAAACTGATGTTACTGAACCATTAGATATTGTTGAAACATCTGAACAGGATTCTTTATTTTGGAAACTGAGAATACAAAGAAATTAATTGATAGGAATCCAGGCCAAGCAATGAATTGGCCAAGCTTTTCACTCAGACACGTATTGGTATCAATAAAGAGTAACACACAGCAGTGTGTTACTCGCACGCAGTCACCGCATGCCTTCTCGTTGAAGGACTTGTACTCATTTCCAGCCAGGGGTCAGTGGGGACACAGCCTCAGTCCCAGTCCTGGTCCTCAGCCTTCCCCTCTCCTGGACTGTAGCCAGATCTGGCAGATTACTCTGTGTCTTGTGGTAGTCATGACTTTGCAAGATTCTCCCCAAATTCCCTTCGGCTTTTTGGCTTTCCTCAGGCGACCATGCCTATGACTTCAATGCTTTTCTCTTATTCCTCCTGTCACTGCTAGTGTTCATGTCCATTCTGACACCTTTCTAAACCCTCTATTGAGTCCACTGACCTCTCTGTGAGGTCCCAACGGTAGGACTCCTGGTTCAATCAGTGATTCTTTGTCCTTCGTTCCACCTTTGCAAAACTGCGATTTCCCTCTGCTCCTTCGGCCCCAGAGACAATCTGCCAGGGGAACACACCTTGGCTCAGACCACAACCTCTTTCTGGTCTGCTTCACCCTCTGATGTTCTTACAATCAGTCTCATTGGGCACCTGATCTTTCGCTGGCTGTCGCTGGGCTCCCTGGACATTGCGACATTGCATTGCTCTCAGTGTTCCTGTTGTCCTCTAGAATCTCCAGTCCCAGGTCACATCTTCCTGGAAAGGGCTATTTCTACCATCCCTGTGGTTTCTGGAGGGGAGGATTAAGTCCCTCAGGAATAGATGACTCCTTTCTCTATAGTTGTTTTCTGGATCCCTTTTGAAAAGATCACTCTTCTTCCACAGCTTCAGGGCAAGGAACAAAAAGATTTTTACTTAATATGCAGACCTTGCAACCAGTCCTCTAACTGCTATTCCTGCAGAAAGCCCTTTTCAATACTCAAAAAAATTCTTTTGCTTTTTCATGCTCTGCCCCTTTGCATCTGGGTCACACACTTGTCACGACGTTAGAAACTATTTAATGTATCTTCCAATATATTCAATGTAATGATAGCATAATAAAAGAGCTGATGGTGCTCTTTAACCATCTAAGTTAACTACAAAATATAGACTTAAACTTTAGAGCTGATAGTAAATACCATTTTCTTGTTATTTGATCATGAGATATTTGTAAGTCCTCTGATAACAGCAGATCAAATTTGCTTATTTTTTTAAAGATTTTATTTATTTATTCATAGACACAGAGAGAGGCAGAGACACAGGCAGAGGGAGAGGGAGAAGCAGGCTCCATGCAGGGAGCCTAACGCGGGCCCCGATCCCAGGTCTCCAGGATCACACCCCAGGCTGCAGGCGGCACCAAACCACTGCGCCACCGGGGCTGCCCAAATTTGCTTATTCTTAATGCTATCACTTCCAGAAATGGACCTTTAAAAATCTAAACACAATTCCAGTCCATTAAAATATCACACTGGGTTTTGTAATCATTCCGTGAGAATGAAAGAAATAGCTTATGTTTAATGAGAATGTACTATGTGCCATGTTCTGCACCAAGCATCTTATAGACATTATCTCATTTAGTCCCTCAACAACTCTAAGAGGCTGATATGATAATAATCTCCAATAAGCTACCTAAAGTCCAGAGGAGTTAAATAACTTTATCAGAGCCCCAGAATGAGGCCACAGTGGAGCTTGACTCTGAACTCCACACCTAAGCTATTAAGTGACTTTGCCTCCCAAAACTAAGAAAAAAAAAAAGTGTGTGTGTGTGTGTGTGTGTGTGTGTGTGTGTGTAAAGAGAGAGAGACATGGACACAGACCACACACAGAGAAATACATATAGTGAGAAGTCCTGTCCTTCCTCATCTTCATACCCTCTACCCTAATCAGATTTGCCTATGTAGAGCCTCTACTGTGAATAGCAACATCACTATTGCCAACACTCAGAACATTCCATTTATTTGATCACAGAACGGACACATCTCTTTTTGCTTTTGTGACCCCTGGAGGGAATTTGTCTTTAGTTCTCTCATGAAATAACTTTCCCAAAGCTTCCTTTACCCATGACCTGTATTTGACCACAGATGACTCAGATTCAAATCTATGGACATTGCTCAACATATGAAAAGTGTGCGTGATCTTCCATTGTGTTATTTTGTTTGTTGTGACATTGCAGGCCTAAAAATAGGCTGGTATTTTTGTTACACGTAGCCTATCATTCATTTAGTTTTACAAGGTTACAAGAAAATTTCTTGAGGCATAGTACCAGCAATCAGGTCTGTTGTGATTATTTAACTGTGGCCCAGGAGAAACAAAACAGCAAATGAGCCGGATAATCCCTTAAGACCAAACTGTGTTCATAGTAAGGTGCCCAGGAAGTTGAGTTAATTTTTTCCATCTTTCCGCCTACAAAATTACCATTTGTTGTATTGCAACTTCAAAGTGACAAACAGGCAACCACTTCACCCAGATTTCATTGTAAAGAGGGTTGTGGTGTTAATAATAGCATTGGTAGTGAGTCATCCTGGCAGTGGCAGCAGCAACAGCAATCTTGCTACTATATTTATTACACGAAGATGGCATTATTAAGGCTACAAAACTAGACGTGGCACATCCATCCTATCATCCTGCCATTTATCTGGAAAGAAGCAAATGATTCCTGTTCAATTCCAGAGTAGATCCAGGAAGCCCTAATTTGCTCCTAGACTGATGGTAAATGATAAGGTCTCTTTAATCTCTCTCCCATTTTGCTCATCCAATGCTGGGTCTTCAGAATTGTGTGGGCACAATCTGGATTGACTGCTTTTGCCAGAAGTGTTGAGAGCACCTACTGCTGCACACTGACATTCACAAAAATTCCTTTTAGGTGCATAAGGGGGTTCGAGAATTTTCCAGGGCCCAAGTCTTCAGAGCTCACATCTAGCAAGAATTCATAATTCCCAATGACCAAGGACCACTATGTGCTTCCTGTCCTTCTCTTTTCCAAAGGATAATATTAATTGAATTTATCCTTTTTGTTCTTCTCCATTGTATTTTGAGCATAAGTGAGGGGAGGAGCACTTTTTTATTCACTTATGGTCTACTAGCCCAAAGATCTACCTGCAGCCTGGCTGGAGAGGACAGCACATGACCCTGAGCTCTTGGACTTCGAACCATTTGTAGTTACCAAAAGGGAATTTGAGTTGTCACCTTTAGGAAGTATAAATGTGTTCAGGCAGTGGAAAGAAGAGGATGCATATGTAGAAGGCACGTAGGGAGAACTATGGCAGAGACTAGTTGCCCACCAAATCTGTTTGTCCCTTTAATGATAGAACTGCCAAATTCCAGGGAGCATACGACTACCAAGGTATAAAATATATCTCTCAGAAGACCATGCAGTTAGTGTCATCATATTACTAAATATGGCACATAGAATGTGGACAGAAGTAATTTATGTCTCTTTAGAGTGGAATTCCTTCAAAAGGAAGGCATGTGTGCTCTCCTGCCCTGTCCCCCTTTCTGCCCTATAGGAGATGAGGGGCCCTGGGAAGGAGAAGACACTTATTGGGTAAAGTGGAGCCTCCCACTGTCCCTGACCTGATTAACTCTGGACTGTTACGTGACAGAGTTATACTGTTGTCTTATTCAGGGTCTTATTCAGGCCTCTGTATATTTAAGTTGCTTTGTTACCAAAGTTTATCTCATATTCTAATATCTGTGGTTTATTCTACTAATGCAGAAGTGAATATGAAAGTTAATGACTAGCAGAACTGATGGCAAAATGTGACTAAACTAGAAATAAAAATTAGAACCTCATGTAATAATTGTCATTTTTTAATTATTTTTTTATTATTATTATTTTTAATAATTGTCATTTTTACCACCAATTGTAGTGGTACCAATAATAGCATATTGTTACCAATAAATATAGTTGTTACCACTACATTCTCTGAGGTGTTGCATTTCTGTGCATCTGTAGTCATCCCTACGGCATCTTTATTTCCATCTCTTCCCTCTTCTAAGGCCCTGGTGTCCTCATGATTTTTCCATTGACTCCCTTCTCTGAACACATTAGTGTAAATGGAGAATAGAAGACAACTCACATATACTGTGTATTTTCTCTATGCCTAACACTATACATGATATAATGTAGACAGTATTGTTATCATTATTTGTCAGATAAGAAAGGTGAAATTCAGAGATATTCATTAACTTCTCTTAAAGTCACATTTAGTAACTCTTGGGACCTGGCTAAAAATCAGTCCCTCTCACTTTGAAACTTAAAGGTGTACAGTTATACAAGACTCTATTAGTATAGTTTCAGGTGTCTCTGACATGAATAGAAAGTGGGTTTCCTATTTGTGTTCTGGGTGTAGCCACTGAATTGTGGCATAGAAATATCCACAAACTTCTGAATGTACATTAATACTTTAACTCCTTTGGGGGCTTTTAATTAATGTACTAATGATGCCAATATCATGCAAATGACTGTGTTGCTTTTTTCTTGCATTAATTATTAAATACTCTTAGTATTTTCCAATATATTATGTATTCTCTTTCCTTTAGGAGTATCTAGTCCAGTGCTTTCCATCCTAAAGATTTATCGAAGAAAGCATGGCATCTTAATGAAATCAATATAATCATAACAAAAAAAATAAAACATAACAGACTATACCACAAAATGTAATATCAGAGTATGTTGCATACAATATAGGTAAGAATTATTTTATGAAAATATTGTATTGGTACATTGTATTATGTATATATTGTATATTGTATGAGAGAATGAGAGAGAGAGAGAGAGAGAGAGAGATTCCTAGTATAACAAAGCACCAAAAAATTGAGTGGTATTTGCACAGCCATGTTCTCTTTGAAGGATCTAGAGGAGAATCCTTCATTGCCTCTTCCTAGCTTCTGGTGGGTGCTGGCAATCCTTGGTTGTTCTTGACTTATAGCTGCACAGCTCTGATCTCTATCCCTGTCCATCTGTGACCTTTTTCCCAAGTGTGTACCTATCTCTGTATCTCCTGTTTTTATAAGGACATTTGTCTTCTAGATTAAGGGTCCAGCCTAACCCAGCATGACCTCATCTTAACTTATTACATCTGTAACAGCTCTATCTCCAAACCAAGTCACATCCTAAAATTCCGGGTGAATATGAATTTAGAGGGGACACTATTCATCCCAGTAGAATATTTGTGTGAGTATGAATGTGTGTGTGTGTCTGTATGTAATGGGCCAATTTTTAAAAAATGTATTTCTTCCTGTGGCTCATGATCACAAGTATGAAATTATCCGATTCCAGTTGAAAGGGGATATGGCATCTGCTTATCACAGTGCTGCCAAATACATACCAAACACCTAAGTCCTAAGGGGATGCAAGCAGAGGAGGAAAGTGAGGTGTGCACAGCCCAGGAAAACACTCAAGAAGACACCCACTCTCACTCTTATTTGACAATAGATGTATGGTTGTCTGATCAGCAAGTGGAGCTCATCACAAGATTTTGGAATCAGACAATGTTTTAAATTACTTTAATGATGATCTTTATTATGTGTCACTGAACACTAGAAATAGTAATTATTTTGAAGCCGCTCTAGTGACATAATAAGCTGGGAGCTAGTAACCTGGAAACGGGTTTCTTGAGCATACTGATAATACTTCAAGGACTTGAAGGATCAACTTAGCCATAGTGTGAAAATAAGAGATTTCAACTGTATATTATTATGAAACCCACACAAGTAAGAACTAGAAATTCACTGAAAAACATAAGTTTCAGGCATTCAATGAGCAACCCACGTATATCTTTTTTTAAAATCTATCTCACATATCAACTTTCCTAAGCTAAAAAAAACTTCCAATATATTGCTGGTAGAGTTAAAAATTAATTGAGAGGGAGCTTAAGGCAATATAGCAAAATGAGAACATTAAATTTTGGTGAATGAAACGTGGACGCTTCTCATAATATTCTCTACATTTTCTTGTAGTTAAAAGCATTTCTTTCTTACTCATTTAAAGTAGTCAGTTGTGCCAGACAATGTTACTGTGCTTATTCAGATCTGGAAGACTCAAGGGGCAGCTTCCAGGTTCCATTTTCAGAGTCCTTGACTCTCCTCCATGGACACCTGTACGAGCTCTTCCTGATGTGTTCTCTTGCTCTTTTATGTCATACACAGTCTTCATTTTCACTAGAAGACTTAGGCCTGGAGTCCCTGTTGTTGGATGGCTTCCAGGCTGATCCTGGGTGGTCTTCTCCAGCCACTCCTTAGTCACTTTTGTTATGCCTCATGGCCTCAGAATGCCTTCAGAACTAGATATTTGGACCGGCCAGCCTCCAAAACAGCTCTTCATAATAACACTACCTTCTAGGAGAAGTGTGGTACCTGGGGGCTAACCTGGCTCTAGGGGAGAGGCAAGGCATAGGAGTGTGTGTGTGTGTGTGTTGTATATAGCCCATCAACGTGGGGCCTGGAGCCAGGGAGGGTCTGAAGGACTAGCTTTCCTGAATAACAGTGGTCTTCAAACTACATTTTGCTCCACACTCTAAAACCCTTATGTGTTGACTTAAAGATTTTATAAAACCATGTACCCCCTCAGACATTTTAAAGCTGATTCCAGGAGTGTTACTGTAAGGTTTAGCAGCTGCACAGAATATAATTTCCAGTTTGCATATTAATACATTTGTTAAAACTGTTACATCACTCTTAAAAGCAGCCAAAGGAATCTAGATATCTAGCAATTTGATACTCACAACTATCATTTTTAAAACATCTGAACAAGAAGTTCTTTTTAGCAGTCAGAAATTTTAGCTTATTCCTTGCTAACTCCATTCTACCTCCTCCGCATAAATTTATCCAAATGTAATATCATTCTAAGCTTGAAAGTCTTTTATAGATCACCATATTATCTTATCTGCAACATAAATGTGTAGATAAATTGAACATTTTTTACTTTATGTGCCCATAATGCTCTAAATATTAAAATTTTTTATCATAATTACTAGTATACAGTTGATCAAAACAATATCAGTATGTTGCCACTTTTGATAGATGATTATTAAACATAAAAGAGTTTTTTGGTTGGAAATGCATCTCTTAGTAAGATGAATGCAGCTGCATTTTAAAAATTAGTTCATATATTCATCCATGAATATTATTATTGCTGGTATGAGAGAGATTTGGTGCCTTTCTTTTCCTATTTTTCATTTTTGTAAGTGAAAGGACTAAGAAATCTTTAGAAATAAGAATGAGGGGAGAGAAAAGGTTTTGCTGAAACAAAATCACTTAATCCTTTGAATTCTTTCAAAGTTTTATGTCAAAAATCACCTACTGATTTGTCATTAAATTATTTTTCATGTTCTATCAAATGACAACTTGATTGGGCTTGCCTTCAATTTTGTTGTAAGAAAAGAATTGAAAACCAGCTGCCTTGCCACCAACTTTTTATCCAGATATCAGCTCTTTCACCAAGAAATGTTGCCAAGACTTATCAAGTGACTATTAACTATATATGTTACTTTTGACTTAGAGGTATTTTCTAAAATAAGATATATTCAAAAGGTTTGGGAACATAAAACTTCTTTATTTTAACAGTGTATCTTTGCATAGTCATAATTATTAATAAAATTATTTTTATCTTATCACATATTTTGAATTTTTTTGTTTGTCAAAACTTTGATGAGCTAAAGCAACAGATTTATCTCACTGAATTTGGGGGAAATGTTCACCATCTAACCAAGTGGCAAAATCAATCATATCACACACAATCTCTTTCTTCAGAAAAACTGAGTTTATCAATTGAAGTAAATATAATAAAATGGATTTTAAGGAATATCATGAAAATTCTTCTTTTATAAAAAAAAAAAATCTTGAGAGGGGGCAGCTGGGTGTCTCAGCAGTTTAGCATTGCCTTCAGTCCAGGGCGTGATCCTGGAGACCTAGGATCGAGTCCCAAGTCAGGCTCCCTGCATGGAGCCTGCTTCTCCCTCTGCCTGTGTCTCTGCCTCTCTCTCTCTCTCTCTCTCTCTCTCTGTGTGTCTCTATGAATAAATAAATAAAATCTTTAAAAAAAAAATCTTGAGAGGGATGCCTCAGTGGCTCAGTGGTTGAGCGTCTGCCTTCAGCTTAGGGTGTGATCCCAGGGTCCTGGGATCGAGTCTCACATTGGGCTCCCTGCGTGGAGTCTGCTTCTCCCTCCGCCTGTGTCTCTGCCTCTTTCTGTGTCTCTCATGAATAAATAAATAAATCTTTAAAAAAAAGTAGTAAAGACTAAAAGCAATTAATAGAATTAATTTTTCATTTTTATAATAAATTTTAAAACAAGAAAGTAACATGTTTCTTATAACAATCTGTAGTCATGATGGAATATGAAATTCTAGCTCAGTAGAAGTATATCTTTCTTTCAAGTGGGAGAAGGATTTCTGGGAAAGAGGATGTTGGAAGGAAGAGCCCTGATAAACATGCCAGCCAGTTCTCAAGAAGATCAATGTCAAAAAAATGTATACTTGGGAAGGGAGGATCTGGACATTGATTCCCTGAAAACTGTCCATGCTCATATGCCCCTTAGAAAGTCTTCTACACACAGGAGCCTACCAGCGTCAAGACTACTGCTCTTAAGAACCAAATAACCAATCTGATTTGAGACCTAAAGGAACCAGGCATATAATCATAACAGTTATGACGAGGAGAAAGGCCAACTGCTATATATAGGACAAGAACAACCAAAATTATCATCAGTCATGCTTTTTCATGATTTTGAGATGCCAGCTGAATATCGCAGCTGGATGACTCACAGTCACCTCAAACACAACACATCCCTAACTGAACTCATTGTTTCTCCACTTAGGCCTGCTACTCATCATGCATCACCTGTCTCAGAGCATGAAACCAACATCCACCTATATTTCAAGCAAAATACCTCTCTTGTTCACTCGATATCCATTTTTCACTAATGCAACCACTGTTTAGCTCAGAAAGGAAATATACCCAATTTAAAAACTCCCTTGCAACTAAGGGCAGCTATCCAAGCTACTTCTGACTAATGCATACTATAAACACAGGGATGGGCCATCCAGGAAAGCTCTTTTACAAGGGGCTCACTCAGCCTTTTGTCCTTCACCCTTCTTCTTCATCCAGCCTAGTCTATAGATGTGATGTGCAGAGTAGCTCATGCTTCTTGCAGTGACAATAGGATGACAACATGAGGATGGAGGCCCACGCTGAAGTAGGCTGAGCAGAAAGCTAGGAGGAGCCTTCACCCCAGCCACATCACAGCCTGCAGAACTGCACTGCCAGTTTCTTAGCCAAACAGCAATCTTGATATATGAACCAACCCAGGAACCTGGATCATTTTCCAATGCTCCTTTTCCCTCCATCCCCACACCCACCTGGTGTCCAAGCCCTGATGGTTTAATCTCCCTCACATCTCCATCATTCCTGTTTTCTCTGTCCCTACAGCCACTGCCTTAGTTCTAGCCCTTGCCTTTGGTTTGTCCATCTCCCTGAGGCAATGTTTTCTTGTTAGAGTCTCAACTTGCCACCAAAGGTTTAAATGGCCTCTGTTGACTGTAGAAGGAAGCACCAACTTCTCAAATTAAACACTAGGTCCAAGGATTTGATCTGACTCTTGCTTGCCCTGCTAGATTAATTTCTGACTTTGTCTCCTCCATTCTTCACTCCAGACAAATTGAGCTGCACTGAGTTGTCCATTGTTTTCAGATCTTTCCTTTCTGCCCACTTACTTTTAAAATAACCTTCATCCCTCTGCCATCTTGGCAGACATCTGTTCTTCTTCTTTTTTTTAAAGATTTTATTTGTTTATTCATAAGACACACAGAGAGGCAGAAACACAGGCAGAAGGAGAAGCAGGCCCCTATGGAGAGCTTGATTTGGGACTCAATCGCAGGACCCCAGGATCACACCCTGAGCCAAAGGCAGATGCTCAAATAAAAATAAATAAAATCTTTAAAAAATGAAAATAGGGGATCCCTGGGTGGCTCAGCGGTTTGGCGCCTGCTTTTGGCCCAGGACACGATCCTGGAGTCCCGGGATCGAGTCCCACGTCGGGGTCCCTGCATGGAGCCTGCTTCTCCCTCTGCCTGTGTCTCTGCCTCTCTCTGTCTCTCTGTATATCATGAATAAATAAATAAAATATTTAAAAAAAATAAAAATTTTAAAATGAAAATATGTTTATGTATTTTGTCTTTTATGGATTTTTCTAGAATATATGATAAAGCACATGTCTTATGTGTACAGCTCCATGAAATTTTACACACACACACACACACACACACATAACTACTACCCCTATCAAGATATAAAACATGACCAGCCCCTAAAGGCCTCCTCAGGTCTCTTCTCAAGTGAATATTACTTCCTCAAAGAACCACACTTCTGACATTAATCACCATAAATTACTTTTGCCTGCTTTTCAACTTCATAAAAATGGAATTGGCGAGAACAAAGTAATGGTAGCCCCTGGCTTGTGCTCCCCAGGTGTCAGAGCCACTTCCCAGCTGGCTTTGCTGTTGTGTCACTGGCATGACCCCTGTAAAGAGATCCTCTGTGGCCCCTCACCTGCCAGGGGCTCCGGAACTGACCAGGCATCTGTCAGTTGGCCTTTTATTTCTCTCTTCCTCCAGGCATGGTGCTATGGCCTGTGCCCAAGGGACATGTGCTTCCTGCACAGTTCCCAGATCCTCTCCCATAGTGGCTGGAGGAAGAAGCCCTCTCAGGGGCAGGGAGAGAGAGGTCACCACTCTTCCCCACCATCCTTGCCCATCTGCTTGCCTTTCCTTCTTGCCTCTATCTCTTTTCTCTCTTTCTTCTTCCCATCTGCCCTCTTTTCCTCCTTCTCTCCTCCTTCTTTCCTTTTCCTTTCTTTGTTTCCTTCCTCTATCTCTCTCCTTACTGTCATCCCTGCAGTAAGTCTTCTCACCAACAGCTCAATTGAGACATGTCTCCCCTGCCTCTGCTCTCCTGGTGAGGGCTCTGGGGTGCCTAGGCCCCAGGTGGCCAGGGAAGTCCCAGCACTGTAGCTGAGTCAGGCTGTGGCCGGGCTTGTAGATAGTGTTTACAGGAGGCTTGGGATGTTGGCCTGGAGGCCACAGGTGAGGAGGTGAGCCAGGAGCAGTTTCCCTTCCTTTTCTAGCCCCTCCACTTGGAGAGTCACTTCCCTTCATCAAGAAGGTAAATGGGGAGGAGGGATCTAGCAGGAAGAGGAGTCTCTTTTAATTCCTTCCTGACCCCCTCCTCCTTACCTCTATCCACATCTTTCTATTTCCCTCTCCATATGCCCCAAATCATAGACAATTCTGTGTGTGTCACGCCTCCCCCCCACCAGGAACCTCTTGATCTGAATTAAAAGCCGGGGATTGTGCTTTATGGGGAGAAAAAGAACAGGGGACATGTTGAGCTGTGACTGTCTTTGGGGGCAAGGGGGTAGAAAGAATCATTCTGTGTAAAGCAGTAAGAGTGAGCCCTTTCTTAAGCAACTTCACCGGACTTTACCTGACTTGGTTTCACACTGTGCTCTGGGGTATGGAGAGAAGCCTTTTGCTCTAAATATTTCACACTATGTTCCTGGAGCATCATGCCCTGCCACTCTTTCCAATTAAGTTAATTATATGATAATTAAAAATAAATACCCAATGAAACTAAGGAAATAAGTTTTCAAGTCCAATCCTCTTTATGTCTATCATACCAGGGTTTGTAGCATTGTACAGAGGGCCTTTAAAAATGGTTACTAATCATTGCATATTATAGGGAAACAAAGACTGGCCAGATGTTTCAGACTCAGTGCTTATTTTAATATGGTCAAACACAAATCTGGGCATCATTATTTCTTCTCAAGTCTGAGTATGTAATCAACACATAAGGCATGATGGTGCCTGTATTAAGATGATTGAATAAACAATTCACATTGCTAGTATTCAATTATCATCCCAAAATATTTATTAAATGCTAACATATTGGTGGAGCTGTGATTAGACCCTATATAAGCCAAATTAATGAGACAGGTAACCACTCAGTTACCTTTTGTATGCATGACATAGAAAATAATGACACTGCTAGGCATGACATTTTTAGAAAGTTCTGAGATAATTCCATTTTGCCACTAGCTTTTGTGAAAATAACTTCAACAAGCTGTGAAATCTATAGACAATTATGTTAGCTGTAACAGGATTAATTTAGGGCATAGTTTGGGTTAAATATATAGGGGTTTCAAAAAATATATCTATTACATATTATAAATATAAAACACATTGTAGGGCAGCCCCAGTGGCTCAGCGGCTTAGTGCCATCTTCAGCCCAGGGTGTGATCTTGGAGACCCCAGATCGAGTCCCACATTGGGCTCCCTGCAGGAAGCCTGCTTCTGTCTCTGCCTGTGTCTCTGACTCTCTTTCTCTCTCTGTGCCTCTCATGAATGAATAAATAAAATCTTTAAAATAAAAAAATAAAAAACATTGCATATTAAAATGTATTTTATGTATTATATAATGTACTTATTATATATTTATATAAAATATGCATTTCATATATCACATATGATATATATACTTCATATATAAGATATATTTCATATATCTTTTCAAAAAAGATTTTGTTTATTTATTCATGTGAGGGGAATCATGACCTGAGCTAAAGGCAGAAAGTCAACTACTGAGCCACCCAGGTGTCCCCAACATATTTTCATTTTTAGAGTTAATCTATTTAATCAAAATTTCTAAGGTAAGAGCAATTTCAGTGTTTCCCGGATATTGTAAGAACTAGGAAGGTGGGAGTCCTCTCATGCAAGATACTTGAGGTGCACTGCTCTGTACCACAGCAGCCTGTAACATTAGCAGCGCCTGAGGAAAGGAAGAGAGAGCCCTTGTTTCTCAAAGCATGATCTGGGGCTAGCAGCATGGGCATCACCTGGGAGCTTATCAGAAATGTAATATCTTTTTTTTTTAAGATTTTATTTATTTATTTGACAGAAAGTACAAGCAGGAGGAGCGGCAGGCTCCCCGCTGAGCAAGGAGCCCTATGCAGGGCTCCATCCCAGGACCCTGGGATCATGACCTGAGCCGAAGGAAGATGCCTAACCCACTGGGCCACCCAGGCTCCCCAGATATGCAGTATTTTGTTTCTCACCCCAGACCCACTGAAACAAAACCTCCATTTTAACAAAATCTCCAGGTGATTCCTATGCCCTGAATAGAAAATAGAAGCACTGATAGAGACAACAATAAAACTGTTTCATGCACTTTTCTTAACTTCCTAATTGTACAATGAGGAGGACAATGTGCAGTAGTGATGGAGAGCTACTTCCTAGCTGAGTTGTTTTAGGAAGTTACTAGATTCCCTTAAGCCTCAGAATATTAAGTGAGATTATTATTATTATTATTATTATTAATACCTATTTCATGGGTGTTGTGAAGATTAAATAAAATAATGTATTTAGGGTAGCCCGGGTGGCTCAGTGGTTGAGCACCTGCCTTCAGCCCAGGGTGTGATCCTGGAGACCCGGGATTGAGTCCCACGTTAGGCTCCCTGCATGGAGCCTGCTTCTCCCTCTGCCTGTATCTCTGCCCCCCCCTCTCTCTCTCTGTGTCTTTCATGAATAAATAAATAAAATATTAAAAAAATTAAAAAATATAATGTATTTAAAGAGCTTAATATATTGCTAAATACAAAGTAAAAGAATAAGAAATGTTAGTTATTACTATCATCTTTATCCATCGTGCAGAGGTGAAGGGCATTTATTCACTTATTCAACAAATGTTTATTGCATGCCTACTACATGTTGGGTACCATTTTAAGCACTGAGGGTGCAGCTCTGAACAAAACATACAAAAAAAAATCCCTGCATAAAAAATATTTTTTTTAGTCCCTGCCTTGTTGGGGTTTCTGCTCTAGCGTGAAAGGAGGTGACAGTGTAGCTGATGAGAGTGTGAACAGAAGGAAATGGGCACTGTTGAGATCTCCTAATTGAGTCCTAGGGTGTCTGGTACACCATGTACTGATTTTCCCTCCCAGATGGGCTGTGACCACTGTTAGTAAAAGAGGTATGCCACAATCTTTTCACACCTGCCCTGGAGACGGCCTACATCAGTGAGAGAGAAAATGTAGCACCTGCAAATCTCACATTTAAAACTATTTTTAAAGAAATTCTTATTCTTCTGATATTTGTGTTTCTATAAATAAATTGGGGGGGGGAATCTCCATTCACACCTCGAACAAAGAAAAATTAAGATGTCACATGGGTCCGTAATTTCTGCTCTAGGGGAGATGATAACAGAGGACATCACCCTCCCCTCTTTGCTGGAACAGGTGCCCAGGTGGGCACAATGACCGTGTGCCCATCCTCTGTCTAAATGAGCACCTGCCCTGGGCTGCTGGCCTCTCAAAGCCCTCCTCTTTCAGCTGAGGGATGATGGCAATGCAAATATTATTTGAATATTTAGCATTTGATTTGATGCGAGTATAAAAAAAGAAAAACCCTTTCCCAGCTCACTGTCTCTTGGTGTTCTTCAGTTTTTGTCCTCTTGTACGTTAGAAGAAACCCATAGTCTATCTCAAAATAGAGAGTCATTTTGGATTTTGGCAGATCCTAATAGAGAGTCTAGTGACTTGCTTTAGGAAGGGTTTTTTTTTTTTTTTTCATTCTATTCTTTCTCTTTCTTTCTCTTCTACTACATGAGTCATTGAATAAAAAGCCACCGAAAGCACCTGAACTTGTTCAGAAAATTATCCTGAGCCTCAGACCTTCATTCTCAGCCTTCTAGAGCTCCCTCCCCATGTTGTCCATTTATTGTTGGGTTGAGTTGAAACTTGGAGATACTCCTAACACAATAGGGAGTAGTCAGGCTTGGAATATAACTAATCCAGAGGCTTCCATGCTTTTGCCTAATTGAAGATTTAAGATTGCGGGCTAGAATTCAGGATTTGAGTAGCTCCCAGTGTCAGCATCTCTGAGTTATGGGGATTGATACCTTCAACCCAACTGGGTCAGCTCGGAGTTGCCCACATACCCAGATATCATGACCACTTCTTAGAAACCCAGTGCTGTAGTGGTGTTTGCTTCCTCAGCCCCAGGCTTGCCAGATCTTTGCTTGCTCCTCTTTCTGTCTGCCTGACTCCACTCTATCATGCTTTGCAATCAACTCTTGCTGAATCATGAAACCCATTACTTCCTAGTATTTGATAACAGAAGTGAAATTAAGACTCTTATCATAACGTTAATAATTTTCATGGGAATTTTAGCTTTTAGGATATTTTCCTTCATGTCACCAACATACAAGTAGCTGCCCTTTGTTAAAAGTTTTATCAAGCCATAGGGGCACCTGGGTGGTTCAGTCAGTTAAGTGTCTGCCTTTGGCTCAGGTAACAATTTCAGAGTCTCTGGGACTGAGCCCCATGTAGGGCTCCCTGCTCAGTGGGGAGTCTGCTTCTCCCTCTCCCTTTGACTAGCCCTCATCTGCTCATGTGCCCTTTCTCTCTCAAATAAATAAATAAAACCCTAAAAAAAAGTTTTATCAATGTTTAAATATTGTAGCTCAAACTTTTTGAACCATAGTATATTTAAATCAGGATAATGCCCCCAAGCACTATCAAATAGTCTTTGTAGGAGAAAAAATTTTCCAGTAGGAGAAAAAATAAATGATAAAAATAAATTATTTTACAAGCACATATTATAGGTTTTTTTAAAAAAAATATTTTATTTATTTATTCATGAGAGATCCAGAGAGAAAGAGGCAGAGACACAGGCAGAGGGAGAAGCAGGCTCCATGCAGGGAGCCCGACGTGGGACTCGATCCCAGGACTCCAGGATCATGCCCTGGGCCAAAGGCAAGCGCTAAACCTCTGAGCCACCCAGGCTGCCCCATATTATAGGTTTTATGTACACATCTTCTCTAGCAATAGATTGTTCATATGTCAAAGCCCAGCTTTAGGGAAAATTGTCAGCCACAAATACCATTGCCTCAAATATGTGTCCCCATTTACAAACGTTCTAATTGTTAGAATTTGATAAATAACAGAAGTAAAACAAATCACTGAAGTAGTAATTAGTAAAAGTTCACTGTGCAGACACCAAAAAGGTTGCAAACAGGGAGCATTCAAACCAAAACATGGAATGAGACTCAGGAATATATTGCTACAAGACTGCTAATATAAGAAAGCAATGGTTGTTTATTTTTCACAGTGATTGATTATAATATCAGAATTAGATTAAAATAATATTAGGATTTTCTTCTCAATAGCATGGGCACTACTGGGTGCCAACTAGACTTGTCAGTAGGCTCCTGAGTTAGGTGCTTTGTCAATTCCAATGTGCATTACGCTTGGCTTACAAATAAGTTAAGCTTAGCAACCCTTGGCTTTCTTAGTAGGTTACTATACCAGTTAGCATCTCTTAGCCCTATGTAAAATGAAAGTCACTTGCCCTGAAGCACCAAAAAAAGACCTGGCATATTTAGACCAGTTTGAGGCTCTTAAAAGAAGACCCAGCAATGGGCCCCATTTTGAAAATTATGGTCCTAACCTAGAAGATGCAAACTGTTCTTTTAGGCCACATGCTGCTCATTGGCATTGGTTCTATTGGTACCTCTGCCCTACATCCCCTGCCAAAGCCCCCCTTTCTTATTCTACTGTCTACTCTGACCTTTGTCATTCCTTCTCTCTCTCCCCAGAGGTTGAGATCCCTCCAAACTTCCAAACTTATTATTATACCAAAATCAAGGTTCTCCAAACTTCTATGCAAATCTACCACTCTCTACTCTTGTTCTTTGATCACCTTGGGGATATTTTACTCAGCAACAGCCTCTTGAGCCAGGCCCGTTTATAGAGCCATAGCTCTCTGGGAAGATAGTGACCATCCTGTCCACATCCTCCACCCCCACCCCTTAACATCACAAGCTCCTGTGTATTTAGGGCTCTAAATGTGCACAAACCTAAGACTAGATTGTTCTGGATTCATTCTGAAACTTTTCAATTTTGGTTTAGCCTTGCAAAGTCTCATTTTTATTTCTCCAATTATGAAACATATTCTAAAAATCCAGCAATGAAATGAAGGGTTTGTTATTTCATAAAATGCAGGAGCCATGTGTTACCTTTCTGTGAGAAAGTACTCATTTATCATCCAAACACTGTATAATAAAAGCTGCCAAAATGCTGATAAAAAAAAAACTATAGCACACTGCCAAATCAAAAAACTGTAACTGCCAGCCCATATTCTTTCTTATTATTTTAAGCTGTAAGTGACCATGATACATGAGCATTCTCCTGATGCTCCGAACAATAACCAAGTTCTTCTGCTAAATTCATTATCCAGCCAGACTTTCACTCATCCATTCATTCAACAACTATTTATTAAGCACTATTATGAGCTAACACTGTTCTAAGTACTAGAGATTCATCAGCGAACAAAAAGACAAAGTCACCATAGGATGGACAAAAATGTATGATATGTGATAGGAGGTGGAGATGTAGCCTTCAACCAAGAAGAAAATTATCATTTGTAAATTGGCCTCTGGATTTAGTCCTCTGACTTTCAGTAAGCCTTTTTCCCTCCCATTGAAGTCTGATGCAGTGAGACCTTGACCTTGACCACTTCCCCTGTTTGCATTAAGTCATCCTTGATGTTCAGGTTACTTTCATTACAGCATGGAAAGAAATAATGATAATGATTACAACTCCAATAACAATGTTTCTGTCAAGAAAAATAATCGCAACATTTATTGAACAATTACTATATTTTAGACACTGAATTCTCACAATAATCCTAAGAGTTAGGTATTATTATTATCATTATTTTTCCAATTTTACAGATGAAAAGAGACGGAGGCTTGGATTTGCCCACCACTTCAAGCCAAGGATTGATTTGCTGAATGCCTCCTGGTTGCAATGGTAGAGTCCTGATCTCTGTGGTTGACTCCAGCTCCAAAAATACCTCACCTTTATCATGTGTTCTTGGCGCTA
This sequence comes from Canis lupus dingo, assembly GCF_003254725.2. NCBI lineage: Eukaryota > Metazoa > Chordata > Mammalia > Carnivora > Canidae > Canis > Canis lupus. The sequence continues at coordinate 31,272,043 of NC_064243.1, read as the reverse complement.
ATACTCTGCCTTTCTGCAGCCAGCTGTCAGCAAGCTCCTTCTCTGCTGATTACAACATCAACAAACAATAAATATTGAATATATGTGTAGACTGCTTACTATTCTAATCAAATAGTGCATTCCACAAAGTTAATTTGGCACCTATTTAATGAGACACATAATTGTTATTGAATTGCTTGACAATTAGATAAAGTTGTTCCAACAAATTTTGTAATCAGTCCCTAAATAATTATCTTTAAAAAATTATCTTATGTTTTCTACTCCCATTTCTTAATTTCAAGATCCACCATTTCTTATTATGATGTGCTATTTCTTTGCCTTTTCTTCTTATACCTCCTCTTCTGTTTCTCAGAACACACTCACATGAAATAAAATAAGTGTAGGTTGTATTCGCAGTGTCCTAAATCGCAGACTTTTCAGGGATGAGCTTTTTTGAGCTTCTCCTGTTACTCCACACCTCCTTTCCTGATCATCTCTGCCTGGATGATCTGGAGGCTGAAGGATTCAGACACAGCAAAAACCAAGCAAAGCTTGCCTTGGGAAGGCTATAGATGTATTAATTATACTCTGGAAATTTGGCATGGCAATGACCTCCAATGCAGCTGATGAACTAAAAATGAACATTTTAGATCTGAGAGTCTTAGAGCAAAAAATATTAGAGAAAACAGTTTAGGAATAAGAAAAAGGGAGAGGTTTCCAGCTAAATATGGCAAATTGATCAGTTTTTAAATATTCTCTTATTTTTGAACCTGTTCTTAACTGCAACAAATAAGTGAAAAAAGCCACAAATTCACAAGGACAAAGAGAATGTGAGAAGATACAATAGCTGATAAGCAACATTAATGATCTTTGGAGGTTGGAGAGCAAATGGAAGAATGGAAAATAGATTTGAGAAAGCTGCCACCTAAGCACCTATGGGTAGGGATACTAGCAGGAATTGAGCCAAGCCACCCCAACAGAGCCCCAGAGAGAGCTCTGAACAAGGGTTCCTGAGAACCCTTAAGGCAGAAATAAAATATGTAACTGAAATTAGGGAGAGTAATTGATCACCTGTACATTAAGCTGGTAGGTCTTCTCCATGAAACAATTATCCTTCACCCCTCCCCCATATACAGAGACCAAGGCTTTTGGAAAATAAAGAGGAAGTAGCTGCATACCAGAGAACCTCAAGTTTGGTAGAGAGCAGAGTTGAAAACAGAAGAATAAATAAAGTTTGCTGATTAAAGAGTTGGGCCTTCAGCCTGTTCCCTTACTCTACTTCCAGAATGCTGGTGCCCATAAGATGCATCCAGGCAGAAAACAGCTGAATTCTTCTCAGGAGAAACCAAATGGCTTCAGGTCGGGGAAACCCTACAATGTTGATGTGTAGGGTTTTTTCAACAAAAAGCTTGCTTACTATCTGATTACCATATAGCAAAACTCACTAGTATAAGTTGGCAAAGACTACCCGTCATTCCAAAGCCTCCTATAATGTTTTTAGTGACTATTACATATTAATTTGAGAGCCAAAGATTTCTAGGCTGTTTGAGGAAATACCCCAGCAAAAGCATACAAAATAGAGATACAAACAAATTGAAATAGGACTTCAGTTGAAAGAGAAGTAAGTAGAAAACATCAATGAAACCACAATTAATTGGGGATCCCTGGGTGGCTCATCAGTTTAGCGCTTGCCTTCGGCCCAGGATGTGATCCTGGAGACCCGAGATTGAGTCCCACATCAGGCTCCCTGCATGGAGCCTGCTTCTCTCTCTCTGCCTCTCTCTGTGTATCTCTCATGAATAAATAAATAAGATCTTTAGAAAAGTTTTTTTAAAAAATCGGAAATTAAAATATCAAAATATAATTTTAACTTTCAATTTTAAACAAAAAAGTGAAGTAAAAAAAGAGAATGAAAAGTCAATTGAAGGAGATCATTAGAAAACTAAAAAATTAGTGTATCAATTCAGAAGTACCCAACATTTGGGGTACCTGGGTGGCTCAGTGGGTTAAGTGTCTGACTCTTGATTTTGACTCAGTCATGATCTCAGGGTTGTGGGATCAAGTCCTACCTACATCAGGCTCCATGTTCAGTGGAGAGTCTGCTTGAGAGTGTCTTCCTCTGCCCTTTCCCCACAGACTTGCTTGTTCACAGTCTCTCTTACAAATAAATAAATCTTAAAAGAAAAAGTGCCCAATATTCAACTGAAAAGAGTTCCAGAAAGAAATAAAACAGTAGAAATGAAGGGAAAGGAATTGTCAAAGAAATAACACAAGATAACTTTCTCAAGCTAAAAAAAACCTGTTTCCAGATAGAAAGTGTCCATGCATGCCCAAAATAAAAGGTAAAAAAAATTATCCATACCAAGGTACAACCCAGCAAAACCTTACAATACTAGAAATAAAAAGAACATAAAAGCTTCCACAATAAGGAAAGCCAAATAAAAATGATGAGGAATTAGGATGCCACCTGACTTTACAACAACGACACTGGAAGCTATAATCTACTGATGCTACTTTTTGAGCTTGAAGCTCCATTCTCTTCCTTTATCTCTCTCTCTCTCTCTCTCTCTCTCTCTCCAAAGGGCCATGTCACCTCAGGAATTGTTGGCACTTATTTTTTGACCAGGAAGAAAGACTTAGAATGAAATCAATGAAACTGATAGCACAGAAGTCAGAATGGAGAAACAGAAAGAAACAAAACACAATAGGATCTTGAGGACATCATTGATACACTTGATCAAGCCATCTCTGAAACCCTGCCTCCCTCTGAACATTGTGTCACATGTGCCAAGTAATTGCTCTTTGGCCATCTATGACCTACCCTCGGAAATCATTAACATTACTTCCCCTGCATTCTACTTGTTGAAGTAGTTACAAGCCTACCCAGGTTCAAGGGGAGGAAATGTAGAACCACCACTGATTCTGAGAAAAGAAGTTAGTGAATAGTAAACCCTGAGGCTGAAATGTAGACTTTCCTGATTTGGGATATGTGCTTATCGTACCACAAAATCATTCCTAACCTGCGGGCAGAGCACCCATAAGAAGACACAGAGTTAGTTCAAAGAGTCCAAGAAACCATACTACCACCAAGCATTTTCTGTAGATAAATGATATTCCTTGTATACATAATAAATGTACTACTATCTTTAAAGTATAAGCACTACTCTCTGATTAATAACATACACAGTCTTAAAGCTTTCACTAAAGTCATAGTAGCATTTTGTATTTTGCATGTTTTGTATTATGTTTTCTTAAATCATGGACTCTAAAAGTACAACTAATGAGTGGAGGAATTATTTTTATGCTTAAAAGGGGTGGCCATATGCTCCAAATTGAAAAGTACTGTCTTCATATTCTATCATATATCACAGAGGGGCACCCGGGTAGCTCAATGGTAGAGCGTCTGCCTTTGGCTCAGGTCGTGATCCGGAAGTCCCAGGATCAAGTCCTGCATTGGGCTCCTCACCAGGAGCCTGCTTCTCCCTCTGCCTGTGTCTCTGCCTCTCTCTGTGTGTCTCTCATGAATAAATAAATCAAATCTTTTAAATCAACCAATCAATCCATCCAGAGAATCTCTGAGTTAATTGTTAGAATGGGATCACAATGCCTGCCAGATCCACAGACACATCTCAGGAAGCTCAAAGCACAAACCTTGTTTCGAACAGTAGCTCCGAACTTTCCGCCCGCCCACCCCTGCCCACCTATCCACCTAGTCCTAACTGATTGGACCGGGGAAGTGCAGCTGACCAAATCAACTTTGGAGCTGGCCAACGACCTGTGGGGTAGCCTGGCACAGAAAGTTCTGACAGCTAAGGGCAAACTGAGCTAGGCGAACTCAGCCTGTTAAGCATTTCAATTTACACATGCAGACATGGAGCACATGGGACAGCTAGAGGCAAGAAGGGACACTAACAAATCGAAGTCGTGAGGGAGCAAAGTAAAACTTCAGTAGAAGCTATGGATTAGGGAAAAGACAGAGGATGAGGATGAGGAAGCTAATTGGAAGCAGGAGGAGAAGCAAATGGGAAGTGGCTCCATGAACACAGCCGAGTGGTATTAACAGAAGAGCTGGAATGCAGCCAGGAGGCCTTCTTCCTGAGAGCTGCCCATCAGTCTGGGAGAGGCTCCCTTGTGGAAATGGTTGGGCCTTTCCAGACCTACTGAATCAAAATCTCTGGAGCACCGAGATGTTCAAAAACCACAGAAGCTATTCTGTCGCTCTGTGGTTAGGAGCCCCTCGTCCCCAGAAGCCCCTGCCATGGCACATTTCACTTTCTTGGATTTCGGTGAGTGACTTTATCTTCGTAATTGCCCTGTATGCATCCTGATAGTTAATCCCTGTTGACTAGCTAAATTTGTCTCCATTCCTTCCAACCAAAAAACTTCTCACTGAAGCACTCACTAAATTCTCTCTAATTCTCACTAAAACAAAAGGAGAACTATAGAAACAAATATTTTTATTTAAAGGAATCTTTTTCTTGAGGCTGTAGAGATAAAAACCACAGGAAAGGGGTTGTCCTATGGAATAATCTTCTGGAAAAACATGGTCATTTTTGATATCTCATCATAAAAGTCTTCTGAGGAGCAAGTTTTCTTTGAAGAGTTATTTATATCTTTCGTTAAGAAAGAGGACACTTCAAGACTATTTGACTATTAATAAATGGAAGGTGCATGCCTGTCCCTTGACTTTTTCTAGATATATGAGGCTATAAATTAATGAGTCTAATACCACATACCACACAGAAAAGTAGGCTTGTTCCTTTACCATCACATATGTTTGTATTTTGTCTTTCAGTCCATAGGCTCTTCTCTTCTTATTGTCTGGAGCTATAGGAAGCAGCTCAGACACCAGGGAAATCTGGGATGTTGGTGTTCGATTATGACAAATTCCTCAAGTCAACAGTTCTGTGACTTATTTTTAAGCCATGTCTCCAAGACACAGGGGTGCTTGGATTTCTTATGATGGGAAATTAAGGAAATTTGAGTTTGCAAAAGTGGTCAGTTTCATCAATTTTTCAATTAACAGTCATTCTCTGTGAGGATGATAAACTATAATATAAGTTGCCTTGTATAATCACAATATACAAAACAGCACTGTTAGGGAACTTAGAGATTAAAGTCACTTCATCATTAGTGGTACTTGTCATGTTATTTTATGTAAGTTGTTTTTATGTTTTTTGTTTTTTTGTTTTTTTAAGAGAGAGTGCACAAGCAGAGGGAGGGGCAGAGAGAGAGGGAGAAGCAGACTCCCCCTGAGCAGGGAGTCTGACGTGGGGCTTGATCCCAGTTCCCCGTGATTATGACTCGAACCAAAGGCAGCCACCCAGGTGCCCCCCCCCCGCCTTTTTTTAGACAATTCTTTATAATTCATCATTTTTAAGACATAGAATTGTTTCTTCTATCTTAAGAGTTCAAAAATAATGCCTCAACCTTTTCATCTCAGCTCCTAACGTTCCTTTCCTTCCTTACCTTAAGCTACTTGTCTTTCTCTCCTTTTGTAACCGCTCTACTAGGAAAGCTCTTCTCAATCGTTCTGATACTTTAAGACAAACTTCACTTCATCCCAGTTTCCCCCTGGAACAATTTATCATTAATGTACCTGTCTCTTCTATCATCTACCCAAAGCCTCTTCTATATTTAATATATATGGTACAAATCATTTGTTTCTCTTTGAAGACTGGAATCAAATTTTGTTTATCCTTTTTTTTTTAAGATTTTATTTATATATTCATGAGAGACACAAAGAGAGGCAGGGACATAGGCAGAGAGAGAAGCAGGCTCCATGCAGGGAGCCTGATATGGGACTCCATCCCGGGACTCCAGGATCACACCCTGGGCCAAAGGCAGACACTCAACTCCTGAGTCACCCAGGGTCCCAAATTTTATTTATTCTTATTTTACTTTGCTTTAATAATCCCTAATGCCTAGCATAGTGACTTGGAAAAAGTAAATGCTATACATTTTTGTTGCATGAGGAAATATTCATGCACGACTGCTCATAATTTTGAATTCTCACCTACCTATAGCCAATGACACTCGTTACTGAAACGATTAACTGGGATTTAGTTTATGGTCAAGAAAGATGATTTTCACTGTGAAACTGGCCCCAAAGAAATCAAATTTATGATTTTGAATTTTTAAGGTCATGATTCAAATAAGAGAGAAGTATCCAAATATGAAGTCATTACAAAGAACTGATCATCGCGAATCTAAAGCAAAATATGTAAAACTACAGCAGGGATGTCAGTAGTAGGTTAAGAATGCTATAGTATCAATTTTCTCAAAATGACAAAACAATCATTCGGAGATCTCTTTTCTGGGAGATTTATCAAATTCTAGATCATTATGGTTTGAAACTTTGAAACTTCCTTTGATACTCACGAGAAGACACTAAACAAAATGACAGACTGAGTGACTATTCAACTTACTTCTGCAGATTTTTTAAAGGAAATCTTTGATAAGATGAAGTCAGCCTCCTCTCTCAAAATGCTCTGTCGGACAGGAATTTCCCAAATTGCTTTCCTCTAAAGCTTGCTTCACTTTCTAGCCTAGGCTTTTACAAATTCTGTAGATTATAGGTCTTTTGTGTTTTCTAAGCACCTGATAATAAAAATGTCAACTTAATGATAATAATAAAGGCAGAATTACACTTATCTGTACATAGCAAAATTGAGATGAAATAAATCTTGAACCAGAAGTCTCAAGCCTGTCTCTGCCAAGTTCCGGAACCAAATCCTCACCTGCTTACTACACAAGTTCATCATGCCCAAATAAAACTCTAAGATCAGTCCTCCTGCTCCATCCAACTTTTTAAAAATATTTTATTTATTTATTCATGAGAGACACACAGAGAGAGGCAGAGACATAGGCAGAGGGAGAAGCAGACTCTTTAGGGGAGGCCAATGCAGGACTCGATCCCGGGACCTCAGGATCACAATCTGAGCCAAAGGCAGACACTTAACCACTGAGCCACCCAAGTGCCCTGTTCCATCCAATCTGTCTCTGTTCACAAGTTATCATCAGTTACTGATTCCACAGCTGGTGTGTCTTCTAACCAGACCTTCTCCTTTATCTTTTACTTTCTGCCACGCAGTTCTAAGGATTCATCCTTCAAAAGATCTCTTGTATGTATAGTGAACTTATGTTATTCCTATATGCTCAGTATCCTTTTTTTCCCCCCAGGGAATTACCCCTGTTTATTGAGGTGAGGTTGTGAAGCACAGTACCTACCCCATCCTCACTTGAAAACACACATGTGACCCAGGCCTGTCAATTCACCCTACTTTATTCCTATGGCAAATGCTATTATTGGTCAAAGGGGTAGGTTTTTGCTGCAAGTGCAGCCAGAGTTCCTCTGCTAGGATTCATAATTAGGTATAAGAAATTCTCTTCCTTATACCAACTAGGGTTGCTCATCTAGGAGTATGTGAATTTGCAACCACGTGACTAAATGCACAAAGCCTGTTTAAAGTTAGAAAAAGGGGCACCTGGGTGGCTCAGTTGGTTAAGTGTCTGCCTTCAGCTCAGGTCATGCTCTCAGGGCCCTGGGATCACCTGTATCAGGCTCCCTGCTCAGCAGAGAGCCTGTTTTTCCCTCTCCCTTTCTCAAATAAATAAATAAAATCTTTTAAAAAATTAAGTAGAATGAGATTGAACCGAAGAAGGCATCAGTACCAATATGGAAAGTCAGAGGGTTTTGACATTGTTTGAATCCCTAGAGCCAGCCATGCCTGCAGTCCATCCCATCCCAGTACTTGCCTGTTAGTTGATTCTGACTTGCCCATTTCTAGCTAGCTAAACTTGGACAAGCTATTTAACTTCTCTGTGCATCTCTTGCCTCATCTATAAAATGGGAGATGATATTAATATCTACCTCACAGGGTTATATGAGAATCAGCATAACAAATGCTCAATAAATGTTAGCAATGACTAGGAAGTGTCAGTGAATACTATTGTTGTTTAATCTACTTTGAATTGTCACAATTGAAAGGACATTGATGAGAGTTTTATCTTCTTTCAAAATGTGCTTGGAGTCCATTCTTCCTCTGCTTTTCCATTATCATCGCCCCCATGGATTCTTAATCTTTTTTTTTTTTTTTTTTTTATTTTTATTTATTTATGATAGTCACAGAGAGAGAGAGAGAGAGAGAGAGAGAGAGAGGCAGAGAGAGAAGCAGGCTCCATGCACCGGGAGCCCGACGTGGGATTCGATCCCGGGTCTCCAGGATCATGCCCTGGGCCAAAGGCAGGCGCTCAACCGCTGCGCCACCCAGGGATCCCGCCCCCATGGATTCTTGAGCAATGTTTTAGCTGGCGTCTTACTGCATCTTTGCTCTCTACAATCCGCCCTGGTTATCAGTGCCAGAGCTACCTTCATGAAGCATCATTATCATCATGTAACTTCTCTGCTCCAATTTCTGTTGTTTCCCTAGTTTCCCAGGTTCAACCTTATTTATACAATCTGAATCACCTTTCTCCCAACATTCCACTCAATCTGACATCCAAGCTTTCATAAGAGCAAGCCTTGCTTATCATGTACCCCTGCCTTACCTTGCCTGAGTCATCACCCTTGTCCATCTCTTCTTTTTCCTTGCTGGATAATCAGTTCCAATCATGCAAATTCTAACTCTTCTATGATACTTTTTCCAACTATCATGATTTTCATGGATTTTATCCTTCTTGAAATTCTGTATCATTTTCAATTCCGTACCATAGGCTGCAACATGCATTTATAGACATTTCTATATTATTTCAGGTGGACCTAACTAATCCAATTAGATAGTGAAATCTTAGGTTTCATTTCTTTTGGCATTGGCACATCCCCTAACTCAGTGGTAAGTACCAAAGCCAATGTTTTCTATAGGGCCCAATCATGACATATCCCTACTTTTAAAATTCTGTAGTTTTAAGGAAATTTTCTTCAGATTATGATAACTTTTATTGCAGTTACTTAATCTTGATGCAAAGACTTCTGAGAGGCACATAAATCTTAAATGAAAAAAATAAGGCAATAAGACAATTGTGACATAGTTACCTGTTTTTATTACATAAACATTATAATATTGCTTGTGGGAGCTGGTCTTCAGTTTGGCCTCTTTTATGGAATGTCAACTATCTGTAAAGATTGTCTAAGAATTATTTATGAACACTCTTGCACCCTCACCAAAAAAGCCTCCATGCCTACATTTTTCCAGTCAGATTCCTGAGAAAAATAATAGGTTTTGTTTATTTTACAGTGTAATTCATAAGTTCTCTTTCAAGGTATAAAAAGGGACAGACTTTTAAAATAAGAGTCTCCTTTTGTTTACAAAGTTCTATAAAAATACATTAAGTATGCTCATGTTTGTCCTTTGACTTAATATTCCAGTTGACCAGAAACAAAAAATAATAATAAACAAAGGTAAACCACATTAATCTTGCAGCAATATAATGTCCACATCATCATGAACACCTTGCAAAAGCAACTCTCCTGTGTACGTAACAATCTTCCTTCGTTTTGCAGCTTTGAGAGTTCCCACCAATGCTTCAAAGAGGTTGGCACACTTGTCATCTCGGAAGAGGACCCCAAATTTCACGCTTAACTTCCCATCAGCATCTAAGTTAAGAAAATACAATGTTAGTCAAATGCAAAGTCCGTTTCTTGCCCCATATTTGGAAGATTTATGTAATCTTTAAAAAAATCTAACTATGGGTTAGCCAAGATGACAAACAGTTCACACTCATAAATACAATGTCATCTCTTGCCAGACCCAAAGACTGACAAAATAAATACAATGTGTTTTATTGTAGCCTTAGGATCATCTGAGCAAAGACTAGAGGGGAACCAAAACCCATTTACAAAAAGTGAATGTGTTACAATGTTACTAATATGTCCCCTCTCTCTACATTTTGATTTTTTTTAAAGATTTATTTATTTATTTGGGGATCCCTCGGTGGCTCAGCGGTTTAGCGCCTGCCTTTGGCCCAGGGCACGATCCTGGAGTCCCGGGATCGAGTCCCACGTCGGGCTCCTGGCATGGAGCCTGCTTCTCCCTCCTCCTGTCTCTGCCCCCCCTCCAATGTCTATCATAAATAAATAAATAAATCTCTAAAAAAAAAAAGATGTATATTTATTTGAGAGAGGGGGGGGATGCGTGCACATACAGTGCACATGTATGAGTGCAGGGAGAGGGAAAAGGAGAGAGAGAATCCTTGAGCAGACTCCCCAGTAGCAGGAAGCCTGAGACAGGGCACCATCCCAGGACCCTGAGACCATGACCTGAGCTGAAACCAACAGTCAGACTCTTAATCAACTGAACCACCCAGGCGCCCCTACATTTTGATTTTTTAATTGTCATGTTGTTGAATCAATAAAAAATAACAAATAGAAGAGAAAGTTTGGGTCAGGAGCAGTGTTTCTCTAAGTGTGTTCTAAATAGACTCAGAGCCCCAGGCAGGGACTGGTGACCTTAAAAATGAAGAAATCTGTAGTTACCAGATCCCTAGATTATCATTTAGAGACCAGTTTTTACTAGATGTTAAAAATTAAGGTAAACCCTAAAAAGAAATGAACCACGAAGCGACGAAAAGACATGGTGGAACCCTAAATATATTTTACTTTACTAAGACAAAGAAGGCCATCTAAAAAGGGCTATGTGCCATATGATTCCAACTATAGGACATTATACCACCAACAGTGAACCATAGAGTAAAACTATGAATGGTGGCTGATGATGTGTCCATGTAGATGATCAATTGTAACTGTGCAATTCTGCTGGGGCGGGGGGGTTAGTAATGAGGGAAGCTATGCATGTGTGGGGATAGCAAGTATACGGGAAATCTTTGTACTTTTCTCCCAATTTTACTGTATTCTAAAACTGCTCTAAAAAAATTAAGTCTTTTTTTTTTTTATAAATAAGGTAAGTGAAAGATGGACCTTTGACTAAAAATCAATCAACTGGTAACTTGGAGATAAGAGTAATATGAAACACCCCCCCCTCCCCCATTGCTGGTTGATTCCTTTGATCTCCCTGGCTAAACTTCTGACTCCCTTCCTTCAGCACTGCCCCACTAGCCGTGCCTGCTGTCAAGAACACGGTCATCACAGTGAGGGAGACTAGTCCTTTGGCCAAGGGTTCTTGAGTTCCCGAGCTCCAGTGCTAGAATTTCTAACCTGACGCTTAGCACATTCCTACTGTAAATGCAGCATGGTGGTGGCCACTGGAGGTAAGAGAAGGAAATACACAATCATGTTCTAGCACTTTCTAGCTTTCAAAGAAACGGCTTCCGTTCCCACAAGGAAATAAGACATTTGCACATAATAAGTAAAGCAACAGTACAAAGCAGTGTGTGACTGGATGTCCAGCATGTAGCCAAGTATATCCTACACTTTGGAGAAGGGCAAGATGCCTCGAATGGACTAGAATGGGAAAGGAAGACTTCCTGAAGGAGGCAACCCCAGTGCTGGCTTTTAGGGAGGGTGTAACATGGAGCTTTTTTTTTTTTTTTTAAGACTTATTTATTTTTATTTGAGAGACAGAGAGTGAGGGGAGGGGCAGAGGGAGCGAATCTCAAGAAGATTCCCCGGAGTGCGAAGCCCGACTCTGGGCTGCATCCTACTACCCATGAGATCATGACCTGAGCTGAACCAGAGTCGGATGTCAAGTGACTGAGTCACCCTGGTACCCCCAGGTTTCACTTTTTAAAGGTGCCAAAGGCAGAAATCTTGGAGTTCTGCCCACTGATTCCTCACTCTCACAAGTGATTCTACTTCCTTTGTATCTTCTGTTGCTCTCCCCTCTTCTCCATGCACAATCAATGTTTTGGTTCAGGCTGGAATTGATCCTCATGCAGATCACTGCACGACTCCTCACCAGCCTCCCTTTCGGCATTTTGTCCCTGGTATGTCCTCCATATTGGTGCAAAATAAAATCCGTGACAGAAACTTTAAAGATACAAATCTGATTGATAATCTTTTTATTTTTTAAAAATTTTATTTATTAATTCATGAGAGACACAGAGAAGCAGAGACACAGGCAGAGGGAGAAGCAGGCTCCATGCAGGAACCCAATGCGGGGCTCGATCCCGGGACCACAGGATCATGCCCTGGGCCAAAGGCAGACGCTTAACCGCTGAGCCACCCAGGTGTTCTGATTATATATATATATATATAATATATATATGTATATATATATTATATATATATATTTTAGGTAAACTCTACCCCCAAGGTGGGATTTGAACCCATGACTCTGAGATCAAGAGTCACATGCTCCATGGACTAAGCCAGCCAGGCACCCCTGACTGATTGATTCTCTTCTACTTTAATCTTTCAGTGGCTCCCTACCACCTTCTAATAGGGATGCCCATGGCGTCAGAGATAAGACCCTTCATCCTCTGGCTTTTGCACTCCTCTCTCACCTAGTCTCCTGCCATATTGTTATATGTACCTTTGATCCAGTCAATAATCAATGACTTGTTCTTACCTAAAGTAAAATGAGAGATCCTGCCCTGGCAGTTTTGCCCATGTTTAGCCATTTGCCCAGCATCCTAGATCCCTTTTTCTAGTTAATTCTTTTTCTTCAAGAATGGGCTCAAATGGGACGTTTTCTGAGAAGTCCTCTGTGATTCCTTCAGTTGAGTTAATCACTTCTTATAAAATTAGGTATATATCAAAGTACTCACCATCAATTTAGTAATAATAGCTAATATTTGTTGAATATTTGCTATGCTCCTAGAAATGTTCAATGCATTTTGTAGTAATTAAAACTCCCTTAATCCCTATTTCATGGAAGGTAAGGCACAATTCATTGCAAGAACCACCATTATTTTATATTCCAATTAAACTGCCAATTTAACTATAGCATAACATGTATGGTAAGATGCATTCTTGGGGCACCTGGGTGGCTCAGGGGTTGAGCGTCTGCCTTTGGCTCAGGTCGTGATCCTGGGGTTCTGGGATTTAGTCCAACAACAGGCTCCCTTCAGGGAGTCTGCTTCTCCCTCTGCCTATGTCTCTGCCTTTCTCTGTGTGTCTCATGAATAAATAAGTAAAATCTTAAAAAAAAAATGCATTCTTATTTTAGAGATTTTAAAGTTTAGGGAAAAATGTCTTTGAATCATTGAAATAGAATATTATTTCCAAATAAGGAAACCAAGGCATAAAAATGTTTAGTAATGTGTCCAGGGTCACACAGTAAGTTGTAGGGTAGCTGGGATTCACTCTTAAGAGAGTCTGACTCCAGAGCATATGCAAATAACCACTTCCCGATCCACACCTCCAGTCCATTTGTCTGTCTTCCTGCTACCTAAAAAGGGCCACAGAGGCTGAGATGGAATTTTGTTTATTTTCACATGTCTAGCATTTGAGCACAAAGACGGCACTCAAGAAATACTTGTTGAATGAAAGAATTTAAATCTCCAAATAATCTTTATCCACTTAATTTTTTTTCCACTGGATGAAAAATGAGACTTTAAAGAATTTAATTTTAAAAGAAATAGATAAATATGTTAACTAACGAGACTTTAAGTAAAAATTTGAAGACAAAAATAAAAGAAGTAGGGATCCCTGGGTGGCGCAGCGGTTTGGCGCCTGCCTTTGGCCCAGGGCGCGATCCTGGAGACCCAGGATCGAATCCCACGTCAGGCTCCCTATATGGAGCCTGCTTCTCCCTCTGCCTGTGTCTCTGCCTCTCTCTCTCTCTCTCTCTCTCTGTGTGTGTGTGACTATCATGAATAAATAAATAAAATCTTTAAAAAATAAATAAATAAAAATAAAAAAAATAAAAGAAGTAGATAAAACTAAATTCATCAATACAAGCTTCACCTAAAACATATTTAGATTAGTCTAAAAAGGATTAGCCTAAATCATAATTTAGTCAAAATTATCCCTGACACAACTTACATAATTAACCATAACCTGTCCATAGATAACATATCTCCATAGACACTTTCCAACTCAGGAAGTAAATTATTTCCAGGAATAGATAAGTGAAGGAGGCCTGGTGAAGCTGCAAAGTTCAAAATGCTTCATCCTTACAGAAATTATGATAATTACCTTATGGTCTTCTAATTTGTAAAGCTGCTAATTTTGAAGTGCAAATTCAATTTCCCTTAGTAGAATAATAACTGTTCTAGGGTAGAGGTCAGAAATGTAAATGCAATTGAATCCAACCAATAAACACTAGGCTAAACATGGAGACAGATCTGAGAAGAAAATCCCCAAGTTATTTAAAATACATCCTTAATATCTTTAACAATCTAAATAGTACTACTCCCAAGAGCAACAGGACCTCACAGAACTCCAAAGAAATTGGAAAGGTAGAAATGAGGAACTCAGGTAGAGCAATCACTATTGAAAATAAGATTTATGGGGTGCCTAGGTGGCTCAGTTGCTTGGGCATCTGCCTTTGGCTTGGGTCATGATCCTGAGGTCCTGGGATTGAGCCCTGCCTCGGGCTCCCTGCTCAGTGGGGAGTCTACTTCTCCCTCTGCCTCCCCACCCCTGCTTGTGCTTGTGCGCTCTCTCTCAAATAAATAAATAAAATCTTAAAAAAAAAAAGAGAGAGAGAGAGAAGAAAAGAAGATTCAGAACAACAGTGGAGAACTAGTACAAGGGACATTTGATATACTAACAGCTCAATGGCATTTTCCAACTATGTCTTATTTCAAGTGATTTGTTATTTAAAAGCAGACAGAGCCCTGAGTCCAGGGCTGAGCTCAGCAGGGAATCTGCTTGAGATTCTCTCCTTCTCCTTCTCCCTCTGCCCCTCCCTCAGCTTTTCCATTCTCTCTCTGTCTCTCTCTAAAATAAATAAATCTTTTAAAAAAACCAACTGTGTAAAGGATATGGTTTCTTTTAGTTACATGTACATAAATACCTGACAAAACTCAAGAATTTGGAGAAAATAGAGACAATATGGTGTAATTTTAATTCGAGTCCCTAGTCATTTAGAAGTTTGTAAGATGGTGTCAAGATAAAACAAATTAATTTTAATAGTGTGACAAATAAAAATATGAATACAATTCAATCACCAGATTTCAATGCAGCCAGATTAAAGAAACACAGCAATTTTCTTTGCATCAAATTCACAATATCCCAAAGGCTTTGTCTCCAGAAACCACTCCATGGCTGAGGGCAGAGCTGCTATAACTATGTCCTGAAGTCCTAGGTTACCAAAAAAGTTGGTCCTACCTGCTCTGAGATAAATTCAGAATACTATGACCTTATTATAATACTTACTTTTTGAACCTAGACGATGGATTTCCTCCACTAAAAGATTAACTTCGTGATCCACATTCATTGCTGCCTGAGAGAGAAAAGAATGCCTATATTATTACCATTTCTATATCCTATTAAGCACATCTTGCCAAATCCAAGGGTCATCTTTTTTTTTTCCCATGTTTCAATTGTCACTGTTAATTTACCATGTTCCGCTTCCTAAAAATACTTGTGTAACCTGCATGACACCGGACTTCCATTTCTCCTCTATCTTCATCATTGCCCCTTTGTGCTGACCCCACTCTTATTCTACACAGGATATTGGCAAGAATGCAGCACCCACTATAAAACTCTAACCCCATCCTCATGGTGCTCTGCACCAAAACCACAAAGGTGACACAGGACCTGCCCTCAGGGAAGAAGCAGAGAAAGACCTGCAATGAGTAATAGCAATGCGACAGTGTTTTTTTTTTTTTTTCACTCTATTTTTTAATTGATCAGATGTTTTAGCTTAGTTTCATCATTATTTTTTTAATTTCATTTGCCAACATGCAGTATAACACCCAGTGTTCATCTTATCATGTGCCTTCTTCAATGCCCATCACCCAGTTACCCCATTCCCCCTCCCCCCACCTCCCTTTGTGTAAGCCATTGTTTACTTCCCAGAGTTAGGAGTCTCTCATGGTTTGTCTTCCTCTCTAATTTTTCCCCACTCGGTTTTCCCTCCTTCCTTTATGATCCTCTGCACTATTTCTTATATTCCACATGAGTGAAACCATATAATTGTCTTTCTCCGACTGACTTATTTCATTCAGCATAATACCCTCCAGTTCCATCCACATTGAAGTAAATGGGAGGTATTTACCCTTTCTGATGGCTGAGGAATATTCCAGTGTGTGTGTGTGTGTGTGTGTGTGTATGTGTGTGTATACAAATCTTCTTTATCCATTCATCTGACAAAGGTGGAAGCCGCGGAAGACTTTGTGGAGGTCACTGAAGAGATGTGGGCCAGGTAGACAGTTGGCAAAGGGAGCCCTATGAGTGGGGAAGAGTGCATGCAAAAGCCCAGAAGCAAAGGAGGAAGCGCACAGCACATTTGAGGCAAGCCCTAAGATAGAAGCTGGAGTTCCCGAGATAAAGGAACACACTTCCAACCCTTCCGGAGCCTGCGGTCTAGTGCGGAAAGCAGATCAATACAGGGCAGCTTTAATACTGTCAGGACAGGGTGATGATGACTCTGGGTCACCTGCGGGGCGCCGTGGCCTTCCCGGGGCAGTGTCCAGTACAGCCCGACTGCAGTGGAGAGTTGGTGGTGAGCATCATTCGTCTCAGATAAGGAGGAGTCCAGGACTAAGAGCAGCTGAGAGACCCACCTCGGTTCACTAGGTGGTCTCCCGCCGGGGGCTTCACACCATCATAGCCTCCTCCACCCTAGCCCCCCAACCCTGGGCTGCAGCTACATGGAGCTTCTTTCTATTCCTCAAATTGTCTGGCTCTCTCACCTCCAACCTTCACACATACTGTGTCTCTACCCGGACTACTGCTATTCCTCTTTCTTGCCGCTAACTCCCACACATCCAGCCCCAGCTTAGAGGAGACTTCCTCCAGGAAGCCTTCCCCGAAGCCCTGGTGGAGGAGCGCTCCCCCACAGCATTGGGCACCCTCTCCATTCCACTTCCCTGGAATTATGTTTCTCGGCTTTTTTTTTTTTTTAAGATTTTATTTATTTATTCATGAGAGACACAGAGAGAGAGGCAGAGACACAAGCAGAGGGAGAAGCAGGCTCCATGCAGGGAGCCCGACGTGGGACTCAACCTCAGATCTCCAGGATCACGGCCTGAGCCAAAGGCAGACGCTCAACCGTGGAGCCACCCAGGCGTCCCTGGAAAAGACTCTCGATGCAGGAAACGACCAATATCTATCCGGAGACAGAAAAGGGAGGTAAAGAGGCATAGCAAACACCTTCAAAAAGGGAGAAGAGAGCAAGAAATAGGGAAAGAGGAGGTGGATGTGGGGGAGAGAACTCCAACCATCAAGGGTCAAAGAAGTAAGGGCAGTAAAGAGTTTCCTTTTTACATTATTTTTTTTTAAGATTTTATTTACTTACTTGAGAGAGAAAGACAGAGATAGCGAGAGAGGGCACAAGCAGGGAGGAGAGGGAGAAGCAGACTCCCCGCTGAGCAGGGAGCCCATCATGGGGCTCCATCCCAGCCCCCACTCCCCCACCCCACCCCCACCCCCAGCCGCCGGGATCATGACCTGAGCCAGGCACCCCTGAAAAGTTTCCCTACAAAGGCAATAACTCACCAAAAGCACAACATGAGAGTCAGAAAGTATGAGCAATTGGCAGAACATGCATCAATTCAGTCTATTTTCAAATCAAATAAGGAACTAAAAAGTAGGGTTGTATGAGTGGTGTGCTTAGGAGTGATAATTTAGAAGAAACCGTTATATCTAGACACATTGTAACTAATTCCTGGTAACTTTTAAAAACAAGGATGATTTAAGTGATAGTGATTGGTGCCCCGGGTTTCTATCAGCTCATAATGAAATGCACCACTACTATCTGCTACAATATTTGTGTGGATATTATAATTTAACAAGTGTTTATTGCAATAAAATGCAACATCTTGGGTTAATGTGTCTACATAAAAATCAATACCAAAAATTATAGTGTCCAAATATTGAGAACTTCCCAGTTGGTGAAACTATAACATTGTATTCAGTTTGAGATCATTTGAGAGATGCTAAAAAGTTAAAATATAATCAGAAGATACAACAGAAAGATACGTCATGAAAACAATGGTAGAAAAACCCTACAGATGTTAGTGAGGTGGGCAGTCGTCACTTTATCTGCTCGGCACCCATTCTGCATTCTGCTCCAGCAGTGTAATTTTTGGTTGGGTCCAGTCTTTTCTTCCTTACTCTAAATCCAAGGATGTCAGTAGAGCCTCACTCGAAATTCCAGGAGTGGGTTAGAGCCAGAATAATTGATTTGGGACCCAAGGTCAGTGATCCCGTCCTGAACAATTAGATTCAGCCCAGGAATTTTGCCAGAATGATCAGTAAAACACACTC